>NC_031966.2:28611800-28914166 GCF_001858045.2 Oreochromis niloticus | reverse complement strand
ACTGAAATGCAATATGCAAAACATGCAAGAAGAGAATCACAGACAGAGATGGAACAACTTCCAACTTTGTCCGACAGTTGAAGTTGCATAAAGAATGGTGGTGCTTCTCTTTTGCTACGATGAGATAGCTGACTTCATCTAACTAGCAAATGTTGTCCAGGCTACGTTGATGATACTGTTTTTTTTAATGTGTATGATATTTTTGTCATGCGATTTTAAAGCCGGTCCTACAAGCGCATCCAAGAATAACATGCAGCTTATCTCAGAACTGTCAGTGAAAATTATTCTTGGAGCTAAGTTTAATTGAGCTGCATTTTATAGAGGTGCAATTTCACAATTTGTGTATATTTTCTAAGTTCAGTATTTCATCATGTGTTGAGAAAAACAGATTTAAAAATTACATGGTCTAATATTTACATTTAGCATATAACTGCAACATTCTTTTTTTTTTTTTTTCAAGACTCGAAAGGACTTGAAATTCAAAGTTTCAGACTTGTGACTTTACTCGGACTTTTACACCAGTGACTTGAGACTCGACTCTGACTTGCGTGACATTACTTGAGACTTGACTTGTGACTTAACGATAAAGACTTGAGACTTACTTGAGATTTGCAAAACAATGACTTGGTCCCACATCTGGCTTTGAATATTTGATTCTGATTGAGTCAGCTTGAATAAATGAACTGTGAAAGTGTGTCAGGGACCTAGCTGAAAGTCAGAAAGACAAAGGTGCAAAAAAATGTATCTTATTTAGAGAAAATAGAAAAATTATAATGGATATTCAAAAGTCCAAAATGTTATTAAGAAATCTAGAAAAGTAGCTACTAAACAGTAGCTAACTCAAAAAGTTCATTCAAGAAGAAAAACTGAATGTTAACTTAAAATAACTCAGCTAAGTAACAATTAACAGACAAGGTGTGGAGGACGTGCCAGGTTCCAGAGGCTGTGGATCAGGGGTGTCAAACTCCAGGCCTCGAGGGCCGGTGTCCTGCAGGTTTTAGATCTCACCCTGGGTCAACACACCTGAATCAAATGATTAGTTCAGACTTCAGTCATCATAACAGAATAAGCTGTTAAAAAAATTAGCTGTTAAGTTAGAGTGACTTTTTGACACTGATTTGTGAAATGACAATTTTAGATAACAGATTAAGCACATGATGCATTTATTATGCATTCATTTTGTTGTTTGTCTTTCCAGTCTGCTGGGTTCCATGTTCCCGATGCCTCGAGTACTTTTTGCCATGGCGAGAGACGGGCTGCTTTTCAAACCGTTGTCCAAAGTCACCTCCAGAGGCAGTCCAGCAATAGCTACCATATCATCTGGCATTGTGGCAGGTACAGGTGCACACTTTATAAACAAAATACTGTAAATATAATAGAAGTAATAAACCTAAAACAAAAATAGTACACATAATAAAATACTTTTGAATATGTCCAGTATTCACTCTTATTTTAATGATGCTTACATCTGCTTTTGGTTCATACATTACATACATTTTCATTGTCATTGCAATAGGCGTATGAAATCCAGCCATGCAGTCTGCCTGTACAATCACGTGTGAACATTGCTCTAAAGAGCTTACTGAACTTAAGTGGTATGCAGTGGTACTGTAATAGGATACCACCATAGAAAAAGTAACAAACACTGATGACTCCTACCTCTTCTGGCATTAACATCAGCACAAAAACTGTGTCCCAGGAGCTTCATGGTGCAGGTTTCCATAGCTGAGCAGCTCCCGTAGGTGTCATGTGTTTATGATTCTTTACTTTTCCCACAGATTAAACCAGCCTCTAATGGTGTTCTACATGATCCACAGATGTTGAAGTTTATGGGCTAGAAATAACATTTAATTCCATTTTTTCTCCCTGTCTTTAGCCATCATGGCTCTACTGTTTGACCTGAATGCCTTGGTGGAACTGATGTCCATTGGTACTCTGTTTGCTTACACACTCGTAGCAGTATGCATCCTGATACTGAGGTACATTTATCACACCCTGCAGCTATGTATTCACTGAGCTGTGCAAATCGACTGATTTTTTTCTTGTCATTGTAGGTACCAGGTGGGTTCATCTGAAGACACGGACCTTAAGATCACAGAACCACAAAAAAGGTTTAGCTTCTTCAAACCTCCAAAAACACCCAACTCTTCCACGGCACGAACAGTCACACTCTTGACCGTATTCTCTGGTAAGTAAGGAAAACATCACTGAGACATCTTTACTGATGCTTCTGTAGCACTGAAGTTCTTTTCTTGACCAGGGACAGGTTCATGACGGGCTTTCTCGCCTCTAATCTTTCTTCCTCGTCTTTTACTTTCCCTCTGCAGTTCTGTGCATTCTTGCACTGTGCATTACTCTGAGCCAAGGCATGGAAGCTCTTGCCAACACTCAAGCATGGAGCATCGTGCTTGTCTGTATCTTTGGAGTGCTCCTGCTGGTCAACTTGTTCCTCATCTGGAGACACCCAGAGAATCCCACGAAGGCATCATTCATGGTAAGAATTGATTCAAGCAATTTCTTGTAATCACCAACTAGGAATCTCACATCTCTACATTTTCTCTTTCTTCAGGTACCCTTAATCCCTCTTCTGCCTTTACTGAGTACTTTAATCAATGTCTATCTGATGGTGCAGTTAGGCGGTCAAACATGGATACGATATGCTGTCTGGATGCTAATAGGTATGATGGCTAAATTTTCGTCTGAGAGGTTTAAAGGGGTTTTATCTAGCTGGGTGACCCTCACTCTTCTCTTTTCTCCTCTTCTGCAGGGTTACTTATCTATTTTATCTACGGAATGCGTAACAGCGTCCAGAGGAAGCGACTCATGACCAACCACGCAGAGATCGAAACAGTCAGCGCCAAAACAGACAAGGATACCATTAAAGAAGAGAAATTCTGAGCTCAAGCGGGGTGAAGACAGATAAACTGAGATGTTACAGTGAGCGACTTGCTTTAACTTATAACCACTGCTTGAGATGCACTGGTGCTGCTGCTTTTCTGCAGACTTCAACCTACGACAGCACCGAAGCAAATGGCCAGATAACTTAACTTGATGGTTTATTACATCCTAACACACTCTGTTTGTTATCTAAATGGTCCAAAATGAAACACACCCTAAGATATATTTGGACCTTGAATATCTTCACTTATCACTGATTTTCACATTGTTGTTAACGATATTTATCTGTATATCTTGTCGTATTAGTGAGCCTGTTCCAAAGAAAAAATATTCTGTAGATTATTTGCTTTTTATAATTCTGAAATAACAGGTTTACACTTTTCTTATCAAGTGCAAAATGTAAATTATTTTTATTTCAGTTTTATATTATTTTAATTTTATTTTAATATATTTTTTTAAATGTGCAGAATTCGCCTGAAGACGTTATATTTTACAGAGCTGATACAGAAAACCTTTTATGGGATCTTCCATGTGTAAATATGGAAACTGCATGTGATTGTTAACTAAACGACTGCCACTGTACACTTGAATTAAAAATTAAATGATTCGCTTTTGTAAAACACTTAAATCTGGACTTACGTTGTTGCAGCCTGTGTCGATAAAGACGTAAAAATAAAGGACTACTATAAGTTCACTCCCACTGCAGACGTGTGCAAAGAAGCAGATATGGCTCACTATTTAGAGTCGACTGAGAACAAAAGGACCTTTGAAAAGAAGCTTATCTGTGTCATGTTCAAAATCACGGCTTAGCTGGCCACTCACAAGGAAAGGTTTACATTGTTTCCACTGCATTTGACATCTCAAAAATGTACTTCAAGCAATGTGTGAATATTTTAAGTGCAAATCTCTCAGGCATTTTTTTAAAAAACATATTAATCTATAGCTAACTGAGATAAAACTTTTATTAACCCCAAAAAATCCAAAAAACACAGTAATGAAGGACATAAAGTTTATTCAACACCAAATGCTCCTTTTCCAGGCAGTGTTTCTGAGCCCAGACTCATGCTGCTAGCACACTTACAGTCCAGCAGCTAAATAAACAGGCTGTGCCATTCCAGATTGGAGGGGCCTCATTCTCTGGACCCTCATTGGTTCAGACAGGCTTGAAAGCCTCCATTGAGCCACACTGAAGGAATTTAGGGTACTAATGCCACTCCGAGGAAAAGGAATTTGCGTGACTCTAATAAACAGCAGACTGCTCACTTTGCAAGCTTTGCCCTCCTCCTTCCTTCTCTTTCTTCTTCTCTCCTTTTCATTTCTGTTGTATGTTTCTCTGGGTTGAACTCCATGAACTAACAATCAGCTCATCAGCCATGCCTTTGGCGAACATGTCTGGGTCAAAGTGGAGGCTGGTACTCATTGCTCTCCTTATTTGTGCCTTAATCTTCGAGTTGGGTAAGTGACTTTAGTCCCTTGTCATCCAATTCGGTGAACGCGATATTCATAGATGCCAAGAGATTTATTCTAAAGACACTTCTTCAGCTAAGAGTCTAAGAGGAGAAACACACACAGACGCTGCAGCATTTACGGGCGATCACAGAACGCTCACACCAGAGTGGGGGCCCTGCGATGCGCGCTCTGTTCTTGCACGTGTCTTTATTTATACATAAGAAAAATGAATACATTTGACGTGAGCATGTGCGTATGTGTGTGTGTGTGTGTGTGTGTGTGTGTGTGTGTGTGTGTGTGTGGGAGGTCAGAACTGCTTGTTTGACTTCTTCCTATCGCTGTGAGAAGACTCAGATACAAATATCAGAACATGTTTTATAAAGAACAATCAGTCCTGAACAATGAAAAGAACAACCAGTTCTAAGCAAGGAAATGATCATCATGCAGCATTCTATCACAAGCAAACTTATATCATTAAAAGCTTATACTGACTAAAACATACAATTTTCTATTGACAATAGATTTGCTGAGGAGGGCAATTTTCTGTCTGTCTTTTGCACAATATGGCTTATTCTAGAAGCAAAAATGATACTTTTTTTCTCACTTTTAGCAGCCTTGTCTTTGTTTGTAAAATATTCTGAAATTTTGCGTATTGTGTATCTTATTGCCAAAAAGATGCCCAAGAGCAGAAGGCTGTTCCAGGACGGACACCAAAGCCAAGAAAACCAAAGCATGAGAAGTCAACAAACAAAGGGCCCAGAGCTGTAACAGTCAGACCAAAGGTCAAAGCTGCACGTGCAGAGCAGACCCTCCTCACGCAGGTATTACGTTTGCTATACATTAACTTTTCGACTTTGCAAAGTTCATGACTAAAGTACATGTCTGTGTCTGACTAATAAAGGTGTTAAACAAAGGCAAGTTTAAGAAGGTGTGTGAGACCATAAATGTGCAAACAGGAGATACTCTGGAGCTGAGGTGCAGGGGCAAACCTGTGCAGTGGAGCGTCCCCCCGTACCTGGAGGAGGATGATGATGGGAGGCTCAGGTAACTTTTCATGTCTACAGATCTTTACTCATAAAGTGCAGTATCAGCTTGAGTAAGTAAGGAAGTAAATGTGTTCTTTCACTTCTTTTTGCTTTGGCTGTGCAGAATTGTTCAGTATGAGCGATATGGGCTTCTGACGTTGGTCAACACCACTGGTGCAGACACGGGGGAGTACACATGCTACCCAATGTACTGTGAAGACACTGACTGCAGGAGGGAATACAGCAAAGCTGTTAAAGTCTTCGTCTTCTTTCCAGGTGTGATTAATACATTTTATTGATGCTTAGGCTTGCATTTCTCTGAACTGCAGACTTGACAGGAAACTTTTTTACATCCTAATAATCTTATCATAAATCTGCCATATCTCCTCTCTGTACTGACCAGATCCACAAGAACTATTTGTTCCATCGTCTGACTATTACAAGGTGATTCAGCTGAGGAGCAACTGGCCTACAGTCCTACCCTGTCAGGTGACGTCACCTGAGGCAAAAGTAACTCTGCACCGTGAGTACCCGCCTGTGGAGGTGGATGTGGACAGGAGGGAGATCTCCTTTGATGTCAAGAAGGGCTTCACAATCCATCGACCTCGGCCATATCATGCCGGAGCTCTGTACTGTGTTGCCAGTCTGGGAAACTTGAGGCAGAGCTCTATAAAGTACATGCTCATCTATGTTAACTGTGAGTTCAGGTTTTCAAAACTTTAGAAATTTTTTCAGAATTTTTGAATTTATGTTTTTTTTTATTGTAAATCAATGAAAACTTTTTTTAAAATCAAGGGTGAAAATGACCCTTTAATGACAGGATTACTGGTAACGACACAACATTTTACTTACTAAATTCATCACATTTGCTCTCAGATCCTAGGGCTCCTCCCGCTCCAGTGATCCAAGCGTCACCGAGCACAGTGACTGTGGGGGAGAACCTACGTGTCACCTGCTCTGCGATGGGCGAACAAGACGTGGCCATAGAGTTCACCTGGGATTACCCAGGACAAGAGGTCAGACACTCGTGGAAACAGGGCTCGTATGCTTTAATACAAACCTAATTTAGTTCTGTACGGCTTTTGTATTAATTCTAATAAGCTTTCTTTCTGAAATAGTATGAACATGAATTAACAATAATAATAATAATAATAATAATGGATTGCATTTATATAGCGCTTTCGGGACCCCTCAAAGCACTTTACAATACCACTATTCATTCACTCTCACATTCATACACCGAATTCTAGGTTGTGAACTGAAATACTACTCAAAAAAAGTCCTGCAGTTGGCAAATACCTTCAGTCGGTTTAGCTTGCATTGCCTTTTTAGCGAGTTCATTATTAGTCAAAAAGTATTCAACCTATGGACTGCCTGAACCTTATCCCCTTTCAACAGGGATATAATAGATAGGTCTTTATTGGTGAGTCATGAGGAAATAAACTGCAACATGATAACTCATTGTAATGTTTACTCTTGTGCTGTGTGTGTGTGTGTGTGTGTGTGTGTATTCCTATGCTTGGTCCAGATTGGGAGACCTCCGTACACACAGGAGAGCATTATTCCGGTCAGTGGAGGAACTGCTCAGCAGCAGTCTCAGTCTGTGCTCCTCGTGGATGAAGTTAGAGACGTGGACCAGGGAACCTACACCTGCACTGCTCAGAACATGCAAGGAGCCAAATCAGTATCCACCACCATTAAAGTGGTCCCTAAACCCAAACCTAAGAAACCATAAGTTGGATGACATTACACAGAAAAAGTCGTGGTGAGAGATCACAGCTGGGATTTGACTCTGTCGGAGCATGAAATGTTTTTTCTTCTTTTTAAAGAATATATGATCACAACAAAACATTACGGTCTCCAAACTGTATTGCTCAAGAAGAGAAATGTGTTTGTTTAGATAAATGTTTGTATATTAAACTTTTATTTCCATACACTCACAATCCTGACAGTTGTTCTCTACTTATTTGTCATTGTGAAAGATCCTCCCAAAGGTAAACGCAGGATAAGTGGGGGAAAAAGGTGATTTAAGTGACTTCAAATGTGGTCTGAGGATTTCAGAAACTGCTGATCTACTGGGATTTTCCTGCACGACCATCTCTAGGTTTACAGAAGATGAAAAGAAAAAGATAAAATATCAATTTCTCTGGAGGAAAAAATGTCTTATTGTTAATATAGGGGAATGGTCAGACTGCTTTAAGCTGGGAAGGCAACAGTAATTCAAATAATCGCATGTTAAACCCAAAGTATGCAGAGGAGCATCTCTGAAGGTACAACACTTTAGAACTTGAAGCAGATGGACTACAGCAGCAGAAGACCACACCGGGTGTGGCTAATGTCAGCTGAGAACAGGAAACTGAGGCTAAACTGCTCAATAGAAGGTTAGGAGAAGGTTAACTGCCCTGGTGAATTTTGATTTCTGGTGGCATAAACATCATGAAAGCATGGATCCATCCTGCCTTGAATTAATAGTTCAACTTGGAAGTGATTTAATGGTATGTGGGATGTTTTCTAGTAGCAGCTGAGCATAGTCTACCTGAGTAATGTTGCTGACCATATCTATCCCTCTTTCCCTTTATGACCATTGACCTTATCATGAAGCTTGTCAATGAGTTCACTGTACTCAAACGGCCTCGGCAGTCACAATCAAACAGAGCACCTTTGAGATGTGGCGGAATAGAGGATTCACATCGTGGCTGTGCAGCAACGACCCAGTACTAGCTAGGTTTCCCTTATAAACGAGTGTGTTGTGATGTGCTGTCACTCTGTGCACCCCACTTCTCGCTAGCTTGGATTGGCTTCCAGCTCTCCCAGTTGAATTGCATAAGCAGAAGAAGATGGATGGATGTTGTGATAAATTAACAAGCACTTCAGAGATAAGCAGTGGAAACTGGCCCTCACTATGACTTCCCACTACCCATTTTGTTCCCCATTATCCCCAAAGTATTATTCATGGAGCATGTGTACAATAAAGTTGTAGATAACAGTTTTATTATTGTACAGAGCAGAGTCCCACAGAAAAGCCAACACTCCAGTGTTTTAGCGATACCACATGAGAGGTTCGTTTCTGATTAAACTTGAATCAGCTGATTTTTCTCTTACAAATTGCATAGATCGTATAAATTAAAACTACTAAAAGTGAGTCCTCCAGTAGTGTTCGCCCTCTTTACCGGTGTTGTGCCAAAAAGTGATTGTTTGTATTTAAACTGCTATAAATAACTTGTTGGTCTGTAATATGTGAAACATATGTCAAATGTATCCCTCTTGAATAATATCAAGTCATCTTAAACAACAAACAACATTCCTGTAACAAGGTAGAAGCTGCCATCAGTTTTTGGCAGTGACCTTTATGTATCCTTTATTTATGCAGTTAAAAAATTCTTGTTGACTTTAAAAAGGTCTCTTTTAAGAGTAATCTGGCCAAGAGGACAGCTGATATATAGATATATAGTTCTGTAAACATATTTTAAGTGGACAAAAGGGAGCTGATTGTTTATAATGTAAGTACAATAACACAGTTACAAAGATACTTGAGAAACAGGTAATCCTTTAATTTTATATATAACCCCTTTGTAATACCTGTACACCAGGTCTATTTAGCAACATACGTAACGATATTACACATAAAAAACACACGGAAACATTGGAAATCAGTTTTTGGCAGGCAATCACTTTTTGGTACAACACCGGCTAGTAGTCTAGCTCTGGTATCACCTAAACGCTTTCTATCTATTTAATTTTATTATTACTTTATTGTTTTATTGCTATTATTAATGATATTATCTGCGCTGCTTCTGATTTTCTTGCATGAGCTTCTACTGTCGGTAGATGTCGCTGCCTCTCCTCCTCTCAGCTAAGTGTGTCAGTGTTACCGGGGGACAGGACAGGCGCATGTTTCCCTGCCTGTCGTGTTTTCCCTCTTTCTGCTCTCCGCTATTCAAACCTCTGCGAGGGAAACCACACAGTCCCAGTCTGAACTCCACTCTCTCCACGCCGGTCGATCGCCAAAGTACTGGAAAATACCCCCGGGGAGCCACCTTTTTTCTTTTTTTAAAAATCTTTTTTTCCTCCCTTCTTATAAGCACCGGGATACAGAACTGCAGCAGAGTGGCCGTGCTGGTTCCAGAGATGTCCTGCATGCGGAATATGGTGAGCGCCAGTTTGTTTTTCCTAATCTTGCCGTGATCCGCTTCCACTGCTGCGCATGCAGAGCTGCAGCTGGAAATTGTGTCACTGCATGGTGCGTTGTGGTCAATGATGATCCAATAAATCAATCAATAAATAACAACTTAAGACGTGAAAGGACCGCGCTTGATAAGCCTGCCTGTGCAGATTAAAGCCTTTAAAGTGACACAGTGTCGCTCCCCCAAAGTTTTTAGCTCCTAAATCAGGGTTAATCCTTACGGCTACCCAGCCGTCTGCAGTGCTTTCACCCTGTCAGTGAGTATGTTAAAGAGAAGGGGGGCTGGTGGACCCATATATTTTTGTTCTTTTTAGCCTTTAACTCTTGTCACTTTGCAGCTTTGGTGGTCTCCTGCACTTCTACTGTTGGGCCTGCACGGTTGTAAATGTTTGGCTCTCTGTTTGATGCCCTGGAGTTTGGGGACAAAAGCTGTTTCTCTGTGAGCGTCTGTGTTTGGATGGCGTGGGAGGGGGAAGGAGGTTGGTGCCTGTGGGGGGATGTCTTGGGGACTGCCAGGCTGTCGTCGTGGAGACCAGAGGCCACAGGTGACCTCTGACCCGAGAAGTCGTGGAGCATTGCAGAAGGAGTCCTTTGACTGCCGTGGTTATGGGTGTGTGCTGACGCAAGTGCAGGCGCACATCAGAGAGACAAGTGCAGGCTGTTGTTGGAGACTGCGCGCTAACCATTCCTGTAATTTAAGATTGGAGGTGATGGCGGGGTGATGCTGCTGTCTCTGCCGGTGTGAGATTGCGCTCGTCACTGCATGGCAATCACCGAGACAGCTTAAGTGCTGTTTAGGCTTCAAGTCGCCACATAAAAACACATTCCTCCATGTGATCACCGAGGAGATAAAATACTGCAATCAGAGCTTTAACCTCTGTGTCTGTGAAAGCAGATTGCTTTCATGTAGTTTGTTTTTTTGTGTGTGTGCAGAAACTTGTTGCAGCCAATCAGTACATGTACAGAGAAGTAATAATTTGATAACTATTTGAAGAATCTGCAGAGCAAATATAACGATCTCTCTTTTGTGTCAGTGTAAAAATAATACCTTGGCTGTCACACTGTATATTGATTTAATCCCAAATGATCATGTGCTCTCGATCTATTAAAGAAAAAAAAAGGCGGTGACACTATTTATAGACATGTTGTACACTCTAGAATATTAAATCTAAGCTCTTTGTGGGAGATTGTTGGATTTTTTTAGGGCTTTTTATTTCTTTCTTTTGACACACAGTCAGTCTTCGGTGCTCTTCTCTCAGCAGAATCAGCCAAACAGCTGATGAGAGCTCCTCGTTCAGCTGTTTGAGCTCCGGGGGATTGATGCTCCCCCGGTGAGTTTGCATTTGTGAGTGTGCCTCTGTGTCTGTCTCCCAAAAGCACAAGCAGCTGATGAAACACATATTCTGCTGACTATTTGGTGAGTGTAGTAAAGATTAGAGGATCCAGATTGTGGTCCATCAATCAGACTGATGTTTAGTGGGCTCGCCCATTTCTGCACTCTCATACTTTGCTTGTTTTAATGCAGGCACCAAAGGTGCAACTGAATGTTTTCCCCCCATTGTGCTCCATACGATGCAATATGCTGTTAATCTTCATATTATTTTGTGGCACAAAAGTGCACAGAAAGCCAATCATGCGTACTACACTCTAGCAGATGGTGGAATGGGGAGAGCACAGTAGTAATGGCACAGTCCTCCTCGTGTGATATTTCCCCTCAGGCTAGCCACCTAATCAAACACTAATCAGCTCTCCTTCCACTCACTGGTTTTGGTCTGCCTCAGCGTTCCACAGATTTTCCCCTTCCTCCAACCTCTGTTCTCACTTCTCCTGATCCCGAGCTTATCCCGTTACCCTATTCTCCTTGTCCGTTTTGTGTGCGGTCATCCCCAAAACTCCATGTCTGATTGCTCTAAGGTGAAAGTGTCATGTTCTTACACTCAGCACTCCTCCCCTTCGCTCATCCCTCTCCCCGTGGCTTGGCCTGATCTGCTCTCAAGGCCGTCTGTCACTGCAATTAAAGCCCGGCCAGGTTAAGAAAATCACTGCAGGACCTGGCCAAGCGTGCAGGGCTGCCAGCCTTCATTCTGCCACCGTTTGATTTAATGCTGTTTAGCTTTCAAACCCACCACAGTCAGAGTAGTTTCTATCAGGAACTGTGTAAGTAACTGGCAGCAAGTTCTGTGTAATTTCTAACCAGCGTATTAACCATGTGAACCACAATGCTTGCTACATTAGCGTGGCCCCTGTTCTCACTCACAAGTTATTTTCCAAGTGCCCAAGAACACACCCAAGTTAATCATTGGCCCCGAGCGGCAGGTGTTTCCTTATAGCTGAAGATTGATCTTTGGGAGTATTTTACCATTCCTGCCACTTCCTCTTAACAGATTTTGAAACTTAAATGCAGCAAAGTCACAACTTTGCAAATTAAACCTGCAGAGCAGTGGCTGTGTTAGTTGGCTAACATTGATTGTGATTGTTTAGCTATGAGGTAACATGGCTGCAATGCAGGTTTAATCCTAAAGTTGTCCAGCGCTATCTGCCAGAGATATTCTGAAAGTCCCCAACTTTCACACTTTCGCATAAGTACTGCAAAGTACAGAACATCACAGATTCATGATGTATAACAGTTTTAAGTGTAAGTGTGAGTGAGCATGGGTGGATTTGGCATCATCGGGAGCTGGCTTGGTGGCCCACACACTCATTTCTGTCATTCAAAATCAGTTTAACTGCCAGACTCACTTTTTGACATTTAATCCCTGCAAAAATGTACTTTGCCCATTATTTGGTGGTATATAACTGACTGCGTGGTTAGTTGACCTCCCACCTGAATGCTTAACAATTATCTCATCCTCATGAGACAGACCGAACCCTTTGACCTTCAGAGGGGAAAGGTCTGAGAGTGTAGGAGGCCGGACAGACCCTTTTGTCTTTAAATGTCACCAACTCAGAAGAATGACGTGAATAGCTCCGCCGCTCACTCTGGCATCGCCTCATCCCGGGACTACAGGCTCGTTTAACGAACGCAACATTTTCCCGTGAGTCAAATGCAACGTGTTTACCTCATCTCAGCCTTATCGCTTGCTTGTGTTTTTATTGATCGGGCTTATCTCCCCGTGAGAAGCGCTCACACTCACCTCCTCCCTGTAGTTATCAGCAGCAGCGGTTACCTTCTGTGTTTGTCTGTTGCGTTGCGCTCAGCCCGTGTCTCTTATTTATTCTGAAGAGTTGTAGCGTTGCAGAACAAAAGGCCACGAGTCAAAGCCCTCCTCTGTGAGTGGGCATTGTTGTATTTATATCTGCGTGTACAAGTAGCGGTCGTCGAGGCAGCCGCGGCTCTGTTCTCTCCAACGGCATTTCAGTTTGCTGTCACATTGTGTGCTCTCAAAAGAAATCAACGTGGTGGTTTAAAGGTTACAGTGAGCTTCCATGACCTCCTAGTCTCTCCCTTATGTCTCACAGGTAGTTAAGTGGATCAACAGTGAAGACTTGTTGATGCCGTATTTCTTTTCTTTTATTATGTCATTGAAAACCAGGAGCTTGTATGAAAGTATGAATATAGCTGCTGTAATGTGTCACCCATTGGTTAGTGAACTCCTATTTTTATGCCTCGATTTTAGCTTTTTTAATTTTTGGAACCAGATATGTCAGGGCAGGAGGGTGAAGTGCTAAAGCTGTATTTGGCTTGTACACTTATTCACTCCCTGTATAGTGTTTGGAAGACCAAACACAAGCAGACAGTTATTGATATACACTCAGCAGTAGGGCTGGGCTATATCATACCGTTCACGGTAATACCGGTGTAATTTTGGGCAACGATAGGAAAATGAAATATCGCGATAGAATATGGGTAAAACGCGCATGCGCAGTGCCTATGTTTACATACGCACATGGCGGCGACGCAGAATAAGAAGAGCGAAAGTGGATCGTTGAATGAAACCAGAATTGGTTTGTAAAAATGCTGCAACTTCAGTGGTTTGGAACTGGTTTAGCTTTCGTCTGTCAGATACACAACAAAGCACTATTTGCATGGTAGCGCATGCTAGCGGGCCGTCGTTATTACCGTGTTGTTTGGAAAATACGGCACACTTAAAATCAATCCTTTGATTTTTCTGAAAATCGACAGTGCCCCTTATAATCCCGTGTGCCTTATGTATGAATTCTGGTTGTGTTTACTGACCTCGAAACGATTTTATGTGGTACACGGCGCTCGAAAATCTGTCAAATGTTTTAGTACGACTTTGCTAAGCTACGAACCCGCACCGCTTGATGGATTGTCGGAGCATTACGGCTATCGTAGGCGGGCGCTTCGCGGAGTGATACGCACTGTGCTTCAACATAATATTACCGTATTGTGTGTGTATAACCTCTTTTTAAGTTTTGTGGATATTATACATGGTTATGCTGAGGATATGTCGGCCAATTTCCACTGGAAATGCCTTTTGGTTAAACTGTCAGCAAGGAATTTGCACTGTTATATTTTTATATAACTTTAATGCACATAAAAAACAGCTGCTTGTTTAAGTGAAAATACATTGATGGGGTTTTTGCACTAATAAAGTTGTGGAGTTGTAAAGTATTTTGTCTGGTGTCAGTTATATCGTTATCGCAAATTTTCAAATGTATATCGTGATAAATATTTTTGGCCATATCGCCCTGCTCTACTCAGCAGGCACTTTATCAACTGCCCCTCATTGCAAATATCTAATGCAAATATCTAGCCAATCACATGGCAGCACCTCATTGTATTTAGGCATATAGACGTGGTCAAGACGACCTGCTGAAGTTTAAACCAAGTATCAGAATGGGCAAGAAAGGTGATTTAAGTGACTTTGAATCTGGCATGGCTGGCGGGGTATTTCAAAAATGCAGATCTAATGGGATCCACCGCGAAACAATCTCTGAGGAATTATCTGAAAAAGAGAAGATATCTAGGTAGTGGCAGTTCTCTGGGAGAAAATGTCTTGTTGATATCAGAGGTCGGAGACAATAGCTACAGTAACTCTAATTACTACTTATTACAACTGAGCTATGCAGAAGAGCATTTTTGAGTGCACACCATGTCAAACCTTGAAGCAGGTGGGTCAGAGCAGCAGAAGACCGCACCAAACGCCACAGCTAAGAACAGAAACTGAGGGTACAATTCGCACTGGGTCACCAAAGTTGCACAATAGAAAACTGGAACAAAGTTGCCTGGTCTGATGGGCCTCGATTTTTTACTGCAACGTTTTGATGGTGGAGTCAGAAAGTGATGTAAACCAGCAGTCCCCAAACCTTTTTTTGCACCAACCTGCCTGTTTAATGTCAGACAATATTTTCACGGACCGGCCTTTAAGGTGTCGTGGATAAATACAACAAAATAAAATGATACGACCAAGACAAAAACAGTGGTATTTTGTAAATGTAATAATAAACGCGAATTCACTATGTAATTGTGTAACTTTATTAGCAGCGGCCTCCTGAAATGCGCCAACAACATTGAGAGTAACATCCTCCTCTCTGCCCCTTAATCCTCTCTGGTCGCTATGGTAACATGTAACTATTTCTTTTAAAATAAGACACACAACTACAACACGGGAAAAAAACTCAGGGAAACCGAGTCAATGATAAAAACCCTGGAAAACCATAAAATTTCACCCGAGCTGCCCTCAACTCTCGCGGCCCGATACCAAACGACTCACGGACCGGTACCGGTCCGTGGCCTGGGGGTTGGGGGCCGCTGATGTAAACAACATAAAAGCATGCCACAAAGCTCAGATCATCTCAAACTAGTTTCTTGAACATGACAATGAGTTCACTGTACTCAGTTGGCCTCCACAGTCACCAGACCTCAATCCAATAGAGCGACATTGTGGATGTGCAGCCAACAAACAAACTGCATGACATGTCCTCTCAATATTGACCAAAATCTCTGAGGAATGTTTCCAGCACCTTGTTCAATCTGTGAATGAAGAATTAAGGCATCACTGAAGGCAAAAGGAGGTCCAACCCAATACCATCAAGGTGTACCTGAAAAAAAGTGTCCAGTGAGTGGATCTCCAACATTATTCCATTTAATATTGCTTCACAAGTATGTACCAGCTTTTCATAATTATTTCAGTCTGTAAAGCACATATTGAAGGATATGGACCCCATATTGTTTTTAATTATAAGTTTTGTTTGATTTTACATAACAAAGACACTGAGGTCTAACATGTGTAATCTGTACACACATAACTTCTTTTATAATATACTTTTAATGAACTGCAGCCAACTAAACAAGCAGTGCTGAAATTGTGCTATAAAATGCTTGTATTCTTTTTCTTCTTTATTGTTTTATTGATACTTTCAACAACAAAAGAAAGTGACTACAAGAAACAAAAAAGACAGATCATGGATAAAAAAAATCATGGACATTCTTACACCTAATATATCTGATATATATATATGTTAAACAAGTGTATTAAGAATGCCAACCAAAAGCCTTAAGGTGCCTTCAAGGTCAGAACCATACCAGCACAAATTTGATGATGTAGGCCGTGATGTTTTGTGGTGTGCCATACAGTGGTTCAATTTTAAAGCCGAGTTTTCAAACATAACCACAAAAATGTCTGATTCACTGTATGTGTGGACAGTCTATGTTCTTGTATTCTTGGTTAGCAAGTTGTATTCGCACACTTCATGAGTCAAACACAGATACCTAACTGCTTACAAGCCAGCCTCAAGTGGCTACACTGTTGCATTGGCTACATTTTTTATCCCAGCAGTTGCCGCATGCTTGAAACAGGGAAGAATCGGTAATGCAGCCCTGCCAAAAGGCTATATGTTGGTACAAATTAAAGAAATGAGACATTGTGTGCCAGCGCGTGAGCTTTACAGGAGCTGGTGAGTGGATTATGTGACTTTCGGAGAGAACCAGAATAATGGTTTCCTGTTTTTTACGCTAAGCTAACTGATGCTGTGTATGTTTGCCGTACAGATCTGAGACTGGCATTGGTGTTGTCATCTAACAGTCTAACACTTGTGACTCTTCAGTTTTTAAAGTTGCATTAACTAATCGCATTAACGTCTCCCGAATCCTTACAGACAGAGTTGCAAAATCTTTTTACAAGAGCTAACTCCTGTGTGGCAGACACAGTAAGCTCTGGTCTAAAACAGGATAATGGTATTTCTCAAGAACCAGACAGCCAGCATACCTCCCATAGCGCCTTCCAGTGATGACATTGTCCAGAAGAGATTAGCCAGAGGAAGTGAGTCTAGCTGACAATGAGTTTGTCGTCTAGTTGATTGGTCATACAGGTACAGTAACTGTAAGCAGGCTCTGACACGTTCCTATCTTCTCTTCTTTGTCTCCTCTCCTTCTGCAATGCTTGCCGCCATTCACATGCATGCGCCACCGTCATTTTTCAGGATCTTCCATCTCTTACTTTGTTTTTCTTTCTTTTGTTTTTCTTCTTTTTGGTTGAACTTCTCTATCAGCCAGCTGGGAGTGACTGCCTTTGATATCTGAGGCCCTGTGGGGGCCCACACATACAGTAATGACAGGGGTACTGGAGCACCTGCTCAAGTTTTGGGCTGGGCTGTCCAGCTTTGATGGGGTTATCCCCTCTTTTCATTTTTCTGCTTATTTTCTTCAGATTACACTCAGCGGGCCAAGGGGCACCATAAAACATCATACTCCAGCTCTGGAATGCCTTTAATAGTTTGCCAGTCTCAATATAGTGCATCCCTGGCTGGCAAGGTGCTTTTATGAGCTGAGATTCTTGTGTGCCCACCCGATGGTCCGGATACCCACTTCGCTCCCCTCAGCTCATTGGCCCACATCGGATGGCGAGGACAGAAGAAAGGAGCCACTCTCTTCTGGTTACAGAGCAGAGAACAATGTCTTCTCTCTTCTTCCTTCTCAGATCCCAGCATCTTTAGTTTGAGATGTGTAACTTGATATGGTGTCGAACCCGTCCAGTAACTTAGCCTCAGGAAGGGAGACTTAGACTCTTGTCCAGACAGTCCACTCAGACTCAGCCCCTCCGCATGCCCTCATTTTCCACTTCTTCCTCATTCCCATCTTCCTCTTATTTTCTTTTCATACCCTCATCCTTCTTTCCCCATTTATGCTGTCTGCTTTGTAACCTAAGTCAAATCCCTCCTGATTGTCTTATTATCCTCAAGCAAACAGACGCACTACGTTGCTGTTGTCCAGAGAAGCTGGGAGTTTTATTTAAGGTCTGCATTGAAGGCTTCAAAGCGTTTTCACATGCGGGGGCTTTTGTTTCTGAAACTGGAAGAACCAGTCTGACCACACTGGCCTTTGAGAGGGCTCACAGTGCACAAAGAAGTGAGCAGGAGGGAAGGGTGTAGTGTAACTAGGAACGTACAGAGCTCTCTTAGCTGAGTCCGAAATGTTGATATGGGACCAAACCATCTGTTTAGACCAGTGCAACGTCTTCCTGCAGGTCAGTGGCTGAAGCAGTTTCCTCTTTATCCACGCACCTCCCAGCTGCCATCGCAGGCTGGGAAACACGAGTCATGTGATGTCATCATCAGTAGCGCGAGCGTGACAGAGAGAAACAGGGCGTGCATGGGATCAGGAGCAGAGAAGTGAAGTTTCAGGTGGACAAACACAGGTAAACAAGTGCTTTTTCCTTCTACATTTCCTACTATTTAAAGACACTCTTAGTGTGAAAAGTTAACTCTCTGTTCACCTCATGTCTGCTTATGATTTGGGTTTAGATTTGTTAACAATGTTCCTTTTATAAAAGTGAAAGTACCTCAATTCTGGCTTAAGCTCAAAGATCTGTGTATCTACTAGCATTTAATACACAGCCCCGATTGCTCCAGGGAAATTTTGACTAATTTGCATACAAGTAACCTTAAAATGCTCTAATGCACTGAGATTTAAGGCAGCGCTGTCAAAGAGCAGCCTAAGCTGCAGAGAGAAGAGGGAAGCATCCTGATTGTTAATTACTTCACCCACGAGGAATTCTTGTTTGCAGTGAAGCTGATTTGGAATTAGCTAACTTTATAACTGAATCTTTTCTCTCCGGTGATGTGACGTCACTCGGAGCAGCAGAATCAGCCTTCCAGCTCAGAAGTGATATGCTAATTAACGGTTAATTATTAAATGGTCCAAAATGAAGCTGCACGGTCCTCAAATAATAGTAAACGGGGGTACTTGCCTTCCAGCGAGTGCATCGAGAGTTCGTTAATAAAACCACGCTTTCTTTTCCTGTTATATCTGAATGATCTCTGGTCTGATGGTCTATTTGTGTCTCTGGAATTCTCCCTGAGGTCTATTCATGAATTCTGTACCCAGGCTGAGCAATTAGATTTAATTTAACTGACTTTGCTCTCCAGTCAGTTAAATTAAATCTAATTGGTTTTGAGATTTTTTTTATTTTTTATTTTTGCAACAGCAATCAAAACAAAACAACCTCATCTAGGTGATATTTCACATGTCGCTGCTATTTCTTGCGGCTTTTGTTGTTAGTGTAAACTCTCTACAGTAAACATATGACCTCATTTGGCTGAATAAGGTGTTTTCTGGTAGCATCAATTCATTTACAGGGAAACTTCAGCCAGGAAGGGGGAAAAAGTGCTGATCTTCTGACTGGGCATCAGCCTTCGTCAGCATCAGTGTTTACTACCCGACATCATCCCTCCTCAGTTCTCTCTCTCTCTGGTGCAAATGAGATCAGAAGGATTTGCTGGGATGTGTTCGGCAGAGCAGTTTCACCTGCACACGGGTTAGTCCATGTGTGCCGGTTAGCTTCTGAATCCAAACCAGTTTTTAGCTACAGTGCATCCGTTTCCCTGTGTTGATTGTGCCGAGTGTGTGGCCTAACATCCAGGGCGTCCTGATGGATGCTTGCACACTCACTGCAGCTGTTAAGTGGAATTGGTTCAGGTGTAGGTCGATGTGGGAACCACTCAATTTCCATCGATGTAATCACAGAACGGTGACTCCTGCGTGAACCGCTCCAGGAAACAAAGAAGCCACAGTGAGTCTCTGCTCACCCCTCCTTACTGTAAAGAATTTAATAAAAAAAAACCTTTATCAGCTCAGTTTAACATTATATTACCTGCAGCCTATGATTATGTGGCTGAATAATCGGCCACTGAGCTGTTGTTGTTGGGCTGCCGTTACCAGGTTCTCATGGGAATAAAGTTACTTTTGATAACAGATTAAAAATGTCCCACAGCCCTCAAAGTCCTCCAGCAGAGGAAAAGGTCAACACATCAGAGCTCCACGTGTTAAGTAACGGCATGGCATATTTAATCATTACCCAGTGAGAAATGTAAGGAATGTGGGTTTGTTTCCTCACACCGCTCTCAGTGAACTTGTGCTCTGCGCTGAACATGGCTCTGCTGATAGCAGCAGTTGGCAAACACTATACAGGCTTTACATGTTATCCACAGAAACCAAGCACAACTTGAACTGGATTCAGGATCAAGTGCAATAAATATCAACAAATGCCAGCAAAGGTAAGTAAAGAAATATTTTAGCATGTTGCTGGTTTTATAGCTGTTGATCTCCTTTTTAAAATAAGGAAAATACAGAATGCCTGACATGCATTTTCTCAGCATGTCAGGCATCATGAACTGCATATTAATGCAAAATTATCACCCAGACTAGATCCAAGTATGAAAGTAAGAAAATTATAATCCAGTGCCAAATTGTGTCATGCTTGGTTAGTTGAAATTGCACAGGCTAAAGACTAAAAGATGCAAAATGCTGACCAGTTCATGAGCAGCGAACCTCATATTTAGAAGGCAAAAAGTGAGAAATGAACCATGAAATTCACCATAATAAGTTCATCTTGATAGATAAAATCAAACACCAGCATAATGATGGCACGTGTCATCAGGAGCTTGCTCAGAGAGGCACTGTTGGATCGTTGGGTTTCCCTTTAAAAAGTCAGATTTCTTTGAGGTTATTGTTCAATATAAATGAAACTGCACCGAATTGAACAGCTTTATTTCTTCGTGGCTTTTATTCTCTATTCCTCTAAGGCACTGCTGTAAGGCGGGAGCAGCATTCTCCCCCATATTTCTGCACTCAGTGTTTTGATGATGGCGGTGGAGAGCGCTGACTAACACATCCAGCACGTCCAAATTCTCCCATAAAATGTTCAGTTTGGTGTAAATCTGGACTGTAAAAGTCAAAAGCATATTATTAGAACAAAGAGCAACTCTCTTCTCCGTATTGATTTGAAGTGACCTGCCTCCTACCAACAAAGAAGAGCTGCTGCTGGATCCTATGACTGAAGGGGTCAAGGATTCAGTTTTTCCTCTAAAAAAAGTCTTTCTCTGCATATTGTTGGTTTCAGGAAAATAAGATTTCTCTCTCTTTTCTTTTTTGTCTTTTTTTTGTTTTGACACCATTTCAAAAAACAATTTTCTGGTCAATCTTAGCATTTTTAATGAGTTCAGCTGCAAAAATAGCAGCACTCTGCAGTGTGCTACATGAACAATGCTGTATTCTTTATTTTCAAGTCCTCCGCGTGTGTCATTTTCATATTTAAGACCTTAGCTAATAAGTCGCTTTAAAAGCAACACCTACAATCCAGAAAAATCTCTTGGCAACTGTTTGATTCCTGATTAGTTTCAAATTCTTTTCCCATCATAGAGCTGTCAGTAAACTCCGGACTTCTGATTGCTAAACCTGATACTGCTGTAATTACAAACTATGATGCATTTCATGTGGGAGAAGAAATCCCGACTGTTGTAGCAACAAGTACTGTAATAGGAAGGGCTTATGGAACAATAAGTTGTTTAGTTTGTTCAGAGATTAAGGCCTTCATCTCGGCTCCCACGCTACTATCTAACTCATCGTCTCTTGTGGCTGAAGAGCAGTTTTTGTTTTGAATAGTGGATCCACATGTTTTTCTAAAGCTTCGTTTAAAGCGTCTTGTGGAACCAGTCGTGTCATCCCGTATCATTTCTATTTTTTATTAGATGCAAGCCGAAGCCTGAGACAGACTTTGTACAGTTATATTTGTGAATTTTAACAAAAGCATATGGAAATACTAACAATTTGGCACCATCAGAAATCCAATAGGAACATGTAAGTTATGGGAAAATATGGAATAGCAACAGCCCCATCCTGTATCTCATATAGCTTATACCATCATCAGCTATTTACATTGATTGTTATACATTTATTTAATGTTGTTATAAGTCATAATCGTACTGCTTTGAGCAGTGTTTAAAAACAACACGTTTACACAGACACTAAAAGAGGAAATGACTTTGAACACATTAACCTTCCCATTATAATTGCCAAAAAATTCAAATCTTTTGAAAACGGGAGTGTTTATTGAATTTTCTGATCATTTTTTTGTAATAATTAAATATTCCATCCATCCATCCTCTACAGATTGCCCTTGTCAGGGTCACCGAGGGGCTGGATGTTGATGATTTGGTGCGACATGCAGAGTTTATTGCTCTGTGAGATGGATAAGCATGTATGCTGTGTGGAAGTGTGATATGTAAAGGAGTGAAAGGCAACCTAAAACAACACTGAGGTCAGCTGCTCCACACAGCTGTGTATGTACACCTCAGGAGAACAAATCCACACAATCATAACTTGCCTAATCCTAAAACACCTATAAATATTTTTTGTCCTCGTAAGGGAGACGCAGATTCATACTGTGATTGTGTAAACATATGTAGGTCCCCGAAACATGAGTCATATCAGGACTAGACGAACGTACACAAACCCACATGTAGAGGTTGAACTTATAACCTCACAGATGGAGCAACGCAGGCATTTGTCCAAACAAACTTATGCAATTCTTTTCACACTGCAAATTGATCATATTTTAACAAAACCTGCTCTCATTACTGAGTCACAGTTACATGAACACCACAGCAGGGAAGTTGGTGAATAAATTCCCCCCATAAATAACACAAATAATACCCGTGGCGCTGTGAGAGCAGGTCCCTACGAGGGCTCTGCCTTGTGCTGTCTTGCCATAATCAAACAGATTTATGTAACATCAGTCAGCTACAGATCAATATGGTGCAGCCGGTCAATCCAGATAACACCAACACGGCTGCTGTGGTCATTGGATTCTTTGCAGAAATAGTGTGAAGTCAACAGAGGCATTATAGCCAAAGCACACTTTGCAGGCCTGCGTCGATAGGCAAACTGATGCAAAGTGAGGAAACCCACATCAGCCTGAGAGGAAGTCATCACCTGATTTACTGAAAGGCAGATGCAGCCAGTCAGATCACAAACGTTAGACTTCTGTATCGAGCTGAGGAGCTCTTAAGAATAATCCTGCAGATTTTCTGAAAAACCCTCTTGAACTTTGAGTCTCAAGTAAGTTTCGTGGTTTTCTTTTCTGGGTCAGTAAGTTGTTGATCCAGCTGTGGAAATTATTAGTTAGAGGTCTCATCTGTCTACTCAGGGATCAGAGCGATTAAGTTGCCAGCTCACATCCACTGACGACATCAATTTTGAGAGTAAAAGGAAAACAAGATGAATGACATGCATGGCAGGATTTTGTAGTAAATATATGTGACATGCCACATGCAGCTGATACTGGTACTGGCAGTACTGGTGCTCAGTGGCTCTGTTTTTATGTGAAGAGCATTTTTCTACCATATTAGTTTCTCCTCACTGGCTTAAGAATCTAAAAGAGGTATTGAGACCTTGAGGTATTTCAAGTAAAGCACTGCACCACATGAAAGTACATAAAAGATTGTGGTGTTGAAACTTACAAATCCACTCTTTCGCACAGTATGTGTTTCAACCATTACCAAAGAACAGCTGCAGAAAGCACTTTAAAATCAGATGATTCTTTTGGATGAACCCTCTACAAGTGACTGCCTGAAATCTGGAACCCGCAGGCATCACCCATTGTTCTGTTTCCTCCCTTGAGATGCTCTGCCAGGCCTTTGCAGCAGCCACCTTCAGTTGCTGCTTGTTTGTGGGTCTCTCAGCCTTCAATTTTGTGTGTAATAACTGAAAAGCATGCTCTTCTGAGTTGAGATCAGGTGACAGACTTATCCATTGATAAGATCTGATTGCTTTGCCTTGAGTCTTGCAACATTTGGCTGAATCTGAGCAGAGCGTATGGCCCTGTGCACTTCTTCCTGCTACTTCTGTCAGCAGTCACATCACCAATAAACACCAGTGACCAGGGTCCACAGGCAGACATGCATGCACATGCAGTAACATTTACCCCACCACATTTGACAGATAATACCATATGTTTTGGTTTTATCTGTTCAAATACTTTTTTTTAAAGCAGGTTCTTTCAGGTTATTTCTGGCAAAGTCTTATCTGGTCCTCTCGCTCTTGAGTGTAAGCAATGGTTTGCACCTCGACTAAACCCTCTCTGTCTCTTGATTGTAGACTTTGACAATGATACACTTTAGTTGTCTCCTGTGGTCGTCCAGGTTTTTTGGTGTTGCTGAGCAGGCCAGTGCATTCCTACCATTTAAGAATGCATCAGACTGTTGATTTGGTCGTTCCTAAAGTTTTTGCTCTCTCTGATAGTGTTATTTTGTTTCTCCAGCCTAATAATGGCCTCCATCACTCGCACTGTCTGGGCTGAAATGCAACAGTGAAAGACCTAAACTACTAATTCAACACTCTGAATCAGCTTTAGATATGCTGCTGCTTGTGAAATAATAAGGCAACAGGCCTCACTTTGCCATAAAACTGCTTATCAGTTAGTTGTCCATTAATTTTTAGTCTGAAAATTGGCAACTGTGTATACAAGTGGCTGTAATTCCTAGACAGTCAATGCAAAACTGTTGCTAAAGCCTTTGTGATTTTTGACTAAAAGTCTTTACTTCAATCACATATTGATTGTTTGACTTCAAAACCGCTGCGGTGGAAAAATTATAAAAGTTGTGGGGCATTTTTTTCCAACAAATTTGGGATCTAAGTGCATGGTGGAAACTTGTCAAGCACACAGTACGCCAGTCCTAAATCATACCCTACCTAATCATTCATTTTCCTCTAAATGAAACTATAATTTACAAAATGAATATCATGCTGTAACCAGTGATTAAGACCATAAGCTCAGTAGGAAAGTGTTTGCCGAGGTCATAAATCAAGCTAGATTCTAACAATTTCTTTCTTGTAGATTTCTATAAAGTCAAACTTCAATGTGAAGGCAGAGGAGCCTCCTTTTAAAATGCAGGTGCTAATAGACACATTGGCTTTGCAGCTTTTCACACCGCATAGGTACAGTTTATGCATAAAAATCAAACAACAGCCACTGATATCATTAAAAACAAGTCCCCTCTCGCCCCTGCGGGCAGTCTATCCTTCAAGCTCGGGTCCTCTACCAGAGGCCTGTGAGCTTGAGGGTCCTGCGTAGTATCTTAGCTGTTCCTAGGACTGCACTTTTCTGAACAGAGATCTCAAATGATGTTCCTGGGATCTGCTGGAGCCACTCGCCTAGCCTGGGAGTCACTGCACCTAGTGCTCCGATTACCACTGGGACCACTGTTACCTTCACCTTCCACAACTTCTTAAGCTCTTCTCTGAGCCCTTGGTACTTCTCCAGCTTCTCGTGTTCCTTCTTCCTGCTGTTGCTGTCATTTGGTATCACTACGTCTATCACTACGGCCGTCTACCACCACTATGTCTGGTTGGTTGGCCACCACCATTTTGTCCGTCTGTATCTGGAAGTCCCACAGGATCTTAGCTCGGTCATTCTCCACCACCCTTGGGGGCGTCTCCCATTTTGACCTGGGGACTTCCAGGCTTCCAGGTTTCTGTACACTATGCCGGCCACTTGGTTATGGCGTTCAATGTATGCCCTGCCTGCTAGCATCTTGCACCCTGCTGTTATGTGCTGGATTGTCTCAGGGGCATCTTTACACAGCCTGCACCAGAGGTCTTGCCTGGTGTGATAGACCCCAGCCTCTATGGGTCTTGTGCTCAGAGCTTGTTCCTGTGCTGCCATGATTAGTGCCTCTGTGCTGTCTCAGTCCAGCTCTGTCCAGCCACTGGTAGGACTTCTGGATGTCAGCCACTTCCTATCCTTCCATGATGGTTCCTCTTCTTCCTCCTCTTTCTTGGGTTTTTGCTGCCTGAGGTATTCACTGAGCATGCGATCGGTTGGGGTCATCTTCCTGATGTATTCGTGGATCTTTGTTGTCTCATCCTAGACTGTGGTACTGACACTCACCAGTCTCCGGCCTCCTTCCTTCCGCTTAGCGTATAATGAACGAGCATGTGCAGTAATAGTAGGGTTTACAGACGAGGGTTCCTAAAATCCATCGGCACGTGTTTCTTGGAAGTTGCAGAATGAAATGTCTGTGTCTGCTCTCAGCTATCTGCTATCTGCTCAGTAGTATCTATAGCCATGACAAAATATGACCTTTAACCTCTATTAACCTCTGGCGTATTCATCATGAATAGGGGCAGTGTGAAACCAAACAGTGGGCAGTGCCACGTCCAACCACCAGCCAAATTATAGCCCGTGTTTCACAGAAAGACCAGTTGTCATCGTGGGTTTCATGACATGAAGTTTAACCTTTCATGCGATGCCCTCCCTGTCCCTCAGTTAGAAAACAGACAAGAATCACCCAGAAGCACTTGTGCTTGAGGCGGCATTTCCAGTTGCATCCGTTTGGACTTCACAGATGCTAAATGACATAAAAGCTACCATCGGAGACACAGAAGAAATAACATTTAATGAGCCTGCTCTTTACTGTCTAGGTTCTTCTGAATGGCCTCTGGGCCTGTGGAGAGGAACTACATCCCCCGTCTGTAATGAATAACCTGCTAACAATTAGAGACTGCTGCGTAACACTCCTGTGCTGTCATGCCCCACAGCCAGAGATACTCTCACACTCACTCATTACAGGCTAGCATGTAACAGTCAATCACAGAGCGGAGCTCTTCTTTGCTTCACGTGTAGTATAAGGTACCTTCCGTATCGGCCTCAGGCACAGCTTACCACACCGCTGCTGCTCCTGCTGCTGACACATTTAGACTCTCAAAGCATGCTCATATAAAACGAAACTCACATTCACTTACATCAGTTTCACCTTAGACTCTGTTTTTAAAGTAGGACATTAATAATAACAATACTGTGAATGCTTATCAGCATCCACACTAATTACCGTATATTACATTTTTAAACAATTTATAATTAAATGCATAACTAACACAAGAATTGAGCTTGTGCTGGAAATTCACCCAGGACTCTGTTATATTTGGTGTGTGATGCCTGCCGATTGGCACCGTAAGACAAAGTGCACCTCTTGATTTTTATAATGATGACGTTGCTGGCCATATGCAAAGTGACCAATGTTGCAGGTATATCGGGGTATATCCATAAGAAAACACTGTGACTCAGCTTGAAGAATCACCGTTAGCAGCATTAACTTGAAGTACTCATTTAATGTGTAACGTTATCAGTCTCTCACTCTTCTTTCTGCTGTTGCTTCAGTTTGTTATCATGTGCAGGAATTTATTCGTGCACAGCTCTCTTAAGGTCCCACCACAGCATTTCAGTCAGGTTGAACTCTGGACTTTTGGCCGGGCCTTTGCGACGCTTTCTTTTTCAGTCATTCTGTTGTAGATCTGCTGCCATGCCTGGATCACTATCCTGTAGCATGACCCAATTTTAGTCAAGCTTCAGCTGTCAGACAGATGGCCTCATATTTGACTCCAGAATGCTTTGGTATACAGAGGCATTCATGGTCAGTTCAACAACTGTGGCTACAAAACGAGCCCAAATCATCACCCCTCCACCACCGTGCTCAGCAGTTCCTATGAGGTGTTTGCACTGTGCATTATGACACTGACAAAAACTACTACAAGATGCTGTCACGGCCTTATTTTTTGATGGGAAGTGTCTCTCAGGACAGGCTGTCGGGGTAGGTGTTAAATATAGTTGCAGAATTCTCTGTAGAATAAAATAACTCAGCCTAATGGTATCAGCTGCATTTTACACAACTAACAGCTGTGAAAATCTAGCGAGCGCAGCTTTGATAGAGCTTATATAATGAAACAGAGAGTGCGTGCTGTGTGGGAGTTTTAGATGTAACCTGCAAAACTTACCCCACAAACGTAAACAAACTTTGATCGTGAGCAGGGGAGAGAGAGAGTGAGTGCCGAGGGAAGAGGGCAGAGGATCCAGAGCTGCGAGTTGTGCACATGCCTTTCTTTCTTTTTTTGGGGAGTGCGCTGAGTGACCGGCGCACACACAAGTGTGAGTGAATGTCCGTGGGAGTGAGCCTGTAGTGCATCAAACACTGACGAGCCCGAGCTTGTGTTCTGCTAAGCATCTTTGGAATTTGGCTTCACTGCGATCCTCTCCTCTGTCAGAGACCCGGTTTAAGGGTTTGAAATGGTCCCTCTTCAAACTCGAGAATTTCATTGAAAAGCACACAGGAGGTCTGATTACAAGAT
This sequence comes from Oreochromis niloticus, assembly GCF_001858045.2. NCBI lineage: Eukaryota > Metazoa > Chordata > Actinopteri > Cichliformes > Cichlidae > Oreochromis > Oreochromis niloticus. The sequence continues at coordinate 28,886,247 of NC_031966.2, read as the reverse complement.
CTCAGGAGGGATCGTCCTTGAAGTGCTCTTCTTCAAGGCGTGTTTTGTTTTCTTTGTGATTGCAGTAAAGTGGTAAGGGTATGGTTTTCTAGAGGACACGGAGAAAGGCGCATGCAGGGGTTTTTCGTTTAGCAAGATGTGTGAAGTATGTGTTTCCTGACAAATATTTTCTCATTTTGGAAATTGCAATTAATGTGGACATGTTGTTTGAAGACAGGAGATGATGGTCAGCTCTTACAACAAAGTTGACAAGTGGTGCTAGCAAAATATAGCCCCTGTGCATCTCTTGCAAAGAAACACATCAGAAGAATGCATGTGCATGCGAAAGTTTAGAGCATAGGAAGCATCTGTTATCTTCACAAGGCTTGAATAAAAAAAAAGGTTTAAAAAAAGCTGATCACTGCTTTAAAGGAAGCATAAATCAAGAGCAGACTACTTTGAATTGGACTATAACTGTTCAAGGCTGGTTGAAGGTGCTGCTTTGATGTGCACGCACGCACGTGTGCGATTTAAGGGGGAGTGTTGCATTTCAGGGCCCCTTTGGCTAGTCGGGGTTGGGCCGTAAATCTGGCCTTGTCTCCCAGTTTACTCGGGCCCATAAACTAGAAAGCAATTATGGAAAACAACTGGATGCAAGATTTCTTCAGTCCTTCAAGGCTTGCGGTTGCCTGCTGAAAGGATTTTTATCTTCTTATCTACCCAAAAGGAATAGCATTGCCTCGCCCACCCCACCCCCCACCCCGAGCTCGGCTTCCCATCAAGAATCGATTGGGCTCTCGTGTTTTTGGTAGATAGAAGGCACGCGCCGAGTAAAGTAGTCGGGCTAAAAATACTGAGTCAGACCTTGACCAGTGCCCATTAGGTTTGGCACACTCATGATTTATTCATGTGGTGTCAAACACATTCAAACACACGCACTCATTTAGGCTGACTCACATAGTTGGTGTCACTCTCTGACCCAGGCCTCAGATGGACAGCAGCAGAGAAGCACACTTGTTAACAAAGCGTCTGATATTCATTATCAGTGATTATCGGGTTTCTTTCCTCAGCCTGAGCTCAGCATGTTATATCGGCTTATTAGGAAGCGGATGTTTTAGTGGAAATTTTGTTTTGTTTTGTTTTTCAACTTTTCGGGGGGGGGGGGGGGTGTAGTATATCATGAATATAAACATGAGTAGCTTCGTCTGCTTTGATCTGGGCCTGGCTGAGAGCCCCGAATGGAGTGGGCTGGAGCTGCCTTTGCACAGCTCTCTCTGCCTATTTTAACCATTTGCATAATTACCATAACTGTCGAGGCCAGCAGTGCAAAACACTTGATAAATGTGGATTGTATTAGAAGCGAGAGGAAATGCCGGAGTGCCACTGTGGGTGTCTGTTCTCAAATGTGGTAGAAAGTAAGAATAAAATAAGGATGCGAGTATGACACGAGTGTGAATCGACAGCTGGGATGATCCTAGATCTGATCTCCAATATATTCCTGCCCAGCACGCTGACTTTTTTTTTTTCTAATTTCAAGATTCATTTAAATCGTTAAGCAAAGCAACATTTTAAATGGAAATCGCACATGCAGTTTCTCTTTAATAAGTACAGGCTGTTTCTTCATGCTTGTGCCTGCTAAGTAATGCACATAATAATGCACATAGTGTAGACTTTGATGGCATTTTGCTGTTGCATAACTGGAAATGTGCTGCTGATTAGCAGTCAGTTCCACTGACTAGTCTTTGCTTATTTTCCCATTATTGCTCTTACAACGCAGGTTCCAGTAGGAGCAAGAAAACTCTCATTTTACATTGCTTTTAGGGTCTCTTGTGAGATTTATGAGTCACCTGCTAAGCAGCATCCTGGGAGAGAAATAATCAAATACCCACACTTCTCTTAGAGCATGCTTGCTCTGTCGGGTTCAGTCTCATGCTGGCATACTTTTACCTTAGAGTGTTTTTTGGCAGCTGCATCTCAAATAGTGACAAATTGCACAAAGAAGGCAAATTTATCACCCCCCTCCACCCAGGCTGTCTGTTAATGTATAATGTAAATACAAATAGTTGCTGACAAGTAAGTGTGGTCAGGACCGATGCTAAGTATTCGAGATTGGTAGTAAATGGGCTAAAACAAGTAAAAGGTCCCCATATGGCCTCTTTGAAGTCTACCTGTTCTTTAGGTGCCACATCAGTTGGCTGAACATGAAGGGAGCCCGCTCCTCCCTCGGGTCCTGTTTATAGTCGGAAAGGCTGCAGCGCACTTGCAGGTTTTATGGTCTCGAGAATGTTTTATGGCTGCTGGGGGTGTTTATGCACGGGAAGAGAGAGGGTCAAAAGGGTGAAATCAATAGTGATCCTTAATGAGGTTGCTGAAAAGAAGGAAAGGAGCGGATATGCCGGCAGTGAGAGGGAGGCTGTAAAGAGAAGATAATGTTGTGTATGGTGAACGCGCTGACAAAGTAATCAGGCCTCTTACTTGGGTATTCTGGTGATTTAACTGCTTGTTTTAGTTTTGGCAACAGATAATGCAAATGAGTGTATTTCCAACAGTAAATCTAGTGTATAAAACAACACACGGTGTGATGGGCTTTCATGAAAGGTAGGAAAATTTGCAAAGAAAATGAGCAGCCACAGGACTTGATTTTCCATAATGTGCATTGTCAACCAAAAAGCACCTCACTCTCCCTTTTTTAAGGAAATGAGTCGTAGTAACCTAGCTGGATCAGAGTTGCATAACAGGCTTACGATAGGACATATGCTGTCCGACCTCAGAGGAAAACAGCATTACCCTGACAGGGTACACGTTTCACATAATCTTGTGGTCTTTTGATTCCCTGTGGGGAAACATAACTCAAGCCTCTGAGAGATAGAAAGATAACCGTGATAACACGTTTTGGGGATTTGCCCTCTTTTTACATCATTTCAGTTTCATTGCTGTCATCTAACGCACATTGAGCTCAGCCTTTACGAGTTTGTTTTGTAGTGCGGTGCTGTGCTCGGCTGCGGTGGGAGGCTGCGTTGTTCTAGCTGTGCTGTGGGACAGCTGTCTGTACAGACAAACACAGCTGATGAAACGCGTGTCAGCTCAACCGCGTCCTCAGAGGATTAACATCCACTAACAGTAGTAGGAGGGGCAAGAGGTGGGGTTTATTTCAGCAAAGGAGAAAAGCCAGTGTCAGTCGCTCCAACATTTTGGTCCACAGTGAAAATCTAAAAAATACTGGATGTGGATCTTTCCAGTAAAATATGTCAGGATATTATAAATGGATTGGCACATTTATTACAACCCCAATTCCCCCCAAAATTGGAACATGGGCATTGAAAAGATGGAAAAATAAGTGGTACTAAAAAGAAAAAAGCTGGAGGAACACTTTTATAACTAATTAGGTTAACTGGCAGCAGTTCAGTAACATGACTGGGCATAAAAAGAGTATCTTAGCGAGGCAGAGATTCACAAGTCTGCGCAAAACTGGGTCTACAAAGAGTTTAACAATTTCATTATAATGTTCCTCGACATGAAATTGCAAAGACTTTGAATATGTCATGATATCATCAAAATGATATCCACAAATATAGGTTAAAGCTCTATCAAGAAGAAGCCGTATATGAATGTGATCCAGAAACACTGCCTTCTTCTCTGGGACAAAGCTCATTTAAAATGAGGCAAAACAGAAAAATGTTCTGTGGTCAGAAGAATCGGAATTTGAAATTCCTTTTGGAAAACATAGATGTCGTGTCCTCCAGACACGGAGAGGAGAGGGACCGTTTGGTTTGTTATCACTCGGTTCTAAAGCTTGCGTGTCTGATGGTATATGAGTGTATCAGTGGCTGTGTGATTGGCAGTTATAGCTTTAGGGCAACATATTCTCCTTTTTAAGGGAACCATCCCAGCATCCCATCCCTTTGTTGGAACTGGGGTTATGCAGATATTCATGGTTTCCATTGTATTAATCCAGTGACTCATTCTCTGACCTCTACTTCCTATTTACTCCCGGTGTTTTGGTTAGCATGCATTTGCATCGCAATGCAAAAGATGCCTTGTAAATGCATGCCTTCTACAGTGCAGGTGGTAAACATCAGCCTATTGGCATGACAATGGAAGCTCCACTTTGCAGCTCTGCAGAGCTGCTACCACAGTCGCAGACTCTTTTTCTATAGTTTGACATGTATGAAATTAACCACTAGCAATATTTATGAATGAAGAATGCCAAAACTCTGACACTCTAGGTCAACAAAGCGTTTGAGGCCACCGTGAACACACTATGGACAAACATCAAATTAACAAATTCTCTGTTTTTCTCTTTGTTACAGAGCACCTTCTCTCCCCACTGTGACCTGTAATCAATGGCAACCTCGGTCCAGACTCTTCCTCTGACCCGTGGCCCCAGCAAAAACTTCCGTGACCCCTGCCCAGCCCCGCCCCTGTCCCCGCGGTGCGGCATGGGAAGTGTAGGCAGTCTGGTGGAGAGGCCGGATGTTTCTCCGACTAAAGGCAACCGAGCAGTGCCCCAGGTGAGACCGAAACACAGCAACGGGCTCTTGAAGAAAGGCTTCACCCAGAGAGAGCTGCTCAACTACCTCAACATCAACAGGTGGGTTGTGATGAGGAAAACGTTCCTTAGTAGGAATTCGAAACAGCAGGTTTTTGAAGGTGAAAAAGTCTGCAAGGTGTTATAAAAATGATAGAACTTGACCTAAGCTGGCTTACTTTGCTTCCAAACAGAAAAGAGCCTAAAGCGAGCCCGAGCAGCGACGGCAAGAAGGACATTATCTCGGGCCTCAGCTCTGTCAGTGGACGGGAGGAGGATAACGTTTATGCTAAGGTTTACCATAAGGATGGCACTGAGGTAGATCTTACAAAGAACTCACTGCCAAGCGCGGGCAAGTACGAAAAGGTGAATATGTTTCTTTAAAGTACTGCGAAAACATCCGTTCAGAAGTTTTATTATTTCTTGATGTATCAAAGAAACTCAAAGGAGGATATTCTCATTTTCAGTTTATTACATGGCTGCAAAATACAGCTAAAACTTTAACTGTAAGAGTAAAAATGTTAACTTCATGACCAAGGAGACTCAGTAAATATAAGAAAAAATATTTTACCCTCAAATATTGAAATACCCTCAATATTTTGAGCAATTTGATCAAAACTACCTTTAGCATCCCCTACAACGGTCAATACAACAGTCACTATGAGGCGTTCTGCACAGATCTGCACAAATGCAGATGAATGATTTCCCATTGTTTCCTTTTTAGAAATGATTTACAGTCACTAAAAGGCTTCTAGGGCTGTGGTAAATTGATCCATATCACATTTGTACATCACTGGCAGCATGCTGAAATCAATCAAATATCACCTTTTTTTCCTGCTTGAATTAACACTAAAAACATCGAGTGGGTGGAATGCTATTGATTTAACAGAGACATTGTGACTCGTGTTTTGTAGCCTTGCCACCTCTCTCTACTATCTTGCTTCTTCATCCTTTAGGCACGTTTGAGGTCTTCGGCCTTTAAGCCTGTGACCCCCAAGAACTTTAGCTCGATGCAAAATCTCTACCCGTCTTCCAAATCAGAGGATGTGGATCATGGCCTCTCCAACGGCTTGCACAGAGCGTACGCCCATGTTCCCAAAGCTGTCTCCACCTCGTCTTCTTCTTCCTCACCGTCACGTCACGGAGGACCGGCGTCAGCCGGCAACAAGGTGAGCTAACGCTACAACCTTCATCCATCTTGTTATTATTATCTCGTTTACCCTGCTGCTCGTTTACATTTATTAATCTTGGCGGAAAGCTGCGAGTTGCAAGCCGGGTGAGCGAGATCACAGGTGCACAACAATTAACTGTGCGTGACTTTTTATAAAATTCGTTTCCATCCATTATTTATGGCTAAAATGAAACTTTTTTCGGCTCATTAATGCTACACTGATGAATAGCTGTATAATTATGACTGTGTAGGCCCTCTCCTCGGTGTGTGGGATGGGCCAGGAAGATGACAACTTGTCAGACTCGGGCCATAACTCCATGAGCAGCCTGCCGCCGTACCGACCTCCCTTCCGCCCACACCTGGCTCACATCAGGTCTGCTGCAGTATTAGTGTCTCAACTATACTTTGAGCTGAAAAGCAGTGTTGCTATATTTGATTTTTTTATGGTTAATGACTGTGTGGGTTGTGATAATAGAAGAGATTTTAATGGCCTTTGTGGATTCTTTTTTCTTTTTTTTTTTTTTTAAATAGTGCATCTATGGGCCACATCAATACCATCGGCTCCCTGGACCGCACCTCTCTGGGAATGAAGGCTGTGGGGTCAGGGGGCGTGCCCATTGGGGAGATGGCGTGTCGAAGCATGGCTACTCTGAGCCGTATTGCTCCATATAGCGTGGAGGCTCCACCTCCTTATGAATGGACGCTCTCCCTGTCTGTGGAGGAGGTGGTGAGTGCTGGGGGGATGAGTGGTGGGTGTGATTTCAAGATTCCTAAATGCTTCATGCTGTTGTCTTTTCCAGGTGCGGGATCTGGAGGAGCGCCTGGTGGAGAAAGAGCATGAACTCAAGCAAATGAAGAGAAACCTGGATGAGAGCGAGGGCGCCATCGCACAGGTGACTCTAATCATCTTCTTCTTCAGCATCAGTCTACGCACCCGTCTTCATCACCCTTTAACGTCTGACCTTTTCATCTCCTCCACCGCACTCAGGTGTTTGAAGGGAAGCAGCGTCTATGGGAGAAGGAAGTGGAGGAGCTGAAGCGCCTGTATGCTGCTAAGCTGCGTCAGGTTTCCCAGCATGCCCAGCGTTCCCAGCGCAGCCTGCAGTTGCAGCTGTTTAAGGTCCAGCAGGAGAAGAACCGGCTGCAAGAGGAGCTTGACGGCATGAGAAAGGAAATGTGCCGGGACGCTGGAGCAGTGCCCAGGCGAACCAGTCCGACCCTGGAGGAGACGCAGTGGGAGGTGAGGCCGTGGAAGGCCAGGGCAGTCACAGTTCATGGCATGGAGAAGCACATAAAAATAACTCCAGGGAACAGACAAGATATCTGGATTCCTTGTTTGTCCTTTTTGAATCATGGCGACCCCTAGCCTCCTTCATTTCCCTTTTACTCTCTCCCTCTCAGGTTTGCCAGAAGTCGGGGGAGATCTCCTTGTTGAAGCAGCAGCTGAGGGACTCCCAGGCAGAGGTAACTCAGAAGCTGAGTGAGATCTTCCAGCTGAAGACAGAGCTCAGGGAGACGCGAACAGAGCTGCGCAACAGGGAACGCCAGATAGATGCTTTAAAGCTTGACCTGCAGGGGACACAGCGTCACAGACGACCTTCTCAGGCCGCACACGAAGACGAAAAAGAAGCTGAAGAGAATCCATCTGCTCGAGCGATAGGTAGAGTTGCATCTCTCATGTCTTCATATATTTGGGTTAGTTGCACTTTTGAGCAACTGTTTCACACCACAGTGTTTGTAGGTCACAGATGTGTTTTTAAAATTAAACTAAGTGAGCCGTCTGACATAGATGATTGGCTTATTTTCAGTTCTGACATTTCCATGTCTCAACCCAAAAATCAGGTCGTTTGAGTAACCGGGGCAGGAATTTAAAATCAGCCAGTGTTTTTCATCATAGTCCCCCCTCCCCGCCGACAGCTCTAGCTGAAGCCATGTGAACCACTTTCTCTGCAGGAGGATGCGGGGGCCCCACAGAGGAGCGTCTGCGCGCAGAACTGCTGCTGGAGCGACGCCAGAGCGAGGCCCAGGCCATGGCTTTTGAGGAAGAGAGGCACACGTGGCAGACGGAAAAGGACAAGGTCATCCGCTACCAGAAGGAGCTGCAGGCCAGCTACTTAGACATGTACCACCGCAACGAAGCGCTCGAGAGGGAAGTGCAACACCTGCGGGCGAGCAGGGAGCAACAAGGTGGAGGAGCAGGCGGAGGAAGCAGAGATGGCACTTTGGAAAAAGAAGCGCCAGAGCTGAGGAAAGAGAGAGCAGGTGACAAACAAGAGGACACACCTTCCCCTGGTCTACCGTGGATAGAGCGGATCGAATCGTCGGAAATTTGACTGTGACCTACTTGTTTGCAATGCAAAGTGTGTTCTATGGAAGATCATATCTGCCAGTACAAGGGAAAAAATCAAATGAATTGATGTTGCTGTAACAGATAGTCAAAACTGTGAGATAATAAGCAAAGATTTACTGTTAATAATAATAATAATAATAATAATAAAACTAAAAGACTTGTGCCAAAATAAAGGAGAAATAATTAAAAATTTTGATTTAACAAGTCAAAACTGTAAAATTATTAGTCAGATTTTCTACTTGGTGTGTAACCTAATTTTTGACTTGGACTGTAAGTCCAAAAACATGTGATACCAAACATTCAGTCCAAAAACAAGCATCATACGCTACTGTGTCAAAGTGATGATCATCAAAAAAGACAAAAATAGGTCAAAATTTAATTTAAAGTGCTATATTTGTTTAATTATCAAATCAAAATTTATATCTATTATCCCAAATTAAGTAAGTCAACCTGGACTTACTGATGAGTCTATTTATTTTTAGCATAATTAGCTTTTCTTTGATTTTTTCTTCTTTTCCTCGTACAGAAGGTCTTCCACAGACTGCTCACCCTTCTCCCATCTCTTCCACTTCACCTTTTCCTGCTAAAGCTGGGCCCCCAACCTCACACAGAGCCAAGTGATATTGAGGTTCCTCTATCCTTTTTGTGTCAACGCTGTAAAAGAAAAAATACAGCCAAGCACCTAAACGGTCCAACTTAAGACTTCTTTTTATTGATAAACCTGTAAATGAGCAAATTGACATGATGATTGTGACTGCTTTGTGTTTTAATTTGGTTTGAGCCTGACCGATTATACAGTAGTTAACATCTCACAGCCTCTTCAGTGTTTGCAGACCATCTATAAATTCAGGGTTCACCTGGACTCTTGGAGCAAACAGCTTATTTGGGTTAATTATGAAGAATGGTGCCAAGGCAGAGAAAACTGTGCATAGTAAACTGGAAATACTCACCTTGCTTCCTTCACTTTCCAGACAGGTGAGGTTTATATATAAATATGTATTTTGTACATAACTGTAATTTTTATTTGCCATGGTACTTTAAGAGCACTGTCGTCTTAAATATGCATACTTTGACAAAATCAATCGGTAGATGCATTTATGATTGCCCTGCTTATTTAGTGCGATTTGTTGCACAAACCCAGCACATAACATCAAATGCATGCCCGTAGTGAAAAAACGTCCTCTGGTGTTGTTATTATTGATATTATAAACATTCAAAAACCAGCTCTCATTTGACCTTTCCGCATACTGTGACTCACGTCTATTTACTGGAATTAAAACTGTACAGTATAAAGATTTGTTTTCTGTTTGTGAATTATTCCTGAAGAAGAGCAAAATCAGCTCAGATTCCTTTTTGTGTAAATCAGGGCTGCAAAAAAGTGTTACAATAACACTTTTCTATACAGCGTGGCCCAAACTGAATGGCTAGAAATCACTTGAGAAAACGTTAGAAGGGTGACTGATGGTATTTGCTCAAGGACTTGACCTGCCTGCTTTGAAGGGGCTTAAAATCCACAGAGAGCATACCAATAAAGCCCACTGATAGGAGCTTTATGACAGAGTTGTGCAGGCTTTTGGGACTAATATGGCTTTTAGGGGTTTATCCTTGGATCCTTATCTCACCCTCTCCCTGAGGCCCTCCCTGTTCTACCTCAGCCAGCCCTCACATACCATCGCCTGCAGCACAGACAGGAAAGAGGTGGAAGGTCAGCTCAGATGGAGAAACAGGAGGATCCCTGATTGGTGGGGGGGGTGAGGGGGGGGTTCCTCTGTAGAAACCATCAAATGCACAAGCCTGAACTGAATGCCAAGAAAATGTTGGCAGGAATGAAGGTTTAACACCTGACTTTTTTTCCAGGTAAAAAATGTGCAGTGGAAACACAAAAGTGAGAAAAAGGAAGAGCACATGCAAGTCCATAATGCAGGGTGATAATCTGAATAGATACGAGCTTCAGCTGACTCACAGGCCCTTACCTTGGCATTTAAAATATTATATAAACTAGGGCTTAATATAACCGTGCAGCTCCAGAGAGGCTGAGTGATTTACTGAAGTGGGATGAGGAAAGATTCTTACCTCTCATATGCTGTCAGTCTGTGGGAGTACTGCAGCACTGCAAGGCAGCACCACGGTTTATCTAATAAATTAATGTGCTGGTTAAATATTAGTGAATTATTTCAGAAGATAAAATTTCTAGCTGTGAAACTGGAATACAAATCTGATGTCTCAAACACATCAACGCCATTTAGGTTGACACTAGTGCCACCTAGTGGCAGCTACACAAATCCCTCCCCGTGTGGTAGGAGCAGTCCATCACCAAGTCCCAGTTCAAGCCTCCATAAACCAACTGGAGTATAAATTTTTATTTTAATTTCAGATGCAAGTATATGAAACATGTTAGAGGATAAATATTTACAATAAAAGTCGCATAACACATAAAAGCAGGAAACGCACACATTCAGCTAAAAAAAAAAAGTTAATACATGTAGTACAAAGCGCTAGCAGTCTCTCTGCAGGGACAGTTAAAGAAGCGGAGAATGATTGTCAACCAAAGAGGAGGAAAACGGAGAGGAAACTCCACACAAAGCCGAACTGATTCGAGATCAAACCTAAAGCTGAGTGAAATGCTGGTGCAGTGCTTGCTGAGAAAAAAAAAAAAAAGCCTCACTCATGTGCGAGGTGACATCACTAGGAACTTGCACTATTAACATCTAAACATGGTAAACACTGCCTTGGATGTTGTGAGACTGCAGAAATTGGCTGTATATCCACACACACACACACACACACACACACACACAGGTTCCACAACCCTCAAAGCAATCGGCATCTATAGATGTATAATCTTTGTTCAAGACTCCTTTTATAAATGTACAACTTTAATACTAAATGTAAAGTGTGGTATGAACTGTTACCATGAGCCCTGAGGAAATGTAGGGGGTTTTTAATGTCACTTATTCCGACTCCATCTCACATAAAAGCCAACCCTACGCAGCAGAGGCGTTTTCTATATATTAAACAACAGCCACGGCAACCAGAGTGCTTCCGTATCCACGACAAATAAAGCTTAACCACAAGCCTACAGTCACTGCAAGTCAGACCATGCGGCTACCATCACACCAATTTACACCTCCAAATCACATGGCGTGCAAGCTCAGGACACACGACGCGGGGGGGGGGGGGGGGGGCACAGTAAAGCAATGGTGCAGCAGTGATGTGAACCATGGAGTTGTTGGCTCTCAAAGTTACGCAGTAGTAGTGTTGAATGTGCCTGTTGCTCGTCTGTTTACTATTTTACACAAGCCACTGCAGTGATTGCAATTTAAAAAAAAACAAACAAAACAAAAAACAAAAAACAGGAACAAAACACATTTCACAGTAGTATATATAGATATATATATATATTTTTGTTTGCTTTTTCGGTATTTGTTAAATACATACATAGAACAAGACAAATGGCTTCTATAATGAGGAAAGTTTTGCTGGTGCAGTCAGTCACAAAAGAAAATCTGTTCCCTCTGTCGATGGATAAACTGATCTGAACAGATGCATCAGCTGACAGTGACTTTTAAGCTACGTGAGGACTTTATTACATTATGGAGGATTAATGGGTCACAATCAGAGTTCGGCTCAAGAGAGACCTTCAGTTTCCCCTCACCAGCAAATAATGCACCTTCAATAGTTTGTAACTCAGCGTGTTGCTTTCATGTATAATGGAAGTTTATTACCAAACCTGAAATCAGAAACTGCTTATCTACACCATGTACCCACACTCTACACCCATTCATTATCATTCTGCTTCTGTCCAAAAAATAAAAAGAAAAGAAACAAAAGAAGGAAAAAAAAAGAAGCAGTCATAAAACTCAAATTAAATTGATAAAGCCAAGAAAGCAAACACTAGCAAGTATTACATACTTGTAAAAGATAAGCGTATAACTCTGCAGGCATTTGCAAATGACTTCCAATAGATGATCATTTCTCATAGGTGTTGCTTCGTGAGGATGTTCCCATTACCAACAGACTCCTCACTCTACTACAGGTTTGTCAATGGACCATCCCTTTCTGGACTCCTTATGTTATGCAAAGTTAGGAGGTCCGAGGTGAGTGACGGGTTGCCCAAGGCTGTCCAGAGGAGCACTGGGGAAAAAACCTTAATGCTTACAATAACAGGCCAGAAGGCCAGGGACAGAGGAAAAGGGTCAGAGCAAAAGGTCCCGGAGACGCAAACAGCTCCAGGCAACTTCATCCTTGATGAGGAGAGAGTAGCGTATCAAAAGTAGATCTGCTTGGCATGTGACGGATTCTGCTCCATGGGGCAGTACGGGCATTTCAACCTGAGGAGGACGAGAGTCAAGGTGTTAGCATCTTTGAATTCTTTTATCCTTCATTTGTACTTTTCAGTGAGCCACTTCCATTTCATTTTTTTAACCATAATTATCATTTTGTTCAGGAATAAACCTTTTGGGAAATCCGTGGGTGAAATTACAGTTTATAATCCCCTCAACATCAGACTCAGCATGTAACTTATAAGTCTTCATTTCTTTGCATCTGGGTGATTAGTAAAACTGAACGTTTTGATCCTGGAAAATAGTCAAAGTGCTGTTAACCAACACTGACTTCCAAAATAAATAAATTCCTTTTTTGGCGACTTACTTCCCAGCATTGGTTAGTTTGTTGAGAGCATCTCTGGAGATGACGTGTCCACAGATGAGCTTCATGGGAGGATTGCTCTCTGACGTTTGCTGTCGAAGAATTGGGCAGGCGAACACAGAGTGGTACCAGCACTTCTTCCCGAGGTCAATTTCAATCTGTCAGGTACAGACAGGACACGAGTGAGCTAACGGCTCAGAAATTATTCTGAGGGATAAATGCATTTTAAAAACTCTAAAAGGACTTACAGGCAGCTCGTCTTTGTGTGTCCACACTCCACTGCACTGTCTCTGCTCTATCACCTGTTTGATGTTCATCAGCACAGGCAAGGCCATGCATCCTGATGCAAAACTGCAGAGAAACAGATATGGCATTGCTGATAAGACAGCATAAAGATGACACATGTCTAATAATAACTAAAATAATAACAAAGCAGCTAAAAAACTGTTCCACTCCCAGTGTTAGACTTGATGACAGGTGGTCTAGTACACCGTTCATGTTTTTCCTAACCTAACACTTAGTGGCGACTCTACAGAGAGGCCCAGCAAAGCGCAGGCGTCCCGGGTGAAAATGTTGCAGATTTCAGCCCACTGATTTGTCTCCAGCAAGCTGCGGTACGGTGAGTTTTCAATACCGTGACGCAGGTACACCAAGCTCCCCATCAGAATCTGGATGTCTGCAAAAAAATAAATAAATAAAAGTGGTGGAACATAACATTTAAAAAATGATCAGAATTCTTGGTACATGGAGATACTATAATGCTTACCTCTCTGGTGCTGTGAAGCGAAGGGCTGGAAGTGCCTGGCATACTGCAAGGCCTCCATTTGGTTGCTGATTCCTCCACTGAGTAAGCTGATGAAGTACAAGCGGTGCAACTTGAACTCTAAACTGCTGTTCAGGTCCAGAAGACGCTGCCGATTCGTCACAGCCCACCTACAGAGGCACGGACGAAACATTCAGCTACTGAATGTAAACACTCCTCAACTAAAGATTTATCAGCTGTGTTAGAAGGAAGCAGATGATTAAAACAATAGATACAGAAAGACCACATACTCTAGTGCTGGCCTGAGGTCCTGCATCCTCAGAGCTTCAAGGATCCTGTTTAGCTCCAGGAAAGGCTGCTTCATGCTCATGTCTATGACTACACCAGACTCCTACAAAATAAAACAACTTTTAAGAATTTCTAAGACTTATCTTCACAAAAACAGCGTCACGCAACATTTCAGCCAAAACTATTTCTTCATTCATCAGCATTTCATAAAAAAAAAAAAAAAAAAAATCACATAAAAGCTATTCAGACAAATATTTTGCAATAAATAAATAAATTTTAAAAAAAAATAAAAGTTGGAGGTTTCAGCTCTTTACCTGGCAAAGGTCTTCTGCTACACTGAGCATCCCTTGTCTGTACAGGTGTTCCACAATGGATTCACTCAGGTATTTCTGTCTCTCTGGGGTGTCCCACACAGTCTCTGCCACAACAGCACTGATCTCTGCATCGAAATTCTACAGAAAAGCATGCCAGAGGTGACGGACATGTTCTAAAACATTTTCAAGGAAAGTTGTAGCCGTTCCTCACCCTGTCGATGGCTTTGCCAACTTTAGACACGCTGCCATGGATGTCCTTGTGTCGAGAGGCTAGCATCTGCACTGTTTCTTTGATATTTTTACAACACTGCGCCATAGTCTGTGATAGGACCGATAAATCTGCATCTTGTACTCCTGTTGGAGAAAAAAAGGTAAAGGTTTAATGTGCCAAACCAGAGAAGACGGAGCACAGAGAGACCATGAACCTTCCATACAATTTCAATCATTGATACATATTACACTAACAGTGTTCAGTCTTACCAAAAGCAACTAGCTGTCCTCGTATCTCACAGACGCTGCGCAGGAGTTCATCTAGCCTCTCCTCAGACTGGTGGCCGTACATTACAAAGCGATGGAGCACCTTCTCCAGCTCCCGCTCTACACATGCACACTGTTCCATGGTTCAGGCTGGAACCCGCACACACACAATAACACTAACACCTAGAAAAACAGAAATATGTCATTAACTAAATGATTTCATATTTATTTGAAAGAATTTTGAAACCGTAGTGATGATACAGTAGCGTGCAGTATTGAGCCTCCAATCATTGGTTTACATTTTGCAGAGCCTGAACTCTCTTAAGGAGCTTTCTTGTAATTTCGTCTGTGTAGTCTCCAGGAAGAGTTCTCCAGGCTTCTTGAAGGAACATTCAAAGACATTCTTTGGATGTTGGCGTTCTCTATCTATCTAGGTATGCTTTCACTGCACTGGCATAGTGTTTGGGATCAGTGTCATGCTGAAAAATTAAGTTCTTCCAATCACATGTTATTTCATGGTGGTTCAAATTCCAGCAATTTTGACATGATCTCCAACACCACTAGGTGAAATGCAAACCCAGACAGCCTCCACCATGTTTTACAGACAGTTGACATTCTCTCCCTACCTCCTCTGTAAATACCAACCATGTCCAAGGTTGTCCAAAGACATGCACCTTGTGGGGATAGGTTAATTGGATAATTCAAATTGCCACTAGGTGTGAATGTGCGAGTGAATGTGAGTGTGAATGGTTGTCTGTCCCTGTGTGTTGGCCCTGCGACAGACTGGCGACCTGTCCAGGGTGTACCCCGCCTCTCGCCCTATGACAGCTGGGATAGGCTCCAGCGCCCCCCGCGACCCTGAAAAGGATAAGCGGAAGCGAATGGATGGATGGATGGATTTGAACCAAAAAAATTCTAATTTGGATTCAACCTCTTATGTGTTTCTGCAACAGACTCCTACTAACAAAGTGCTTAAAGATGCAATCCTAAATTGGTTCATTGCCAAATTTTCACTCATGTGTAGATACAACACTGGATCATCCTGTTGATACTGATCCTGTTGGTGCCTTTTTTACACTCAAGTCATTTATAGGTCACTGTTAGCTAACAACAACAACAAAAAAGTATAAAAATATAAAAATGAGTGTAAAAGATGCCCTTTAGAAAACCTGGAGAACTAGATTACTTGAAAAAAAAATTACATGATTATAATGGAATGAGGGGTAGCTCTTGCACAGCACTGCATATCATCTGGAAGTTGCATTTTTAATGAGAGAAATGTTTTGTCACCCATCCACATGTCTTCTTCAGTCTCTTAAGACTGACTACAGGGTTCCCCAGCCTTATAACAAAGCATTTGCATACTGACAAAACTGGCAAAATTGCCTGAGGTCAGTTTCATGTTCTTTAACGTGCAAATTGCCATGACCATCGATCAATCGTACCATTTACAGAAAGTTGGAGAATGGCTGCATACTGGGAATCACCAACTTAAATAACTTTTAAGTTATTTAAAAGTTCTAAAGAATCTTCGGGATTCTCAGTGAACATAAAGGTGCGTTTCTATAAAGATACGTTTTAACAAATAACCTTTGCAATTCAAGCCGAATAAAGATTTTTTTTTATCTGAAATTTTAAGAGCTAAACACAAGATTTAGGATAAAACACTACAAGTTTTTAATGACAGAAATATTAACAAATTTTATTTCACACTGACAATACCATGACTACCTCACAGCTGCCTCTAAAACAAGTATGCCCGATCAGTAATAATGTCTTAAAATACCCTCAACAGCTGTTCGGTCCTACCCCGATTCAAAGTTTGGCCTGCGTGATAACATTAGCAAGGCCTTAACAACATCACAAACCAGCACACAATGTATGCTGCGGCCTGCTATTTACTAGCCGCTGTCGTTACTTGCGTCTCAGCTGTGACTATAATTTAACAACCAAGTGATGATATTAAACAATGCATGTCTGCATGCTGAAATTAAGACTTTTTAAATAGAAAAGCTTTACTTAATGGTAACGCTTTGCCGTAGCTCACCGCTAGTAAGCCGACAACAGAAGATGTCCACCTACCCTACCGTAAAGGAGCTAGCCAATATTAAGGCTCAAACGGACTTCTCTTTTCACCTTTTAATGACAAGTTTCCTACGTTGATATTTTTTACTCAAAATTACTCATTTTTAAGTACCATAAATTATTACGTAATGTGATTTAATTAAATATGTTAACTACGAAAAAAACAAGCTGCCGCACAACTAACATAAACAAACGGAATCGCAGTCGCTAGCTGGCTACAAAAGCTCGCCACTGCTAGCAGCTAGTTAACTAGTAGATGTTAGCGATCGGCTGACTGACAAGGCCCAAATAATTTCAGGAGAGAATGTCAACCCGCTTGTCTGCACTATTTTGCCTTATCCTAACAGTCAACACACACGTCGCTGTTCAGCTGAATTTTGACAAGATATTTTTTAAATAAAAAAATGCACTCACCTGCCGTGCTAATTACTTAGCAAACATTAGCGTTAGCCACTTCTGTGTTATGACAACACTTCGGCAGCAGCCGTAATGCGGATCTTCCTGCGTCTCATCCTACGCTAACGTATCGTTTCAAAATAAAAGTCAGTGTCTCTGCGACAGACTGCTTCAAGAACGACTTCAAGGCTACAAGACTTTAATACTTGTATGCGGTTCATAGGTTAAGTGGTTAGCACGGGATACCGATGTATTAACAGATCTAAATAGTTAACTCAGTTTTAGTTTCTGAGTTTATTTGTAGAAAATTTATCATATCACGTTTTAAATATTATATCTCAACATTTAGTGTCATTTAGTTCTGGTGAAGCTTTAATAAATCAGTTATGATGAAAACAAATAATAATGAGAGAGAGAGAGAGCTGGAAGTGTGTCTACTGTTGCCCCTGCCTGTGCAAAGTTAATCACATCCTAAAAGAGCAACTAGGTCAGTTCAAAAAAGATAGATTTGAAATGTGATATATATGTTTATATTCCTTCTGTTTGTCATAAATACTGGCACTTAAATAGCCCATCATGAGACTAGAGCCTTGTTTAGCATCATATCCCTCGGTTAGAACACCAGCAGCAAAGTATCCTACCTATAATGATTTTTTTTTTTTAAGTAACTGGTGTTTATCTTCACACACAAGGGAGTGCTGTGAGCAGACAGCGTTTGGCATTTGCTCTGCACGTGAACACTGAACATCAGCCTCCGTACCAAGCTCTGTGCAAGGTTATAGTTTTTTTATGCATGTATAGTGGAGGTCAGAAGTTTACATGGACTCAATTTGGGCATGAATATCATGGTAATTTGGGGCTTTTAATGATTTCTTTGAATTATTCTTTTTTAGGGGTGGAATATTGTACAGAAAGCATCTTTATTGACTTAAAAAAAACAAGATTTGGGTTTAAATTTTACTTTTTTTTTGGATTTTCGTGTATTGAGAGGGTACCCACCAAGAAAAAGGCCTTTGCTCCAAAATCGACACCTTCAAGCTTGACTGACATTTGCCCTCATGGACAAGTCAAATCCTTCTGAAGAAAAGATTTATGGTCAGGCGAGAAAGATAATGAGCTATTGGGCCACAATGAGAAGAGGTATGTTTGGCTGAGTTAAGGTGAGGCTTTCAATCTAAGAACACTGTACCAGCTGTCAAGCATGGTAGTGTTAGCATCATGCTCTGGGGCTATTTTGCTGCCATTCGTGCTGGTATATTGCACAAAGTGGTTAGATTAATGAAGGAGGAGGACTGCCTCTAAATTCTTCAACTTCACCTTAAATCAACAGGTGGATGGTTGAAACTTGGAAACAATTTGGTGTTAGTGATAACAAACATACATCAAACATACATCAAATGGATAAACAGGCTAATTAAAGCTTCTGGAATGGCCTTCCCAAAGCCCTGACTGCAACCCTATTGACAGGTTGTGGAATAAGCTTGAAAGCAGAGTCTGTGCCAGTTAACTAACCGATTTATATGAAGTATACCAAACATGCTGAGAAGATTGGTCGAATATCCAGGCACAATTATGCCAGAAGCTTGTTGATAGATACCAAAAGCATCTAATTGAGGTGCAACTTGATTAACCAAATATTAGTGAATTGAACATGTATGCTTTGACCCCATGCAAATGAGAGGAAATCCAAAATATATTCAAACTGGTGTACTCAATTCATGTTTTTAAGCCATTAAAGATGCATTCTGTACAATCATTCCAACCTGGAAAAAGGAAAGTTCAAAGAAATCTTTAAAAAAAAACAAATTCCCACGACATCCATGCCCGTGATGAATGCCTATAAACATCTGAGCACAACTGGAGCTTATTGTTCATGCCCAACTTATGAGGGCAAGGGTGGGTGAGGTCTTTGGACTTGAGCAGTATGGCGTGACTAATCTATCAGTGATGTAGACCAAAGCTCCCCATTGCCGAGGTGCTCATCATTCTTTCCCTCTGAGTCCTCCTCCAGTCTGCTGCACTGCCATAACCGCAGAGGTTCAAATTTATCAGCCCTCCTTTACCCTTTATCTCACACCCAGTACACCCTTACGCATTGATGCAAGTATGCATGCATTTCTGTCCACCGGTTTATACTTTATGGGTCTGAACAGCCATATTTTACACATTTCCCTAGTGATATTCCCAGTTTTGTTTTGTTTGTTTTTTTACAGCCACCCATTACACATAAAATCACATGATATCTTTGCAATGACTGTTGGAAAAAAAAAGCATATATCTGTATTTATGTTGTGTGATTAGAGCCACAGTAAACAGCTCCACAGAGGTCAGTGACTCCAAATTCCACAGTCAACCATAAAATTTAATTTAGCAATGTGTGTCGCCTAATACAATAGAATAGGCTTAGTGAATATTACCATACCATACACAAAACCTGTCATTAACGTTCCACTGTACAAACATAATCACAGTCCTGTGTGCTCAAACATTTTCCACTTGCTACAGATGACTTAATGACTGAGAATGAATGATAATCTCATGAGGTATTAGGTATGGGACAGAGGGCTTATCCATACTCACTACCAACCAACATGTTTAGACAACCTGAGACTCATTGGGCAATACAGTTGTAGCAACAGTAATAAGAACAGTAAAATGACATGACCCCTTTTTGTTTGGTAGGTTTGGCTTAACACTTTACATGCATTTGAATGATGGGCACGCATGAATGTTTAATTAAAGCTGAGGATGTTCATAGGCTACGACGATCATGGATCTTAATATTTAACAATATTATTAGGGAAAAACAGTAGGATGTAAAAAGTTTAAGACCTTTAATTGTTGCATGCCGCAAATATGCAATTCAGCAGAGGTCTGCATTTGAGTTATTATTAAAACTGGATAATCTGTGCTAGACTTTGACCTTTTCCCCAGATATACACTGTTAAGCAAAGGTGTAAGTTAAGTTGCATGTATGTAACACCTGGACAATGTGTGTGCTGTACTTCAAATTCCACTTTTCCCTTTTCTTTTCTCCTCCAGCACACAGTGAAATGACTATGGCTATCTGGCCCTGATAGTATTGGTCTATATATAGAGGAGCCCTGTGACTGAGCTGGCTGTAAGTGTCAGATTCCAGGCGCACTCATCCATCCTGGCTGGATCAGCACCTGCTGCTAACTATACACCCACCCACCCCTGTGCCGCACCCCATCCCAGCTCACACAGGAAAGTCTGTGCCCAACCAAACCCCAGTCTGCAGAAGAAAAGAGATCCACGTTAGATACAGTAAGCACTTTCCCTGTTGCCAGTGCAGAAGGGAGGGGCAGAAATACAGTCCAGAAGATGTAATATGTCTGGGTTAGATGCCCCTCTTTGGTTTTTCTATTCAAGTCTGATAGATGGCAGTGCCTCTGACACTGTGCTGTCAGTGGGCCACCGGCAGACAGAGCTGGACGAATCTGCTCAGTCCTGGATTCAGCTTATAAAGAGAGCTTTTGTCAGCTTGGGGTGTTTTGTGGATTGAACGGGTAGTTTGTCCGATGAGGGACGGATACCGCAACAAAGAAGAATTCAATGTCCCTGGGAAGTCTTCATCAGTGGCTAAAGGTACAGTAACAATCAGCCTTTCTCCGTCTACTTGCACAAGAAGAGGGCTTTCTCTAAAGTTTGGATAAGGGATATGTGTTGGTGAAAGTTAATTTAAATATTGTTAGTCTATGGATCTAGGATAATCTCTTTTAGCAGTTTCAAATAGCTGCATTTTACAATTCCTTATGGAATCTTGTGAGATCTTGCTGTATTGGTTTAATTACAGTTACATAACAAAGGTATTGTAGATGGAGTTATTATTAGAACATTAGGACACCAAAAGATAATTTCACTCTTGGGAAGTTAAGTAAAAGGAATCAATCCAATTCTAGGTTCTACATTTGTCATTTCTATACTTTTGCCTCTCACAGATATTTATCAGCTATTACTGGTGCTACAAATGAATGAGCTACACAATGTGCAGATGACTGTATCTTATTTCTAGTCCAGGAACGGAGCCCAGAACAGGCAAGAGGAGCAGACTGGACTGGCCACAGTGAGAATTTGGAGCTTGTGGACTAGCAATGGACAGCTGGACTCTCCAGGGGGACAGCTACTCCTTCCTGCGTAGTGCCCCCCGCACCTTTTCCCTTTGCCATCGTGACGGCACCCCCAACCACGTTGAAATATTCGACATTATCAACATCCCTTCTCAGCGCAGCGCCATCTCTGAGACCACCTGCCTGTGTGACATTTTCGGAGACGACTGTGAGTCGGCGTCTCTCTCAAGCAGCCCCGCTGTAGGGCCCTTTGTCCCTTCCCAGAGGGAGGTGGATGGGACAGCTGCTGCGTCACCTCTGTTGGACGAGCTGAACGATTCCTCTGGCTCTTACCACACTGCACAGGGCTCCAGTGAAGGTGAGGAAGGCTTTGAAGATTCGAGAGAAAAGCTTTACAGTCCCCCACTGCAGAGGCTTCTGGAGGCCAAAGGGCTGAGCTCTAGACATCCAGAAGTTTCTGAGGACAGCAGCGCAAATTCACAACCAAGAAGTAAATCACCAGCACCTCGGCTTAGCACAGCCAGCCCTTCTTTCCAAAATCCCAGCACTGGTGAGAGGACACCTTCTCCCGAACATAACAGCCCCTGTATCTTCAGTCCAGAGAGAAGACTATCATCTTTGTCCTCCTCCTCGGCTGAAAGAAGACCTTCATCGTCCTCACCTGATCCAAAACAAACGCTTTCACAAGCTGAGCCATTAAGAACAACTCCTTCATTCAAAGACAGCAACAGCAGCCCGTCACATCAGTCTCTAACTCCAAGTCCCTCTCTTGAACCCAGAAACTCTATCAGCCAGTCGTGCTGTGAATCGGTAGACCCTCATTTTTTACCTGAGTTTGGAGTAGCACAAGACACACCTGAGCCAAAAGCTGCTAACTTAAATCAAAACAGTAGTCCATCAGCTGAGCTCCCATTCAAAGACTTTTCTCAGGATTTTACAGAATCAGCCTTTGAATTAAGAACCTCTCATTTATCTCCTTCACCTTCACCCACAGATTTACTATCTAATTTAAGAGAAACACCAGACTCCCCTGAGCTTAGTCATAGGTCCTCCTGCTCTGACACTCAGGCTTCATCTCCTTTCCCTGAGCTACGAGGGAGGATCTCTTTACCTGATCTCTTCAGCAGAGGCTCTACGCCTGAGATAAAAGATTCTCCCCACACATCAGGTCCCTCTACTGCAGAAAGAGAAACAGCAGCTACTCCTGAAAGCCAAAGGTTATCAGTGGAAGCAGGCAGTTCTGTTTCCACTCCTGGCCCACGATACACCCCTCCCTCACCTGTTATTTCAAAAGCATCATCGCCTGAGCTTGTGGAGGGTTCGGTCTCACCTGATTTCAGAAACACAGCTCCCTCGCCTGGCCTGCTCAGCGCTACCTCTCTGACCAGACCTGGGTCAACAACTCCCTCTCCTGAACGCTCACTAGAAATACGACAGGCAACTTCCCCTGTGGTAAGTTATAGTTTATCTCCTTCACCTGCATTTAGAGACAACTGCTCTCCCATCGAGCACAGATATACTTCTCCCTCACCTGAAATCAGGATTACAGCCTCGTCTCCTGAGGTTGGCAGGAAAGAGCGACCTTTATCAGCTTCTCCTCTGCTGGAGCCTCTCTTCGACACATCCCCATCAAGAAGCCTCACTTCCTCCCCTCACATCACAGGAATTTCTTACTCTGTTGTTCAACCCGAAGACAGGAGCAGTCCCCCATTTCCTGAACTCTCTCGTCTCCCCGTCCCAGAGCCAGATAATACACCCATCCCCTCTGAAGAAAGGAGCCTCACCACAAGCAGAGACGATATAGCAGAGTCCACTGGCTGCTTCACAAGCTCTGCCCCAGAGACTGAAAAAACTCTGCTACATCATCCCAGGCACCAAACACCTTCACCTCAGCCAAATCATCGAACTCCCTCACCTGAACCAAGATTTCAAAGTCCTTCACCTCAGCACAAAAGTAGAGATCCATCACCTGCTGCCTCTCCGCACAGGTGTCAGCTATCACCAGCAACCCTCTCTGCAGACTGCAACCTTCCCCTTGGATTAAATACCCTTTCGAGTGACAGGGACTCTTCTTCAGCAGTTATCACAGAAACACAGTCTCCCACATATTTGAGAAAAGAGAGGGTGCCACCCTCATTTGAGACAGTAACAAGGGACAAATCTCCACCTTTGGTTGCTGAAATCAAAGGCAGTTCACCAGCTCCTCTGCCTTTACCTCCTTTACCTATTTTACCAGATAGAAAGTTAGATTGCCCACTAAAACTGCAAAGGGAAGAGAGAGAAGAAACATCAGAGGAAGTAAATATAGAGGATAAATCAGGTGCAGCTTCTTTCCCTCAGGAAAAAACAGATATTCATCCGTTCTTTTTTCAGAGAGAAGACACTGATAATAATCTCCCTTCTGAAATCAACTGTCCTTCTCCTAATCTTCTAGTCCCCAAGGACAGGAGTCCAAACCTCTCACCTGTTCACGGGGCTAAATCAAATTCACCTGCACAGCCTCTGTTTGCTGCTCATTCCCCAACTTCTGACAGTAGCAGCTCTTTAAAATCTACATCTGAGACCTCAAGAGGACAGCTGTTAACCAAAGTTAGACCTGAAAACAGAGAGAGGTTCACAGAGGACATGTCCCACCATGCAAACAGAAGGCGGACCCCCTCCCCGCCACTCACCAGGTTTACACCTGTCCACATCATTGCCCCTGAGAAACCATACAGACAGTGGCAGAACAGAAGCCGCAGTCCCACTCATGTTGGCGCATCCTCACCTAGCGGCAATTTAAAGAAGGCGGTGACAAATAGGGAAAGCCCCGACAATAATAGTCAGGCCCATTGGGTCAGCCTAGGAAGGCAATTGGAAATGGAAAGGGGAATGCCACTGGAGCAGGAGAGGCAGAGAGGCAGAGAGAGGCAAAAGGATAGGGAGATGGAAAGAAATAGGAAGAGGGAGGAGCAGGTTCCTGAAACGGAAGAGGAGGGGTTGCAGGGGGACACCAGTTACAGAGGGGAACAGGTTGAGCTGTCATTCAGTGCCAGGAATAGAAAAGGACCTGCGAGTCGCGGTGCAGCTCCCACAAGCAGAGAGACCCGACAAGGGTTGCCAACAGCGCATTCCTATTCGGAGAGCTCGTCTGCCACAAGACAGCAACAACAGAGTGTTCATAGACTCGCTTCACAACAAGACACCAGGGGTTGTTCTGCCATCAGACGACCTCAACCCCCTGCACCCCGAGCCAAGAGCAGTGCTCCCGGACGTGTGGCCTCATACAGGCCCGGCCGAAGTTCCAGCTCCAGCATGGGGAGTGAACTTGACGAGGCAGACAATGAGGTGAAGTGGTTTACAGATGTGGCTTTCCGCAGCCTGTCAAGCCCTGATATAGATTACCTTGACATGTACAACTCAAGCCACCACTCATCCGCAAACATCTCCCAGCCATCTACCCAGGAGAGCCCGGCTGGGATCGGCACTGCCTGGCAAGCCTATGCTGACTTCAGAGGTTCTGTGCCAAAGTTGGACCATGATGAACTCTCCTCCCAGCAACCATCTGCATATTTCTCAGATGGCTTAGATCCATCTAGGCGCTATGAACTGGGCAGCTTTGAATGCGTAGATGTGGCTGTGGAAAGGGAGGACTCCAGGAAGCTGAGGAGAGGAGTCCCAAAGAGACAGATCCAGCTGAAAAAGAGGAATGATGCTGATGGGAAGCAAGACGGAAGCAGTGGAAATAGCAGTCCTGGGCTAGCAAGCATGGTGGAAAGCAACTCCCAGGCAAGTCAATCGAGAGGGACGTTTGTGAGGCAACACAGTACACCAGCAGCAATGCACGAGCACTACCCCTCTGACCACAGCCCTGAGCCCCATCTTCCCAATGTCAGAAAATCCCAACTCCAGAAATCTGCTTCTATGGATGAAACAAGCACTAAAACTCAGATGGCTTCTTGCCTGATCAAGAATGTGTTGTCCAAAAAGATGCAAAGTGCTGATAAGCAACCCGATGAGCAAGCAGGCGAAGGATTGAGCCCCACATTTGAGAAGAGCAGTCCACCAGCTGAGAGTCAAGTGGTACCACTTAAAGAATCACCAAGACCAGACATACATGACCTAAGTTCCAGTTTTCAGTCGGATTATAGCCTTTCATCGGAGAGTATTCCCATGAGAGGGGAACCAAGCGCTAAGGATGAAGCTAAACCACCCAGAAGCTTTGGTGTGAGATCTAGTAACAGGCCGAGTTCATCCAGCAGCTGCAGGAGTGTTACCTTTTCCCTGACTGACAGTGAAGAGGCCGATTCTCAAAGCAGGAATGCAGCGTTGTCGCGATCTGAAATGCGATCAGAACTGAAGGTGCCATTCGATAGTAAGCAGCGCAGAAGTGGAGAACAACAAGCAGACTACAGCAAAACATACAAAAGAGAGGGCGACGACTCAGCAAATGCCACAGAAACTCCTTCTGCCGATGCAGCCCACAGCGCACAGTTCAGACCAACAAAGAGAGAGGGCGTGTGTGAAAGCCGGGAGGAACCTAAACAGTTGCAACAGGGTGACAATGGTGCCTTCATGTCTAAAACGCAAGAGATCAAACTGAAAGCTGTGGGGAAAAAGAAAGCCTCTTTAAATGTGTGTCTCACACCTGAAGCAGAAAACAAATCTGAGAGTACTTCCCCAGATATATTTTTTAGACAAAACACGGATGAGAAAACAGAAGAAGAAGACGCAAACGAGAACAATAAAGCAAAAGCCCCGCTTCACAAAGTTAGAGATGTGAGGCGGCTCGTGAAGAATACTTATAATCTGTCCTTTAAAGCATCTAGTGCTGAAGAAAGTGTAGAAACTGCTGATGAAAAACATAAAGAAGAGGTCATAGCAGCAGAGGAGATGGATTTAAGACAAGGGATAAGGAGGGAGGAGAGGAGGGAGGAAAGAGCAGAGGAGTTCATGCTGGAGAGGACGGAGGAAGAGAAGGAGGAGGTAAAAGACTCAAAAACCCCATCTCCACCACCTCACAGCAAAGGAAAGCCTCTGTCTGGTCCACAGCCAATGCAAATAGAATACAAAGCTGTTTGCTTGAAAGAAGACAAAAATAAACCATTGCGTGTCAAAAAAGACTCAGGTGACAAACCCCAGGTTTTTTCAAAGTCCGTCACTGATGTGAGCAGAGAATCACAGTCTTTGAATGCACCAAACAACACAGCGTCAGACACTGAAATATCCAGACCATGTGAGCCTGATGTAAACATTACAGCAGAACCACAAGAGACACTGCCAGAAATCCGCAAAGTTCCAGACAGTGAGGATAAACCTGCGGTTGTAAGAACAGACAGGAAGCATCACATGCTTGGAAACCTCCCTAAAATGCCCAGTAAGGAAAGAGAGGTGTCCACTGCTGTAGTGTTAATCAGGGAAGGACCGAGCAAGACCAGGACATCTGCATCTCCCGCCCAGGAGATGGAGATCCAAACCCCAATCCTAGCACGGCCTGCTTCAATTTCACCTAAGCCCACTACCCCTGGTAGTGCCCCTGCTACTAGTGGCCACTCAGTGTCCATGTTATTAAAGGAGAAAGGCTACCAAGCTGACATTGGAGCAGTTGTGGGTGACAGCCAGAATGTATCTGGAGTTAAAGGAGTTCCCCGCAAGCATGTGAACTCTCTGGAGATCCCCCTTCAGACCGTTGCTCCTTCTGACGGAGGTTGGAATGAGTCTCATAGAGAGAGGACATTCTCCTCCTCTTCTACCACTTCTGTCCCCTCAGCAGTGTCTGACAGCACAGATGCAACCACAAAAACCAGAGAAGATGAGAGAGGTAGCATAAATCCTGCAGAAAAAGACACTGCAAAACTAAGGAGTTTTTCTCAGGAACAAGCCCCACCCCCTACCAAGCAGAGGGACGTGTCAGATTTTGAAGCTGTAAAGAGATTAGATCCCACTTTCCCCCCGCGATCCCCTGCAATAAGGAGATTCAAACCACAGCCGATTCAGGTGAAATCACTGTCTAAAGAACCACAGAAAAAAGACATCCCCACAAGCTCTACTGGAAGCTCTACTGGAAACTCCAGTGGAAACAGCAGGCCTCAAACCATTGAAGTTAAATCCATAGCTAAAAATTCCCAAAAGCCAGTCGTGCCTCCAAAGCCGAACTGCAAATTTAAACCTGCAGATTTTGGCGTGACATCAAATGAAGCGCATAGATCGTCGGCAGCAACATCAACTGCAAAGTCACAAAGTGACGAGAGGACTCAAACGATTGTAGTGAGCTCGCCAACAATCTACAGGAAGATTTCCACTGACTCCACATCAACATCTAATTTCTCAAGAAAACTAGCCGTGTCAGCGGTGTCCAGCCTCAAACCTCCGCCCAGCAAAACAACTTCAACTGCCAGCTCCAGTCTCTCAAACCAGTCAGCAGAACCTCCAGACTCAGAGGCTACTAGTGACAGAGGGCAGATGCAGCAACCAGCTGCCTCTCCTCAGACCGCCAGATGTGCACAAAAAGCTTTAACCTCAGTTCCAACATCAGCCACCAGCTCAGGTGTAACCTCAGCTCCAGGTTCGGTTTCTGACCCGATTGCAAGCCAAACTACCGTATCCGCCTCAGCAGGAGTCAGCCAGCCAAGCCAGCCAAGCCAACCAAGCCAGCCGACTGTTATGGATCGCAACAGCCAGCTGCAGTATCCCAGGGCAGCAAACCCTCATCAACAACAAACTGTGCCACTAACTTCAAACAATACAACACAGCCCACTGCTGTTTCCACAACACAACTGCCAAGATATACGCACCAGCCATGCCACAGATCTCTCTCCAGTGAGCGCTCACAGAGGACCAACGACCTGCATTTTTATGCCTCTGATGACCCTCCAAGCTATGATGAACGAGAGAGCTTCAGTCCACTGACGCTCCCGGATTTGACACCCTTGAGATCAAATCGATTTCAGCCCTCCTCCCGTCCTCCTGCCTGCCCCTGCACAGCTGGTTGCCCCACTCACATTGGTCTCCCCCCTCCTCACCATCACCGAAGTCCCCATAACCTCACCCCACCGGCCCCCACGCATTCTCCGGGCCAGGCTCTACCTTACGCAGTGGCACAGCCTCCTCTTCGGCCCCACCAGTGCAGACCCGATGCTCAGCCAATGAGCTACCAGCCAGGCTCTCCCAAATCAAGCCCTTTTGGTCCAAACCAGCAGCCAACCATGTACCAGCCTCTCCACCAGCCTGCTCCCTGCGCTCCTCACCCCTCACTCATGCAGGCCTGCTCTGTGGACCGCTCGTTGCCCCCACCCCAGCACATTGACCCTCGACGGCCTCCTGTGCACAGATCCCCCCACCAGCAGCCACCAGGGCTGATAACTGGGCCTCCTTACAGCGATCCCAGCCACAATCACTCCCCTGGCCTTCCCTCTATGGATCCTCAGTTTCTATGTGGCACTCAAAGCATGGCAGGGCCTTCCTATGGCTCTGAATATGGGGGTGACAGCTCCAGTTTGTACTCAGAAAGCAGCTATGGGCAGACACCTCGCAGAGTGCTCCTGGATCCTGAAACAGGGAAGTACTTTTATATTGAGGTGCCTGTTCAGCCTCTGAGGAAGATGCTGTTTGACCCAGAGACTGGCCAGTATGTGGAAGTGCTCATCCCACAGCAAACAATGTCACATTCAGGCCTGTATCCGCCCTCTGCAGCCCCCTACCCACCCCTCCCTAACCCCAGCATGTACGCCCCTGCTCCACAGTACATGCCCTATGCAGCTCCTGCTCCCCCAGCCCACCCTCAGGCCCAGCCCCAGCCACCCCGGTACCCTGAAGCATCAGCTGCAGCAGCGATGCACCCAAGCGGCTCCGGGGTCGGCTACAGAAATCTCTCTGGTCAGGGTTCAAAGCCCGAGCCTCAGAATCATCCCCCAGTGGACCACAGCTACCTGGAGAGCATGTATTATGTCCCTACAGGGATGAATACAAGCCCCAATCCCACCCCACCAGACTATTACCACAAACATCCCCCCAACTTACCCCCAACAGGGGGGAAAAGGTCCTGAAATAGAGGGTAGAGGCCGCCTTCCTGGAGCCTGTTAGGTTTAAAATACACACTGTATAAATGGAGTGTCCAATGTTAGCCTGTAATGTTTTCACATTGCAACTGAAGACAGCAAGTCTTTGGTTGTTTTATTTTTTATCTGCTGCCATGTGCTATGCCAAATAGATGACTCTTGGGTATTCAAAATGCAAACAAGAAGGCCTTGTGTTTGAGGCGCTCTTTAAAAGTACTAACAAAAATGTATATGTAGGATAATCAGGTCGTACTCTAAAGTCACTAGTGATGTGCAGACACTATAAATCCATAGGTTTTTTGATTAATTGAGGTGTGTATTTTCTCTACAAATATCTCGAAAAACAAAACAAACTTGAAAATAGTGTTTTAAAAGAACCTCATATATATTTTATGATTGTGTTTCTCTTAATTTGATTAAGTTGGTGCACACGATGGCTGTAAAACAACACATCAATGCCAATAAAATGTCTCATACAAATTTTTCTTTCCTTTCTTTCTTTGCATTTTTTGTTCTGATGCAATACTTTAGCCTTTATCTTGAAGCTGTTTTAAAATACTGGAAATCTTTGGTCATGCAACCTTTAATTTCACCAGCGTAGCAATCTTATTCACAGGTTATTTCCTGATATCAGTAGCTTAGTTTTAAAGTGCTTTGTTTTAGGATGAAACATTAAAAATGGAGGCGAAATACTATTTTAATGAAATGCTCCACACATCAGTGAGATACTCTGCCAGAACGGACAAGAAAATTAGGTAGTGGGACACTCCCCCCACTCCTCATCCTTGGAACAATGCATCAATGTACAAAATATAGACTTAATTAAAATATATTTTGATAGTTCATAGTTCAAAAAACAATTAAAGAGATCCAAAAAACACAGAAACTTTGGGCACCACTTAAGCACATAAGATGTCACTGTACAACAGATTATATAAACCTTCATATATGATAGCTATCCATTAATGGGTTCATTTTGGAGTAAGAAGGTCTTATAGTGTGTAAATTATTTAAACAAATTATTAACTCACTATGATTTTTTGTAAGACGGAGAAAACGCAAAAATATGTATCCAGTCTGAATTTGTAAGATCACACTGTGACCACTGGGGGGCGCCACAGACCACTACAGCTTCACAGACTCTTTCTCCCATCCTGAAGGTATGTGAACATCTACTAACCTTTTGTGAGAGGGCCAGCTGAGACACTGAGACTTTCATTGGTTTATCTGTTGGTGCCCCAGTGGCCAACACTGTGGCCTCAGAGTAAAAAAAGGGTCCACAGAGAGAGGCATAGTCTCCCTTTACTTGTGTGTTTCTCTACCATGCTTCCTCCCACATGCATGTTAGATTTATTGGTGATTCTAAATTGGCTGTAGTTGTGGATTTGAGTGTGAATGGCTGTCTGTATCTCTGTTCTAGCCTTGAAATACACTGACAATCAGTCCATGTGGTACCCTAGCTCTCTGACGGCTACAGACACTCATTTGAGCTACAGATGTGCTTGAATGATTGAAAAAATTACATGTTTATCCTAAGACTGCGTGCATTCACATCTAGAGGGTGACTGACTTAAATAAGATTGACTTAATTCCTCCCACGGATGTCACTAAGAAAGACACTGAAGATGTATAACTCAGAAAGAGGGTGTCCACAAAATCTGTGAGTAAGAGCTGCACAGCGAGAAAGAAAATCTTTACTGTTCACAGCAAATAAACTACGTGCCAGTCTGCATTCTTATGACTTCCTCTTTTATGAAATAGTCACTGAAATGTCACATATCTAAGTTTATTGCCATGATTCCACATTACCACAACCTGGATAACTATTGAAGACACACCTTAGGAACACACATTAATCTATGTAAACCTTCGGACACGCCTCGTACAAAATCACTTCCAGACAAACACAAATACTTCCACCTACATTTGGTTACATAAAATCCAAAGTTTGCAACATTTTTTCTTTTCGTTGGCTGATCCTGCACATTTTCTTTAGTGTATTAAATATTACTCAAATTCAAGACCGCTTATGGTATCGGTGAGACGGTGGTTGGGACATTTAAAAAAGTGATAATGCAGTTTATAAATTCACTAATATTTTAGGCCGTTAATGATCTTTTAACATTAATCAGCTTTTTCCAGACACGTCCTCCACGTTGTGTTTGACTGAGGTGAATTCCAATCGTGGGTACACACAAAACAGACACCATGACATCATTATTAGTGCTCTGGGTTCTTTCCATTGTGTCTGTTATTGTTATGGTTCTGTGGGCACTTTTGTAGCCCACAGTGTGTCGACACATGCAGAGATATACACATACACACACGCACAAACTGTAGGAGTTCCATCATCCTCACCGCACCCAAGAACCACCTACGTTGTCTCTTTGATGTAGACCTACCGGAGGTCACTGATTGACCACTGGAAAAGTCCTCTCTGTGGGGCCTAATATGAAGAATGTTGAAAAGAGTGGGTGGCATGGAGGCTTGGTCAGCCTGATAAGAGACAGAGGTTTAGGTGATGATACATGAAGTCTTTGGGAATAAATTGTGCCGTGTGCTGACATTTTCCACAAAGTGCCCCCTGCATGTGCAGTCACTGATATTAGTGGATGTCAGTAGCCTCCAAGAATTGATTAACAGTGACTAATAGTATATCAGAGTCATGATACAATAAAATGGAGCGATCAGCTTGTCCATGACTGTGTGTGTGTGTGTGTGTGTGTGTGTGTGTGTGTGTGTGTGTGTGTGTGTGAAATGTATCAATCAAAAAGGAGAAATGAATGTCTAATCCAGTTGCATCAGATGTCTGCCCTTACCTGAGGTTTCTTCCTGTTAAAAATACATTTTTCCTTCCAAGTGCTTGCTCACACTTGGTTGTTTGATGGTTGTGTTTTTCTCTGTAGGGTCTCTGCCTTACAGTATAAAGCCCCTTAAGGCTTTAGTGCTATACGAACAAAATTGAAAATAACGGAACTGCATTGACCTGAATTATCCCGTGTCAGAAGAGAAGCCAGTCTTATCTGAGAACCATGAGTCAGTTTATTTAATTTGCATAGTTATAAATGAACAAGTAAGGTAATCAAGTATTTTTAGACTAAAATAGAAGACGTTTAAAATCCACTGATGCGTTTATATGTGGCCGGACTACTGTTATTAAACCCTTTACGGATTTCTGACCTACTGGAGGAAGCTCGACCCCAGCACTGTGAACCGCTGCGATGTGCCTGCTGCACGTAGGCACACTTTCATCCGTGAGAAGCCACAACGTGTCAAAAGATGTTTCATCCTTTTAATGTCTGCTTAAACACCAATTTTTCCATTTGCTCTGCGAATCTTGCTGTGTGACACCACAAACTTTGTCTTTATTAATCATGAAAAAGTACAAGAAACAAGGTGAGTCACATCCCTATGGTCGTCTTACCTGTATGCCCATAAAAGGCTGTTCCTGTAGAAAGTGGGCGCGTTTACAACTATGCAGGCACGTGTGGTCTTTGACGGGGAGTAAATGAGGGAAGATAAGAAAAGGGAGGGAAAGAAGCTGACAAACACTTAAAACCTCACCCTCCAGCCAAGTAGCCTAGCAACCACACAACTAATAATGGATGGGTGCGCAAGCCGCCCGCTTGCCTGTGCGTGTCAGACAGACCACCTTCTCTCCACCAGGTGGTGTCCCTACCTGTCTGTTTATGTCACATCCTGTGGTTGCTTCAGCCACAGCCTCAGTGATCATATTCATGAGGCAGGCTGAGTCATCTTGTACAATAACCGCTGTATCTGATTTGGGCAAGCTTACACTGAGCTACAACAGCTACTTATGATGGACTATGACCAAAAAAGAAAAAGTACTATGTTTTCATTCATAGTGGAAATCATTACTGTAGACTAGTCTAGTCTCTCTCTCTTTTTTTTTAATCCCCGGACCCCTCACGTCTAGAGAGGAAAGTGTTGTTGAAAGTATGAGTCTATCCTCGTCTCCAAGGCTGAAACACACATACGCTTACATACACACAAACACACTTGCAGGATCCAGTGTTGAGGATGCGGTAGCCAAAAGATGATGTCATGGCCTGATCACTTTACCCGTCCTCTCCCTCCTCCTTCTCCAAGGACCTGGATGGCAGATCAATGAGGAACGGAAGGAATGAGAAAAGAGGCACTGAGTGAATGTGTGTGTGTGTGTGTGTGTGTGTGTGTGTTTAAGTGCTTGGTGAGAACAAGAGGCACATGAGTTATAGGCAGGAATGGGCTCTTTGCTGCCTCCATTCTGAATCACTCAGGGCTGATGACATGTCTAAATTCTTATTGATACCATGCCATCTCAGCTATTTGCTTCTTAGAGCTTCACACAGGGGGATGGACATCCCACGTTGTCAGCAACCATCTGCAGAGAGGTCTGCTAGACATTAATGTGGGGGAACCTCCTTCACTGTGGGGTCATCTGAGTGGATCAGTGGATTCTTTGAGTATGAAGTAAAAAGAATGAGTCAAAAAAAGGTGGCCTGGCCTTGCAGACTGTGGGCATTAGACATTTAATAATATAAGTATCAGACATTAAAGCTGCAGCCATTAACACTAATACATCAGTTAAAGAAATATTTATGTTTCACTGCTCTCACTTAGGAACTTTTTGCTCCACTGGTATGTCATCATGGGCGAGGAATCTCAAACAAGGTCA
Source organism: Oreochromis niloticus (assembly GCF_001858045.2). NCBI lineage: Eukaryota > Metazoa > Chordata > Actinopteri > Cichliformes > Cichlidae > Oreochromis > Oreochromis niloticus. The sequence continues at coordinate 28,852,443 of NC_031966.2, read as the reverse complement.
TCACAGTAGTCTAGCAAGGATTTCCAAGTCGGATTTGGAGAAGACAGGAAGTCTATAATCCATGGCTAAAGGCCCAACAAATGAATTTCCTCTAAAAACAAATGAACAAAGCGCCTATGTCCAGATAGGGACCACCTGTGTCATTAAAAACAAATATACAGGTTTTATTAATCCCTCTTACTAACCAGAAACACTGCTATGACTGTGAAGCACAATAGACTAAAGGGAACTGTGTATCGTTATCAGAGTTAATTTTACTTTGGCATCCAGCCGCTGGGATGGAGATATGTGGGAGTAGCAAACGTCAGAGTTAAGAAAAAAAATTTTCCATGCACCTACAAAGGCAAAGGGGTGAACGCCACACTTGCACTTTGCACTCTTTGTCATATTTAATAATCATTGAGTAAATAGGTGAAAGGTAACAGGTTGCAGTGGCAACTAAATATAAACATATCAAAGCCACTAAAGCAATAAGCGTAGTTAGGGCTGGGTCGAGTTTTCCAACCCTTTCTGTTGCTACTTCAGGCCCAGACTGCTGAGGTGATGATCTCCGTCTCCCCTCCATTCTCCTCACTTTCACCTCACGGGCTTTAATTTGTATATATGTCTCCTATAGTTTGTTGCTTGACATCTGTCTGTGCTGTTCCCTGTCATCATTTTCCCTTCACTCCATAACCAGTGGCAGCTGATGGCTGTTTGCCACGAGCCCGTCAAAGGTCTCTTCCTGTTAAAAAACATCTTTTTTTTCCACAGGGGACTGGTTTTATTTTTGGCTTTCTAGCTACAGTTTTGTGAGGTTTTTATATTATACAAAGCGATTAAACGTGACCATTGATCAAGCAGTTTTTTGATGAATTTGTTTGATTTTTAATCATGATTTCGAAGCTTGGCTGAAACATCAGAATATTGTAGCCTCTTTTTTTTGGTATTTTGAAGTAAAAGAGAAAAAGTGACAGGATCAAAATAAGGGCTCAAAATTACAACTGTGAAGTAGTGATGCCCTTCAACAGGATGAATGTAGTGTAAAGTAGGCCCTCAAGTTTTCCCCTGAAGTATATATGTGACCTTAAAAACTGTTTACTTTTAACGTGAGCAACAAAGCCTTTAAAACTTAGGTCATAATTTCAAAAGAAAGTGGTCTTAATTATCCATCTGAGTTTTTACAATTTTTAGAGTTTTAGAGTTTTTAGACCCTGCGACAGACTGGCGACCTGTCCAGGGTGTACCCCGCCTCTCGCCCTATGACAGCTGGGATAGGCTCCAGCACCCCCTGCGACCCTGAAAAGGACAAGCGGAAGCGAATGGATGGATGGAAGTTTTTAGAGTTAAATCATTACGTTATAATACACACATAAGACTTTGTCACATAATACATAATTATGGAAAATATCGTTAAATGTAATTTCTGTTTCACCTGATAATCAGGCTGTAGTTATTTCACTGGTAACTACAGCCTTTGTGAGGCCCACACATTGATTGTTCTTGAATCAGAATCAGAATACTTTATTGATCCCTAGGGGAAATTATAAAGATTACAGCTGGACTGATGATCACATTGACAAGACAAGCAGAATAAGCAGTAAACAGGATCAGCAGGAGATCCAACATAGTAGATGCATTGATTTGATAAATTGCCAAGCAAACTGCCCCCAGATTGTTCGTGGTGAGTGTCAGAGAGGTGCGATGTGTCATGTTCCAGCTAATGTTTTGTTTTTCCATCCAGTGTTTTTTTTATGTGAGCCACGCATTAGCAGATTGCCAAGAAAATCCAAAGCATGCTTTTTAAAAATATTTTCATGTTTTTCTGAGATTAACAGTGATTTTCTCTAGAATCATCCAAAGCTGAACGTGAAACTCGTCATATCAGGACATGAGGTCAGACACGTGTTACGCTGCTAAGCTGATGGGTGGAGGTACAGTGTGATAACAGATAAACGAGCTCCGTGTCGTACAGCTTGGCATTTTTCGCATATAACTGAAAGGACATACAAAGATGCAGGTATGTATTGGAAAATTTTTCACAACTTGAGGTGGGTGTACCCAGTGTTGAAGAAAAAGCAGCATGACGCCTCAGTGATAAACAATAGATGCGTTTCATGGCTTTTGATTTCCAACAAAAGGAAAAGCAGGGGTGAAAATGATAAATTCTCAGCACTTCTTTTCCTCACTCATTGTTACAGCATGCTGCTGTTGCACATATTCTCGTCACAGATGGTGTATTACGGCACTTGAATACCTCAGAGTCATTGTTAAAGGTATTTTAAATACCTTCATTTTTTTTAACACGTCAAAATGTGTGCTCTAAAAAAAGCCGTTGCTCTTTATTTTTCAAGGAGTTGTGTTGTGTAATGTATTCCATCTCCCTGATTAACTTGTGTGTATTTAAGCCCCTCTTTTTCCTCATTCCTCGATGCTGTGTGTTCTGCCTGTTCAGTGTTTCCCAGTTAGCATACTCCAGTACCTGCCTAGTTTAAGTTGTGTGTATTCTTGCAAGTTTAGCAATAAAGCTGCTGCTGGGTCCTGCAGCAACTTTCCTGCCACACACGGTGTAGATGGCAGTCAGCTTTTACTGCAAATCCAGTGATAATTTCAGAATTTATTAGGTTTTAAAAAGTACATATTTCTAAGAAGAAATCAAATACATGAAAAGAAAATTGATGTCCAAACCAGTGTGTTTTTAAAAACTTAAAACGGTACATATTTGCGGTTTTTTCCAGTGTCCATGTTCAAAACCAAGATAGGATAAATACATAGTAATACCACGCTGGGACACAGGAAACAACTGCAGCCCTGTGAGATAAAGTGTGCGTACAGCAGTCAGCCATAACATTAAAAACACTGACAGGTCACCATCTTGTTAAAGTGCTGGAAAAGCTGATTTCGCCCAGGCATGTTACATGGATTTTTTAAAATGGGGTGGCACAGCCAGGGATCAACAACCACCTGTGATGTCAGGGAGGGCTCACTGGAAATCAGAAAAGTCTGAAATTAGAAATAAATATCACCAAAAGCAGCAGATGTGGAGAGACAATGCACCTTCCAAATATTTTTAGGCCCTGTGACAGTAGAGCTATACCTCTGTGTTAAATCTGTGCCACAGGCCATAAGCACAAACCCTTATGAAACCCTACACCGTCACCTACACCATGGCCTGATGTGCACCTCCCTAGAAAAATAACTACACGTTGCCATCGACGCAGCCCACACAGGTATAAATGTTGGCGAAGGCATCGGCCACTTGCATGGGCTACATTGTAATCTCTAAATAGATTCACCACAGAAGCATAATTCAGAAGTAACTATATGACAGCAGCAATGAAACACAACATTCAGCTACGAGGTGATGGAGTTAACACAATGCAGTCTGGTTACAAATGTAAGACAGTGTTATCCTGCTGAGAAGTGAAGAACAATGTCTCACACATCCTTTGTTTCAAGTTCTTTATTGAAAAGAAAACATGTTAGGAACAATATAATTAGAATAAAGTAAAGCTTTCAGAGTATACCATTATATTTTTTAACATTATATAGTTATATTTGCAATGATGCACTGAGAGGGATGCCCGAATCATAACCAGCTTGCTAATAGCACTCCCCAACCACAGTAGCTTTCTCTACCGAACCTCAGGACCCTGCCACACTGCAAAAACTCCTCAGGAACAGTCGATGGAACAAAGAGACCACCTGGTCTCCAAACGTCCCAGATGGAAAGGACCTCTGCACAGGTTCCATGCCAACACCACTTGTAGCAACATGAGATTGGCCGACACAGCATTAGGCAAGTGGTTTAAGGAGGATCGGTGTATAAACACTGTTATCATTTGCTTTCCCGTGTAATCTGCTTTATAAGTGATAATGCACAATAGTCTGAAAGATAAAAGAAAAACAGGGGAAGGGAAAAAAAACAGAAGATATGTATGAGTGACTGTATCCCAGCGAGTTATGCAGGGTGGAAACAAGCAGAGAAGGCCTTCTATTGTTGCAGAGAGAAAAGAAACTCTCACACAGTGACATTCCATCCTACCAGTGTGGTCACAATGGGAGCGTGATAAGCTTCATCTGAAGTGATCTCAAAGACTCTGTTGTGAGCCATATCAAAAAATTCCCCCCTTTTGAATACCTCTGTGGTGCGTATGCAGACGTCAGCTTACAGATTTGATGATGGTGATGAATGTGTTCAGTGTTGGCTGTTTGATCTGATCCTTCGGGAGGGCACCTTTGGGATGTGCCATTGTTCTTCTGTCAGTACCAAGAAGCAACTGCATGAAGCAGGTGTAGTTTTCCATCTACATTTAGCACCTGAATGAAACACTAACATCACAGTCTCTCATTTCACGTCACTTACTGCGGTCTCCGCTGGCTGGCTGTCTCCAATTCCCCACCCACAGCATCCATTCCACAGTATCAGTGCGTTCGAACACAGAATCGGAGTTTGGATGGAAACCATGGCAATGACTTGTTACCATTGCAGTGACTCGTCACCACAGCGGCCACAGCTCTGGGCTCAGCTCCTGTAGGCTGCTGCAGAACCACAGCGTTTTCCTCCACTGCTCTCTAAAAAAATGCAACCGTCTGTGGGCTTCAGAGCTTTTTATTGCTCCAAAGTTAAAACCATGCACTTTGCTTTGTTACGAAATGGTTCTCTTACCCCTTTTCTCTCTCACATTTATACTATAGTTAGTCTAAACAACAGTTGAAAATTGAATCTGGAAGTATTTATTTTGGATATATATTTAACTTATGACCACCGGCCTGGAACATGCCAGCCATGCTAACTAGTTGGGGCAGGGCTATATTTATGGAGGGATGGGCATCCATCATAGCGGTGCAAATGCACAGACATCCAGAGAGCAAGGAAGGGAAAGTGTGGCCCATCAGTCACCACAGTCCAATCTAAGGGTTTGTCTATTTAAAACTCAAACACAATTTGACCACAACAGTGCCACAGGTCACGCTGTGCTATCGGACCCACAGCACAGTGTTAAACATCTGCATCCTTACAACATGCCACCTAATATGCACAAATGCATTGGAGTTGTAGGCATTGCCCCTAAAATTCTCCCCAGACTAAGCAAAGCCATATTGTGGGTGGTACAAGTTGGCACATTTAAAGTGAAAATTCTTATTTGTCTTTCCATGATTTCATGTTTTAAGTCATTTATGCATAAATCTCCTAATTAAGGGAGAAATTAATGAAGGCATATGTGCAGGAGGGCCGCAAAGTAGCTTGCAGAGCTTGTACTGAAACAGCAACGCTGTGTATGTCTTGTTTCCTAAAGGCTACAGTAATGTGATTTTATGCATCACTGCTTTTACTCACACTATTTATTTTATCAAACTAAATCTGTGACATTAATGTGCAATCCAATATCCTTTATGGTAACAGACTTTTCTCTGAATTTGCGCAATGCATTAGGCAAGAGCATCCATGATTTATATTTTCACAACTAGTGTTTGCATTGTGTTTTTAAAAAAGTCCTGGAAGGTGTCTTCACCTCTCAGGAACACAAAATCAGACTTGCTGCACATGCATTAGAGCAGAAAGCTCCAGTCCAGTCTGAAAAAAGCTGATGGACACCTGAGCTTTCTGCCCTGGCACAGTGCACCTGAATGACATCACCTAAAAGCGCGGATGAAATAGCACATCAACTGTCAAATACAAACAGGACTGCAGCTGCAAATAGACAGCTAGACAGATAGGCAGGCGCGCTGCCTGCAATGATGGTGTTAACGCAGACAGACAGACAGACAAGGTCAGAGAGTGGCTGACAGATAGGCATGCTGTGTCACCGCTCAAGAGTTTCTGTGCACACATCATGCAGGTTTTTTGGTGTGTTTTTTTCTTTACATTACAATGTAAGCATTCATTTTAGAATTCAGAAAGATGATATATTTCTGATTCTGAGTCAAATTTGATCATTTGCTTAAAGGAAAGCAAGCCTAGAAGCCTACAAGATCCACAGTCTTCTGCCGCTGACCACTAAACAGCCCCATGGGAACAGTTTGGGCTCAAGCACCCTGTTTAACAACTGTAAATACTGTTGAACAACAGATGACACTGGTTGTCATCCATCCCACATAGATTTTCCTCGAATCAGTTGATATTAAAATCACATTAATAGTAAACCTCTGACACCCCAGTCACAAGTTTCCTGCTGCCCTACGCGTTGGCATGCATGCGTGCTTACTCGGGCAGCGCACTGCATAGATTGCATGAAATGCCCTGCAGGACTAGGTTGGCATCTCCAGCAAGGCGGCCAAGTCGTTAGCACGTTGGAGAAGAAACCATCCATGTAGGGACATTTGTCTGTGAGCTCAGAAACACTGAAACCCAAGAAGCCTCTCGAATCCCCCCAACTGACTAGCTTTGAGGTATTAATAACACACAACCATATACACCCTTGCATCCACCTACTGATCAACACTGATAGCAAGGAAAGTTTTTTGCTGTGTGTCAGTTCAAAAAGAATCATTTTCTCATCAAAGTCCTTATATAGAATATTAAATAGCATATGTACTTCTGGGGAAAAAAACACCCTCCCACTGAAGACCAAACATGAGGTTCGTGTTAACGTTGGGGTCAAGTCTAGGTCGTGATCAGTGGGGTGTGTACGTGTTCAGTTTAATGACATCATGTCATCCCCCGACCCTGTGGATGCACAAGCCTCCTGGATGGTGAGGTCATGGTGATCTGTAGATCCCCGTCATGTAGGCGGGGGTCGGGTGCTAAATACAGCATAAGGGTGGGTAGGGGTGGTGGTGCGGGGATTCTGGCTATGAAAACACAGTGCACTGTATAGCTACGTTTGGTTTCCCTATCTCGACTTCTTTAATCTTTAGAGTCTCTCGCCACACCTGCACGCATTGTTTGGAAGCTGCGGGTTGCTAGGCTGCAGAGATCTTAAAAATAAAAAGGTCTGAAAAAGGTGAACCTATCGTAAAAACCTAAAACTGTTGTAGAGTAGACCGGGCTCAAAGCTGCCGCATTCGGCAAGCCCTGTGTTTTATAACCTCTGGGCTCTGAACAGGCTCTCCTGTGGCTCAGATGCAGCGGTGCAGTAAATTGTGAATCTGTTGACTGTTGTAAACGGTGACGTGTGTTTTTGTTGGTATCGATGGTGCTGCACGTTTAAGAAACCAAAAATTCAGGGGAAAAACAAAACCCAGCAGGTAAAAGGGAGAAAAGTAAAAGTGGACATAGTGACCACTAAACAAAGCGTCCTGTAATAAACTGTTAAGCGCGTTGCTGTGTCTCTCCTGTTGTTTTGGAAAAGTAATTAAGCTCTTCTTTGGAAAAGTACAACAAGGAGACTCCTGGAAGACGGGGGAAGCCTGTGCTGCATTCCTGAGTTGTGAGGAGGGTTAATCACCTGGTGATGTCACGGCAGGTCCATAGGTTGCGCTCGCGTACATGCCCAGACACAGACCGGTTTCAACACTTCACTACACGCCTTCTCCAGGAGAGAACATTTTTTTCTCTCTACTTGAGTATTGTAACAGCTTTGTTTCCCAAGATGCATTACTGCAGCAGCTGACCTCATTAGGTTACCGGTGAACCTTAACTGTGGTCAATCCACCGGTTTGGTCTAGACTGAAATAAGCCATCAGCTATTAGATGGATTGTCATGTAATGTTCATGCTGTTCTCTGGATTCATATTAAAATCTTTTTGTGATTTTTTTTTTTTTTTTTTTGTCTATCAAGTCGTTACAAGGTCAGATAAATATTAGGCTTGGTTGTGATTTCACTTTAACATTACAGTGATACACATTTCAGCAGACCTCTCCTCTGATCTTGAAGGGATTTTGAGTTTTGGATGCGTTTCTAAATTATGTGTTCACAGACAAACCTCCACTTTTACTAAACCAACATAAAGAAAACTTTCTGGATGGTTCCCACCAGGTAATATGGTAAAACAAGTTCCACAGGACAATAATCCAATAATCTCTAAATAATGAATAAGAGTTTCTGATGGAGTTCACCAAACCTCTTTTATTTTCCCACGCAGACTATTTACATGCATGCAGCCTAGAAACCTTCCAGTTCTGAAAACCTGAAATCTTGCCTACATATGAATGTCTTTTTTGAGTTGATCCCATTCTGATCCTGTCTAAGCTACATATTAATAGGCTTAAATTAAAAAAAAAAAACATGGTATGTTTCCCAGACATTCAAATTCTCTAGTTCACAGCTCACATGGCTGTAGAGTCTTGTTTATACCAACGGTGGGAAAGCACTTGACCTGCAGTTGCTACAGGTGTTACGTAACATGTACAACTAGCTTTCACTGGGTGGATTTTTTAACATTGATAAACCTACTATATCATATTTATGGCTTTCAACAAGCTGGTTGTCAAAGTATCTCAAATGTCAAACCCATAAAGTGAAAAGATGTGACGCTGTATAAAATGTAAATGATTAGCAAATGTCATAAACCCATTTTTGACATTTTGCAACTAATTAGGTTAAATGGCAACAGGTCGATGACATTAGTAGGTATAAAGAGTCAATAATCAGTATTAGATGCCTGTGATCTTTGGACCCTCAGGCAGCACTGTTTTAAAAACAGGCATGATTCTGCCATGAAAAAGGCTCCATGAGCTCCATGATTCCAGAAATCATTGTCTCGGCATTTGCAAACCAAAGTTAAAGCTCCATCGTGCAAAGTATAAGCCATGTGCCAACACGATCCAAACCGCTACTCTCTTCAGTGGACCAAAGCTCATTTAAAATGGACAGAGGCAAAGTAAAAGCTGTTCTGTGGTCAGACAAATTCAAATTCAGTTGAAAAGCCTGCATCTCTGATAGTACAGGAGTGCATCAGCGCCTATGAAATTGGCAGCTCGAGCATCTGGAAAGGCTCCATCAATCATGAAAGGTATATACAGATTTTGGAGCGACATATGCTCCCATCCATATCTTGCATTTTTCATCATGACAGTGCTAAATGGCACACTCCATCTGTCGTGGTGCTGAAGTGGCCTCCCCGCAGTCCAGACCTTTGAAATTAAAAATATGATGAATCAGACCCTGGACTGTCGAGAAGCTAGAATCCTGTATCAGACAACATTCATTTCCCAAAACTCCAGCAGCTGGTTTCCTCAATTCCCAGACATTTACAAAATAAAAGAAGATTTTCTTACTTCAAACATTCGATTTTTTTCTATGTTCTATCGTGAATACAAAATGGATTTATGAGCCTCTCATAAATCCATATGAGTCCTTATTTATATTTTACACAACCTCCCAACTTTGTTGGAATTGGGCGTGTGCAAGTGTTGATATCTGTTTTGCGGGGTGGGCTATGTCATTTCATCGCAGTCAGCTCAGTGTTTCAGCCAAGTCATCAGACTGTCTGTCTGCTTAGACTGGTTTCATTTCCAGTATCAAACAGAATATGTCTGTCTCCCACACATCCTCTCCATATTTCACATAATCCACAGGGAGCAGCTGAGGCTGTGTGCAGACTCCCTCGACGAAGGACGTGAGTGTGGCCCACGACAGAAAAATAAACAAGGCATTACGGGAGGCAACACTTAGTCAAGGAAACCCAGGGCAGACAGTCTTACTGACAAATGTGTTTTCTCTTTATTTTCTTCTCCAAATCAACACACTTCTGCTCCATACGCTTATGCTGGCAAAACGCACCATATAATTGCTGGGCCTGTAAAAAGAAAAAAAACAATCTGTTTTTCTCAGGGATTCCCCCTCTCATAGCCTACTGCGCACACACACATTCATTCGCATTGTGTGTAGAGACATTTAGTTTCAAAAGCAGCATTGTGTGAAGGTCAGGAGAGTCTGTGGAGTGGAGATCTATCGTTGTGACATTCTCCATTCAGTGAGAAAGGCTGGTCAGTCGGATCCTATTACATAGGCACCAGAGGAGAGCTGGATAAAAAGCAAGAGGCACAATACTGTGTTGGTGTCTGTGTCTGTGTGCGTGCATGTTTGTGAATGCTGGAGCCACAGAATGTAAGGTGGACAGGGATTCTCGTTTTATTCGACAAATGAGTAAGACGCAGGTGTATCTCTGATTTCTTTCTCACAAAGGCTGTATACACGTGCTCAACAAACACACACAACTGGTTCTGTTGAATTTAAAATGAAAGTGGGGAAGAGGTTCAGTTTCAATGATCCGTAACTGGAGTTTCACCTGATCAAACCTCGATGATGCCATTAGATTGCAAGCAGAACAGAAAACATTACAAAGGTCAGCAGCTGATGTGTTTGTGGTTCAAAGGTTTTCAAAAGCTGGGAAACTCAAACTAAATTTAACACAGTGGCTACATTTTGACCAATGCTTGTAATGGTTAGAGGCTTGAGAAAAGAACTGCTTCAACTTTCTTGAGAAATTAACCACAGGGAGGGTAAGGCAGGCAATACAAAGGGAGTGCAATTTTTACTTCCTCTGTGTCTTCCTCTTTTTGTCTCCCACCCAAACCGTCATATGGCTCCTTCTGTTGGCCGCACGTAAACTATAAAGCGTCGCTGAAGAATGCCTCAACAGTAAGTTACAGGAATGACTTGAGCAGCAGGAAGCCTGCCAAGTATCAGAATCAGAAAGTATGAAAATGAGACTGCTGACAGTATCGATCTCTCACAGAGGCAGAGTTATGCTTTCTATTTCTGTATAAAATTATTTAACCACCCACCACCAAGCAAATAATTAATCATTGGAATGCTTCTTTTCTGATAGTAGCTAACTTGTTTTTCTGGCCTGTATGTCTTATCAGGATTGCCATCACCATACTGTCTGAAACTGCTGAAATAAAACACCTAACAGCAGATCCAGATTTGGGAGTTTTGCAAGTTGGGAATAATGGCAATGACACAGGCATGGGCAGCAAAGCTTCCTGCAGGTGTGTCTAAATCCACTCAGCCGTACCTGAATCACTGGGTCATCCTGCTCAGCGTTGCCCAACCCTAAACTGTAAAAAAGCCAACCTTTCGAGCAGAGAGTTTTCTGGGAAGTAATCTAGGACTTAGCAGAAATTAATATGGCTACACATTAGCCAGATTGTTTTTTTGCTATCAATTAATGTTTTTCTTTAAAAATGCAAGGAATGTACCGTGTTGTGTCATTAAATAGGGTACAGAGAATTTAGCCATTAATTCACAGAAATTTCCTTGAAGTAGCTTAAAGTTCAGTTTTGTGCGTCTTTAGTGGCAACAATGAAAGGTTTAGCATTCTTTTTCGGTGAAACTCCTGGCTAGGTTACAGGTCTTATATTATTTCACATTCAAAAGTTTCTGTGTTGAGGAACATTCATGATCCTCAACACAGGAATTAAAAAAAGGCTAATTTCATTGTGCAAACCCACTTTCTCAGTAGTCCCTGCATTGCATAACATCCCCTCTGCTGCTGCTGTTGCTGCTGTAATGTGATGAGAGCAACTGCCAGCACGACCGGGAACCCTGGTCCAAGATCATTACGTGTCCCTTCAGAGTTTCAGTGATAAGAATGTAAATTTCAACCGTCTCTGAAATGCATTTACAAGGCCTAGAGTAAACAAAGTATGGAAACAATTTAGATAATCCCTGGATTGCTCTGCTAGAGGAATGCTGTGAAACCTCAGACATATTGCTCATTGTCCTGAAGGCAAGCTAACATACCATTTGTTTCCATATACATTGGCTAGGTATAACTATGCAACTGAAACTTCAATAAAGCCCAGCATACGAACAAGTTCTTCACGTGGCTTGAAGCCTGAGCCCACTGAGATGGGTCGGCGGCGAACAAAGGGATTCTCTGTCTTTTCCAATAAAAGCAATCAAACACAGGCCCATTTCTGTGGCAGTGGAACATTCCATGGGAGCAATGTGATACGTTTGACTGTGCAGGAGCTTTGAAGCTACCTGAGCATTGCTGCGTCGTCATACGTTTACTCAGGTTACAACAGCTGGCCCTAGAGCTCTGCTTTTAAAGAGAGAGAGAGGAAGCAAGCAAGGAGCACGGTTGTAAAACAGTGTTATCTTTGTGAGTCAGATCTCCTTCTGTAAATCATGTCCTGTTCTGGCCTTACCTGTGTCGAGTTAGAGAAGCTGGCCCCAGGCTACATTTACTACTTCCGCTCCTCCTTCCCCTCCTTACTTTGCTGCCACACCTTATTTATTGCATTCCTATGCATCCTGACTGAACCTGCATTTGAACTGAGTGTTTGTGTGCTTTATGTATCGTACGCAGGTGAGCCACCATATGACACTATCACACATAAATCCTGCCAGTACATTTTGAGATCAAACACATGTACAGTTGTTATCGTGGTCTGCTGTTGGCAAACATTGTTGAAATAGTGACTTCATAAAACCTGGCCGACAGCGGTCAAAAAATACAAGGTGGTTGTGAGGCAGCTGGCCAGAGGAGACTGTTTCCCAATCCAATAGTGCCCGTGTCACCCTCTTTCTGATATTGACTGATATTAGTTATAATGCGCTGAATAAAAGTGAATGCATGGCATTTTTAATGTAGCAACATTTGAGTGACAGTGTATTGGTTTGTGAAATGGCCGAAACAGCCACTCCACTCTGTTGCGGAACAATTTTTCAACCATGATGCAACATCTTGAACATCAAACAACAGTTACTCTGAATGCTCACTGGACATTGAACTTCCCACCATAATCAAGTCAAAATCTCAAAGCAGCGGGGACAATGATTTTAAAGATGAAAAAGAAGTGACGAGGCAATGAAGACATTCATAGACATAATCGGAAATCTCACAGCATATAGTCAGGAAATAAAACTTGATGCAGAGAATTATAGTACGTATCATCTCTGTCCATAAAAGATGTTTTTATGTTTACATATTTACTTCCTCTTGTCCAATTTAGGGTCATAGTAGAGCTGGAGCATCTACCATAGGGTGGAAGACATGGTACACCTTGGGACCAGTCGCTAGTTAACATTGCCAGCACAAAGATGCAGGCAACCATTCTCACAGTCACACCTACAGCCAATTTAAAATCAGCAGTAAACCTAATGCTTGTCTTTGCAGGCCCAGTGAGAATATGCAAACTGAGTTCAGAGGCCCCAGAGAAGGAAGAACCTTCTTGCTGTGAGTGTCATGGTTCTTGTTTTTGGTTTTCTAGTCTTTTTGACACTTATTATTTCATTATGGTTTGGATTTTGAGAAGTGGGATTGTTTCTAGATTATATTTATTATGTTTCATTTCCTTGTGTTTGAGTTTTTCTATTCCCTGTCAGTTCGCTACAATATTTGAGATCTCCAGTTTACATCATGTTCCCTTAATCTTATCAAGTTAAGTCTCCCTGCTTGCTTATCTTTGGTCTCCCCAACCCATCACGCCCCTCAATCTCTGTCTCACTCTCTTTCTGTCTATCAGGTGTTTCATACTCTCGTTCTGCGTCAGTTTCTGTGTCATGAGTCTCTGTCTCTGTATTTGTCATGTTTCCTGTCTTATTTTGATAGTCCTTGTCTTATGCGTATTATGTTAGGTGTTGCCTCTTCTGTCTCATTACCTCTGATTTGTCCCTGCTGTGTTCCCAGCGGTCTCCACTTTCCTGATCACCCTATTGTGCATATAATGTCTCAGACTTCCTTTGTCTCTTCTTGCAATGTCAAGTCAGTCTCCCTTTGTGTTTTCTAGCCTAAGTGCTCTTCTCTGTTTAGGTTCCTTGCACTTTGTTTCTAGTTTACCTTTTGTGTTTTATGTGTTGCTCATTGTTGCATCCCTGTCTTTAGCTGGGATAAAAGGCTTGTTTTCATTTTACCCTCTGCCTCTACATGTCTGCGTTTGGGTCATCGCACTTATCTCCACAAAACATGACAGTGTGGCAGCAGTGCTAACCACAATGCAATGCCTATTGTACCTTGTCTCTTGTCTCTGTACCTTTTAAAGTGTAGTAGTTGGTTTCAAAGGAATTCCACAGTAAACCTTTTTATTTATTCATATTATTCACTCAGTGTATCTATAAAGATTTCCTAGCTTACTGTGGCAATTCGGTTAACTCTTAACTGAATCACTAGCAGCATGGCTTCTTCATCAGTGCTTTCCACACTTCTCATTTTTGGCAAAGTTACACACTCATTCAAAATTAATTTTAGCAAGCTCCATTGATGTCACTGGGTGTCATTACTGCTGACATGACTTATTTTTGTTCTGACATATGGCATAGAATATGAACGCTTGACGGTATTTCCTATTCTCTGTTCATTTCTTAATAACATTTAAACTTACAATAATGGAATGCACCGCAGCGGGGAATAAACTTCATTACAGCAGATGTCTCTGAAAGTGCTGTAACTAAGTTCAAGTTATCTTGGCATATGCCACACAGTACAAAGCACAGCTCCCTTGCCTTGTTAATAGTCTTACATCCTCACTGCAAATACGGTCTTCATTATATCTACAAAAAGAATGTGTTCCTCTATATAAAAAAGCCCTATGTAAAACTATTCATAGCTAACTGAAGAATATAAAAAAACCTTTTCAGCACTGTAGCCAGACTGACAAAGAGTTAGAGCTCTGCTCAGCCAAACATTCCTTTAACCTTAACTAGTAATGACTTCATAATCCTTTTATAAACAAATCTTTAACAAAGAGAGAAAAATTATTAATAACCATCTCAAATAAACTACTTTCAGTACTATTAATAGTTACTTAGACTTTTTCTCTCAGATCGATCTTTCTCAGTTATCTTCAGTAAAACTGTCAACGTGTCTATCAGCCTCCATTCCTAAAAGAATACTCAAAGAAGTCCTACCACTGATCAATGCTTCAGTATTAAATATTATCAATTTATCTGTATTGGGCTACATACCACAGCCTTTTAGATGGCAGGAATTAAACCATTACTTAAAAAAGCCACCATTCCACCCAGCTGTCTCACAGACCAATCTCCAAAAATTCTTGAAAGAGTGTTTGTAAAACACTCAACTTATCATCATGTTGCCCACAGGGGGTTGTCTGATTGCTGGGACTGTTATTATTATTATTATTATTATCATTGTTATTATTATAGGGTCTTTACCTTGCAATAAAAATTGCATTGAGGTAATAGTTGTTGTGATTTGGCACCATATAGGTGAATTGAATTGGATACATTTTGACATCTAATCAGAGGTTGTTGATCACTCTCTGCTTGTACAGCATACTTTTGATTGTCTGCAGTTTGGTATCAAAATAAAGTCATAAACCGAAGCCATGAAAGAACAAATGCAATATGACTTCCATTATGACAATGTTTAATAGACTGCATTACACTTTTTTCCATCAGTGAGTGTTTGAAATAATCTAATCATAGCACAGCAGCTTGAACATGGCTGCATAATATATCCAGGTTTAAAAGGCCTGGTGCCTGGCTGTCTCCTAACATAGCAATGTTAAAGAGTAATGCTGCTTAGTAATGCTTGGCATGCCGGCTTTGTCCGCTGGCTGAGGTGGACGCTTACTTTAGTTATAAACGAGTAAGGGTCTCGCATAATTTTACGCACATTCCATAGAAACAACACAAAAGCTCATGAAGGCAGCTCTCTTTAACAGGAAGCTCAGCTTTTAAACCTTTAAAAATGAATAGCTTTTTTTTATGGATACTAAGAAGGCCAAAAACAACCAGGAAGTGTGTTTTTGACCGTGTGTGTAAAAATACTAACATGAAACTGAAATAGCCGAAACCCGAGGGGAATATGTGAAAGTGCTACCACCACGCAAAGGGCTCCCCATTGTGGTATTGTGTTTTTGTCTGTCTGTGAATTGTGTCCACCCAGGGCATTTTTTCCCCATTTATTCACTTGAAGGTCAAGACTTTAACAGCAAAACACAAAAATTTCTTCCGTAAGGCCAGCAAACAAAAAGCTATTTCGAAAAGAAAAAAAAAGGGCCTACTTCTGCTCTTTTATCCTCACAACAATTAAACTTCCTCACTTCAAACACTGTTATTTCAGCTTCCCTGTGTTTATGGAGGATAGGCTGAAGCTCTACTGTTTAATGAGGAACTTGTGAGGCCATTTCCTCTTAAAACTGTGCTCTGCTATTAGCTTAATCAGTGTATGAACACTGGTCATGTCACATGTATTTAGGTTTTTCACTGAAAATTATCACGCACGGGCCAGCGGAGGCCACCGGCATTTCCATGGCATCACAGAGGAACAGTGATCTCACTGGGCCACCCTCTCTTGACGTCTCTCCATTTGTCACTGCAGCCAGCTTCAGCCCTTGGCTCTGTTCTCCTCTCTTTCGTTCTCTGTTATGAGACGGACAGGAACTGGTCAGGGAAGAATGTGGTGGCACAGTGGCATGACACAGCCGGAGCTCCCACACAGAAACAAACCAAATTAGAACGAGAAGGAAGGGGAAAGAGTGAGAAAAAGGTGTTGCGGGGTGAGAAATGTCAGTGAGACTACAGCATTCGGAAGTCAAGACGTTAATATGACCACAATGGTTCAAATAAGGCAAGGAAGTGGTCAGTGTGTGGTTTCAACTCCAGCTGTCATTTTTCTGAGGAACATGAACTCACATTGTCCCACACTTAATCAGTGAAATATGAAGGTTTTTCATGGTTTTTACACTTACAGGAAGAAACGTGAGACTGTGTTTGCAGTGTTTTTGTATCGCAGAGTCAAAATCCCACACATCGTAGGAGGGCTGCCGAAAGACTAAACTGTTCTCTGGGTGAGAAAAAGCTTATATTTTGCTCCTGGTGGTCTCTACCTGGCACTGCAGCTTGTGTTTAGGAGTAATAATGTCCCATGTAAGTTGGATAAAGAGTGTCATGTGGTCACCATGTAGCTTAAGCTGTCATCTAGTCACACCGAGATGTATAATTTGTGCACGTCGCACTATTTTCAAAGAGGATTTTGGTCACATTGTGATCTCATGACACAGATGGAAACAGACATGTGTACATGTAGAAGACACCTGACATAATGACGCTAACTGCACTGAACCTTTATCTACATCTACTTTTCCCCCTCTACCATACAAAGGCATGTAAACCAATAACAATGGCAATAACTGGACAATCAGTTGTTTTGTGAATGTTTTAGAGATCGTAGTGGAGCTGAATGTGAAATCACAAATATTAGTTTGCTAGCTTTCAAGTACAACGTTGTGATGTTTGATTGCACCCAAGTGAGAACAGAGCAGGTAGCTGTCTGGAGAGTAAACAAGATTATTTCAACACCTCTGCTGGACTACAGGTAGGTCCATAGGTGTTTAGACAATGACACTTTATTTTGTAGTTTTATGGGTTTTAAATCCAACCACGAGTACGACTTCAAGTTATTTACCAAATTTAATTAATAATTAGAATAATTATTAATTAAAGAATAATTAATTTAATTATTTGGTGTTAGATCGATTTTATACAGCATTTCTGGATCATGTTCATATATGACTTCCTCTTTGCATCACAGAGCTTTAACCTACATTTGTGGATGGCTGCGTTCACAGACTGGGATTTACTGGGAGTGTTCCTGAGCCCATGCAGTCATTCCATGTCAAAATCATGCCTGTTTTTTAAGACAGTACAGCCTAAAGGGCCCAAAAATCACATATTTTTGACCTTAATCAGAGAGTTCTTCCAGATTCTTTCAGTCTTTTGATGATATTATGTGCTGTAGATAATAAAATATTCAAAGCCTTCATAATTTTGCATTGAGGAACACTATTCTGAAATTGTTCCACAATTTATAGATGCGTTTTTTGCAGATTGCAGAACTTCTGCCCATCTTTACTTCTAAGAAATTGAGCCTCTCTAAGATGCTGTTTTTATACTCATTCATGCTACTGGACTGCTGTCAATAAAGGTAATTAGTTGAAAAATGTTCCTACAGCTGTTTAATTTTAGTACCCCTTACTTTTTTAGCTTTTTCCCCCATCCCAATGTTTTTGACACATTGCTCCCATCAAATTCAACACAAACTAATATTTTTAATGAACTAGTAATATCTCTTTTTTTGTATTTCTGCGTATTCTCTTGTGAATAAAATATGGGTTTATGACATATGTAAAATCACTCCATTCTGTTTCTATTTAAATTTTATTCAGCCTACCAACTGTTTTGGAATTGAGGTTGTAAATCCACCAAAAGAACCTGTGTACAGCTTTTATTCAAAGCGTATCTGTGTTTGTTTCTGTGAATATGAAAGGCAGATGAAAGCTGTGACCCTAATCATAAACACAAACTCAGTGTTCAGACATTTGTTTCTATTCCTCCACATCCTCTTCTCCCACTGGTTCCTACTTTTGTGTATTTTTAGGTCCTTTAGAAATTCATATTTTTAGTGTGTTTGCTGCTAAAGTAACACCAGCTTCTAAAGAAAGCTCCTGAAAATAGCACTACTGACAGACAGATGGAAGAAAACCCAGCTATGCTGGTGAGGGACAGCCTGCTGGAAAAACGGAAAGACAAAGAAGAATTTCTGTTTATGCAAGACAGGCCTTTTCTTGGGCGTGTAGGGTCAGCGGTGTGTCATCAGTGTGTGTCTTTATATGTGTGTGTGTTTTGATGCTTGTGTGCCCCTGTGCCTGGTTGTATTTCCGTTTATGACAGTGCAGTAATCAGCCAGGGGGAAGAGCCTGTCCAAGTGCAGACGGCGTATCTCCCCTTTGCGTGCATCCACCCGTTTTGACATGCTATTAAGACACACAAGTCTAAAAACACACATGTGCATGAGTAGCACCATTTGACAGACTGTAGACAACAACGTGAGGAATTAGATTACAAAAGTGTTACAAAAACAGCCGGAAAACACTAGTAAAAAACTTTTAACAAAACAGAATGGGCAACAGAAAGACAACAGTGCGGTGCTGTTTGTATGCTATAAATAGAGACAATTGTATTGACAGAAGGCCTATTTTTAACTACATATCAAGATAAGAGGGTGGAAAACTGTGTTAGGAAGAACGGAATGGAGAACTGTGCAGGGCCAGAACTTGGGAGGGGTGAGACAAATGTCAGAAAAACATGAACTAAAATAATTCCTGCTTCTGCTTTAGGGCCAAGAGTTGCCCTAAATAATTTCTAGGGTTTTTACTGTAGAGGCTTAAGCATGTGTTTGTGATTAAGATATAATCTGCATTTTATCTGTTTTTCAGCAGTAGTTTGGAGCTGTTATCTACAGACATGATTGGCAATCATATCTGAAATATATTTAACTGTTGCTTTAAATGACTGTCAGCGCTGTCAGTCACAGATAACTATTTACAGCTGCAGAAATTATTTTTTGTGGGACGAAAGGGGTGCCTCTTGGGGTACAACCTCACAATAAACCCATACACATATGCGCGCACACACACACACATATATATATACACACACACACACACACATATGTATATATATTAGTGTGTGTGGCTAGAGGCTAAAATAGAGGCTTCATAGTAGTGGTTTACACTTAAGCCAAAGATCCTTGGTCCTCGGTTTGACCTGGGAGGAGATACAAACTCATCTGGATTTGTATCAGGAGCAGTATCCAATGTAAAAATTTGCCAAATCAGAAGATGCAGATCTACCTGCTGTGGTGCGTCTTTAGTACCATTTAAATGGCTGAGAAATACTTGACTACCTACATATTTTGTAGACATGTAGACACATTGGCATTTATTTGTTTGTTAGTGGCCACTAGCCATAACAGTAAGTTTATTACCCCTGTCCTTTTACTTCTGATTGATTAATATAGTACTGATACAGCATAATATTGTTATATTTTGCATTTCAATACAGGGACACCAAATATTTATATTGAATTATTTAAATTAAACAACTTTAATTAAAAAAAGAACAGAAGGGTCCATCTCGGTTAACATTAGCTGAGAAAACTCACATTGAATTTGACTTAAAAACCATCCTACACTAGACATACTTAGGCAAAACAAGTCTCAGAAATTACATTTTATGTACATTTTATCTCTAAAGATTTTTATCTCTAAAGAGTTCGGACTCCTACACTCACTCACATACAATGCATGACAAAAGTTTTTTTTTAAAATTAAAAATAAATTTTAAAAAACAGACAAAGACAAAGAAAATATTGTATTTGAAGTTTCTCAAATGATAAGAGACAGTCTTTTGGAAATTGGGTGCGTGGATCCCCTGAAGATGACTAACTAACATTGGCGAGGAAAAATATGTATAATCTTCACTGTCTACTGTAATCCTACAGTAACTCACAAGCGCACAAAACATTTCTTTCAGCCTCACAGAGCAACATCTGCAATCAATTACTCCCACCCACCCAGCTATAGAATCCAATAATGACACTAAAGCACAACAGCAATTTTCTTTTATGATGTTGTTTTCCCTGCTTGGCATTGCTTTCGGTAACTATAGAGATGCACAGCAACGGCTGGCACTGACTTGAGAGAATTGGGTGGTCACCGGGTGAAAAATAGGTGCACCATTACTGACTTCACTGAAGGCCCAACTGTTGATTCACACTCCCTGTTTTTCACTATATAATGTGCCATAATGAGGACTTACACACTCAGTTACACACAAGAGGGATTTGATAGTCATCCTGGACGGTAGCCAGGACCTACTCACTCTGCTACTCACTCTTCGATCTTGGTAGGACTGAAGTGAGTCCATACTGAAAGCAAGCCTCTTGAGCAAACACTTGTGATGTGGTAATGTCACTTCCTGGCAACACTGTTTGAAGTGGGGCCTTTGTTGGTGCTTGAGGGGGCGAGGTGATACCCCACTGGGATGGACGTAAGCTGAAAGAAACCAGAAAGGAAACGGGGCAGCTAATGAGCACAGAAGCAGGAGGATGTTGTGGTTGGTCATAGCAGCTGCTTGGTTGACCAAAGTCAGTTCAATCCCGGGCTTCCGCTGCAACCAGACATAATTGCTCACCAGCCTCTGACTTGAGCGTAAGGTCAGAAAGTAAGATAACAACACACAGAAATGGAGGGAGTGTCTGAAAAGAGACAGAGAGAGAATTTAGTGCCAATAAAGATGACAGTGTAGACCCTATAATTAGTGTCAGGGAACTCCCATAGTTGAAAACACACCTGCAGCCTCAAAGAATCACACCACTGTCTTAGAAAAGAGAAGTGAGGCTTTACGAGAAGACAACGTGTGTTTGTGTGCATCGTTACTGTGTGTGTATGTGAGAGCGAAACAGAGGAAAAAATGAAAACAGGTGGGAAGGACAGTGATTGAATTCCATCATCAGAAACAAAAATAGCATGAAAACACACACTCAGGCACGCACACTCATACACCAGCTCAGCCTGTTTGATTTCAAGGACAACCCAACCAAGTCCGGGCCAATTCAGTGATCTCAGACAGCATTTTCCGCCTAAAGCCATAACACACAAAGAGAAAACGCAACAAAGGCTGACCTTGTGTCTTCTGTTTAAGTTACACCACAAAGAAGAGCATGTAATATTCAAGGCTTGTTCCCTGTAATTATCCCACTGCAAGTTTGTTTAAAAGGATGTGTTTCATGCTCAGAAAACCAACAGGAAGTATGTCTGATAAAGACTTTAACTGGTGTTTTCGGGAAGTGATCTTTTGGAGGAAGAATTTAAAAGACTCGGTAGAAGCACAAAATGTGCTGCTGGTTATCTTTTCCATTGACTCTATTTGAAAAATGGACAATGTCACGGTAAAGTCACCTAGAGAGTTTTTGGCCATGGCCATCTTATTTAATATTGGGGAGTTTTAAACCAGACGTGACCATTTTTGGATAACAGACCAGTGCTGGAGAGTCATCAGTTAAAGTCAGCACTGGCTAGCTAGCTAAGTTAGAGACAGTATTGGTAATTTGTTGTTATAAATAAATGGATGGTTATTTTGGTTAGTGAAAATCAGGCTTTAAATAATGTACTTAGTGAACAACTGACTAATTCTTTTAGTGCAACACTGAAAAATATTAAATTTGTCACTCAAAGTGGACAGTTGTAATAATTAGCATTGCTAGCATAAAGATGGCTTGCATTCAGGAGACAGATTCAAGGGACCACTTGAGGAACTGCATTATTTACAAGGATCCATACTGTCCAAAACTTCTGTCTTTATATTTGGCTAGGAAATGTGCAAACTAACATGTAATCGTAGGCAAAAAATAAAGTTTGTACAATTCTAATAAGCTTGAAAGTTATTATTTAGTAAGGCCATGTTTATTCATCAACATAGCCTGAACTCTCTTAGGCAAGCTTTCAGTATCTTCAGAAATAGTTCTCCAAGCTTCATGAAGGACATTCAAAGATCCTTTTTGGATGTTGGCTGCCTCCCGGATCTCCTCTGTACATAATGACGACCAGAGATGGGCAGTAACTCGTAATCCGATTATTTTTTTCAAGTAACGAGTAAAGTAAGGGATTACTATTGCAAAAAAGGTAATTAGATTACTGTTACTTTCCCGTAAGCACGCTGTGTTACTGCGTTACTAAAACTGATTTTTTTGCGAGAGTATCTCATGACAATGACGTAAGCGAGTGGGACGTTCGTGGCAACAGCTGTGTGCAGATCAACAATGGATAATATAAGGAGTGCGGGAGAGAGTATGAGCGTGCAGCGTTTAAAGCGTGGAAGTACTGACCTTACTTTGAGTTTGATTCCGTAAAAAGTGACAAAAACATTAGCGTCCGCTGTTCACTGCGTGGGAAGAAAACTTCTTTTTACAGCGAAAAAAACCCTTAACTTCAGAGCAAGCACCGAGTACGCTACCACGGAATGGGAAACTCACAGACAAACTCGCAGATTCTTCCACTGACCGCTGCGGCACACCTGCACCAGGGCACACATCCGCCTGCTATACAGGTGAAAATAGAGCAAAAGGACCGCTGAGTCTTTGATATTATTTATTTTCTGCTGTGTTTCACTTGCATTTATTTGAAAGACTGAGTGTAAACACAAAACATATTATATTTTATGTGCTGGAATGTGCCGAAAATTGGTTTAAATGTTAAACAAATTTATTCCAGTCAGAGAATGTTGCATATAATTTAATTTTTGCTTGATGCATAAAGTTAAAAGATTAAAACTAATAAAACAAGTTTTAAAAAGAGACTTTTCCATTTGATTACATTTTGTATGATGGATTATGCAGAAAAAGTAGAATTGGGCTGAAAGATCTATCGCTTTATTACCTATTCAGGTTGTAAATCGTGTTTTTAAAAAAGTAGGTAACTTTAAGTAACTAAGTAACTAAGTAATTAATTACTTTTGAAAATAAGTAATCAGTAAAGTAACGGGATTACTTTTGGGGGGAAGTAATCAGTAATTAGTTACTGATTACTTTTTTTCAAGTAACTTGACCAACACTGATGACGACTGATTTTCAATACAATTCAGTACTGTGGCTATTTCTGATGAGGCTTCAGTGAACAGTAATGGATCAACTGAAAAGCTAAATGGATCTCTCAGATCTTGTGTCAGGTCTTTGCTGGATTTTTTCCTGTTTCTTAAAGATCTGACTTTGAATAAATAAATGAAAACAAAAATGATCAGGTACAAGGCTGCTTAGTTGGTTTAAGACTTTTGTACAGATTTGGTGAAGTGGAATCTTCCAGAGTATTCTACCATTACATCATTTGACATTGCTTAATTTGTCTTAGCAAATCAGTCAGTATCACTTCCACTTTACTTGAATCACAGATAACATAACCATGAGTTCAGCTGCACAAAACATTACCACCACAGCTGGAGTACTAACATCTGACCACCCAAGTCAAATATTAAAAATACTTAGTTGGCCAAATTAAAGTGAAAACTACTGAACAGTGACAGACACACTACATAAGATATGGGTGATGGTCATACAGTTTATACATTGAGGATATCAATCAACCATCAAAAATGACTCCAACTATTCCAGCTCACAGGAGGAGACCTAAAAAACAACATCTGCTCTCACATTGATGTGTCACATTCGGATGGTGGCCCCATTGTCGCCCTGACAAAGCTTCAGCACTATGTCACATTCCTGTAATCCACGCTGGAGGAAGGGGCTCAGGGAAGGTTATTATTTTTCACACAGAGCCATAAAGCCACAGAGCGGCGGTCTCCCCTCATGACTCACACACAGGGAGAAAAAGGAGCTGACTAATCACAATAATAACCATCATCATCCTGCCGTCTCGACAGTTGCTTCTCCTCACCCAATCAGCGCAATAACACAATTCAGATCACTCCTCAAGATGAGACAGTATTGCTGTTGAATCAGCTGTGTCAGTGCATATGTCTGTGCTGAGCATGCTAATTGTAGCGTGTTACTAGTCACCTCTGTCTCTCAGCCAGTAATGGGGCACATTTTAGTAGGGCTTTTCACATGGCTAAGCTCTCTAAAGTGGTCTGCTGGGGCTTGACTTTACTGCCTTATGCAAAGCCGGCTGTGTGGTGTGTTGATAAAGACAGAGCAATCTGGAAGATTAGCTGTGGTGTAATGGGGCGAGATGAAAACGAGATGTCATCTCTGCTTCCACGGGCTCAGCCCTTCTCAGCATGTGTGTCTGTGAGCGAGAACTGGCAGAGGGAGGTCAGGGGCGCGTCTGCCACGAGCTCAGCTCTGGCTCTGAAAGCGACATCACCCATGACCTCATCTAAGGAAAAATCCCCCTCTCCTGCCTTCCTCTCCTCCCTTTTCTCTCCTCAAGGAGCTGAGCTCTGAGCTCTGCTTCTGCATTCCTGCTCTCCGAACAGCTCCCACACTGTCTCCAAACTGTGGCAGGAGAGAGGGAACACACAGGGGAACAGTGGGCTGATGGTTAGACGGAGAACAGCAGAGGGGAAAGTCTTGCTGAGGTCATGGACCCCACTAATAGTCTGTGGGCAGTTCAGACGGCCTCAGCGAAGGAATGCCAATTTGTTAGACAGTCAGACAGATGAAAGCACATGAATGAAGAAATTCAAAAGAGCCTAACTTATTCAGTCACTTGCTTTAATTCACTGGTCTTTGGTTCCATTATAAGGCAGCTTGACACCTTGCCCTTTGATCAAATGAAATATCCCAACAGTTACTGAATGGACCTCCATGAATTTGGAGGTAGTGAACACGTTTGGAGCTTCTTTATTAGGCAGTCAAATCAGAGTTTTGTGATTGTATCTGAACCACTTCATGGAAAATACCATTCTTGTTTTTGTAGCAATTTGTCAGAGGGACAGTAACTGTCAACGTTCCACTCCACCACGTACGTAGCTGAGGAATGAGCAGGTATTTCTCCACAAGGAAAACCCCTTCTCTCATTTCTTACAATCCATACAGGAATCTGTAACAATGATGATTGCTTAAAGTGTTTGTTTTCTTTGGGGAGGGGGGGGTTGTAAGTTGTAGTGGAAGGGTGAGGTGTTCTTTCGGTTTCAACAGCAGCCAGCCACAAAGGGGAAACAGCCAATAAGAATCCCTGGAGCCCAATCCTTGCGGTAACCACAACGTGCTTCCAGCCTCTATGACAGCCATCCGCTCCTCCTTTGTCATAAGCTGCGGCGTCAGCCAGCTCAGCTAGCCAGCACGCGTTGAGCTGATCCTCTAAAACCATCATTAGGTGCCTGCTTATGCACACATACACACATGCATGCTGGGCGGATATGGGGGGAGAGATTTCTAGTTGTTATTTTCTTTCAGAGAGCTTCAGGTCATACTGTAAGGGGTAGAGAAAACAGATGAGTCAAGCATGCAGTCATCCGGTCTTCCGGTCTATTTGCCCCTGTTTATTCAAGTTATTTTTTTCTACATATATATGTGTGTGTGTGTGTGTGTGTGTGTGTGTGTCTGTGTGTGTGTATTAGACGACAATAGCGACTGAGTATGCTTTCTCCTCATGTCTTTTTCTATTCTCCTGTTCCTTCCTTTCGCCTGCCTCCCTTCCTTGTCCCCTCTTAACCCATCTCCTCTGGCTCGCTCTCCTCTCATTTTAACCAGTAGGTAATGTGATGCTGCCATCAGCCTCCTCTGGGCCTAAATAGACCACAGTGAGAATTTAATAGTGTGACCATGATACATAACAAGTGTCTGTCCAGCAGGGTGACATCAGCAGCGGGGAATCTGCTGGTATCCCTGCCGAGCTCCTGCTAGCTTCGGGGGCAAGAGGAGAGGGGCAGAAGTGAACTGAGCTGCTTTTTTCAACACCACTGACATAGAAAGCAGCAATATGAGTGGAAGCCAACTGTGAACATGGCATTTTCTTAACGTCTATTTTACCTTTATAACTGTTAAAATCACACCAAGCTGTGATTCTGTGGTAAGGTATGCCTTTGGTCAGCAGCAACTAATGTGTCTGACTTCTGCAAAACAATTAGTTTTTGCATTTGTCACGCCTGCACAGGCGAATTACAGTGAACACGTGCGGGATGAGTCAACATTAAAACTCATTGTCAACTGTCTTTTCCAGGTGATTTTGAAAAGAGTTCTGGGAAGTCTACTTGACTGCGTGTTTTACCAAATAAGCATAAAGTAGAAGAGATGGACATAGCCACCATGACATCATCCACTGGTTTGTTGGCTCCCATTCTGAAGCCTCGTGTTCGGCACTTTTTTCAGCATCACAGTGTAGCCATGCCCTAAATCATACGCTGTTTTATCATCTGCTTTACTCAAAATAGGACTATAATTTACAAAATTATCATTATGTTGTGTTTAAATAGACTTAAAACCAGTAACTGAGACCATTCGTTTCCATTGAATTCAGTTTTATTTATATAGCACCAAATAACAACAACAATCGTCTCAAAGCACTGGAAGGTAAAGACCTAAGACAACCTCCTTTGAGCAAGCACTTGGCAACAGTGGGAAGGAAAAACACTAATTTTTGCTTGTGGAATAACAATACATCCTTTATTCATCTAATTGTTACAAATGTGGGTTCTTTTTAAATCAACAACAAAGATATAAACAACAACCTACGAAGACCTGTGCACCCTCTTTAAGACCTTCCCATCCTTATCATCTTGAATCAGCACTCCCAGATCCGTGTCCCTCATAGTTTCAAGAACAGAATAAAGCCTGAAGTTTAAAAAGAAATTCAATATATAGAAATCAGTGATGCAAATAACGGCGTTACCTACTTACTTTTTTTGGGTAATGAGTAATCTAACTAATTACTATTTCTATCGTTACAACGCCGTTACCGTTACTAACAAGAAAATGCGGTGTGGACACGTTACTATTTTTCACCACAGACAGCTGAAGCTGTCTTCTTCTTTCCGAGGGCTAGGGGGGTTAAACAATCGCACAAGTGCTGCTGATTGGCTGAGGAAGAATGAAGTAGTTGTGGTAAACCAATCACATGACCAATTTAATATGACATAGCAACAAGATGCTTTATATCAGTTTTTAAATTGTGTTGATAAGCCAAGTAAAACCAAAGTCATGATAATAAAAATATACACGTTGTTTTTTCCTGAATACTATCATCACGTTTACTGTCTAAGGACAGCACTAGCCCCCATTCTCTGCTTAGGACCCCAAAAAAAATACCAAAAGTAAAGAAAACAAAACAAAACAAAAACACCCCTTTCGTGTTGGTGGAAAAATCAAAAAAATGATATGGCAACGTGGCATTTGGTTGTTTAGCAAGAGGGGAAGTTTTGGGAGTGACGGCGAGAGAGAGAGAGCGAGTTTTGAGATGTGAGAAACTTGTAACGTTTGTGTGTTTGGAGTGTGTAGTTAGTGTGTTGTCTTGTGTAGTTAGTGTGTAGTGTAGTGGATAGTTTTCTTTAGTGTGTCAGAACTATGACGCGACTGGTGAATGTCACAGATGCTCCCAAAAAGCCACCAAAGGCAGATTGCAATGTAAACTCTGTCTCCAGGTGGAAAACAGGAGGAGTGATACGCTTCCTGTTGTCAGGCCTGCAGGTATTAGGTTTGTGATGTTCTCCTTTATCTTATAGTGGACAGAAATTATTTTTTTGGAGAGGCACAAATAATTTGTGTGACATTTTATTTGATGCAGAACACCTGATTGTGCTGTAAATAGTTTGGAATGGTTATTTTTTTTAAAAAACACCCTGGCTGCATTTTTAGGCAAATAGCTGCATATAACTTTGTTGTTTGTAAAACTTGTGCATAGGTATTTAAAATGTACAATTTCTAATTGCATTTCAAGTTATGAAAATGATTCGTTAAACATGTTTGCGGTTGTTACAGTAAAAAATACAACTTTTTTCTACTCGGATTTGATGTTTTTTGTCTGATTTTAGATGAAATGTGTTAATACAGTATGTCAAGATGAAAAAATAACTGTAAATTTAGACATGTGAGGCTGTGCTGAAAAGAATGATACCAAACAAGGCAAGATAAATAATTTTTAAAGGTAAAATCAAAAGTAGTCAAAAACAGCCAATTATACCCTAAAGTAACACAATAGTTACTTTTCCTAGTAATTAGTTAGTTTTAGAATATTGTAACTCAGTTACCAACTCAGTTCATTTTTGAAGAAATAACTTGTAACTATAACTAATTACTTTTTCAAAGTAACTTGCCCAACACTGATAGAAATATAGCAAGAGCCAGGAATTCTGAAAATGAGCTAGAAACATAATATCAAGCTTGAAGACACCTGAAAAAATGTCCTTTAAGGAGAGAAAATTTTATTTACTGTTAAAAAGAAGTCAAAACAGAATCAACAGACAAATATTTCAAGGTTCTTGCACCCGGCCTAGCCCATATAAAGAAAGTGTTATTCAGTTATGATCTGTATGTTTGATTTGGCAATGATTTGAGCTAGATGCCCTTTCTGACGCAACCCTTGCCATTTATCCAGGCTTGGGATTGGCACTAGGAGTACACTGGCTCCCCATGGCTGGATTAGATGAGAAGGTGAATAACACCTTATTTACTTGCCCCACCGTGGGACAACATTGAGTTTACTGGCAAGACTGAGACCTAAAAAAAACCCCAGTTTGCTCTCAATCTTTGCAGCTTTTGGGGGCAGTTGTAAGAAAAATATAATTAGCTGGGCCTGATGAAGTAGTGGAGAGAGTAGGCATGAGTCAAGAATGACTCGTTTTTCATCTAACAAATGAGGGGTGTTGGTCAAAAAGTAAACGGCATCAAAGTTGATGAAAAATGAGATTTCATTACTTAATATTTCAGCCTCTTGAGGGCCGCTCTGCTTACACAGACGGTCGTGTTTTCCTTCGCCAAATGTCCTGCCTTCGGCTGCACGTGTCAATTTTAGAAGCTTAAGGAGGAAGAGAAAGAGCAGACAGGAAAAGGATGAGGAAATGGAGGAGAAGACAAGGCTGCATGACAGGCAGGAATAACAAAAGAGAGACTAATCCACTTAATGATAGGTAGTGACAGAGTGACTCCTAATCTTTTGGAGGTGAAAACAAGCGAGCACCCTCCAGAGCAGAAGTTGTCACTTTGGCCCATTCTTTGTCCTCCCGTCCCTCCCTCTTTCTCACGTTACCCCTTCGCCCTAATCTCTCATTCCTTGTCTTCATTTCTGTCATCCTCCCCTCCCTCCTCCTCCTCCTCTTTTGCCCTCTTCGCTGTGTAAATGGGCTGACACAGACTGCGTGCAACACGCTGATCCTTTGCAGCTTTTTATTGTTGCTCAACAATCACTCCCTCCCTGTCATCGCTTCATCCACCAGGAGTGGCACGCTGACGTTTGGGCCAGCATTTCAGGGTGACTTCACAGGCCTGTGAAAAGCATATACACCTAAAACAACTTCTGGCATGCACAAAGTAATCAATTTCAGGTAATAATGTGTTCCTGTTGATGATATCCGGCAAGAGAATGATTGCATTTCCAACTGCTGGCGTGCGCACTTCCATATTAGTGTGGAAACTACCCATTGTTGCCTCTCAGCAGGGCAGGAAGCACCTTTCACAACAAACCTACCCTCCTTATACCGATTCAATCCAGTGCAGCTGCCGTAGCATCTGATTACTTAAGTCTATTTGGCAATGACAAGAAGGCAATGGAGCAGTTTACTTATTAGCTTTAGATCATTTGGTCAAAAGTGAGAAATAACTAATATAATGAAGCATATTTAATGTTTGAATGTTTCCATCGATGAGCATAGTAGTCCGCTCCACAGCCTTTCATTTGGCTACTGTTTAATGCTACTGTTTTTCATGTGTACCTCAGAATAAAGTGGAAACCTTACACCTGAGTGTGTGAACCAAACACACTCTAGGAAAATCACAGCCCCCAAAAACAATATCAAACACAATAGCGGCTTGCTGGGATTTCCCACAAGCGTCTGGCACGCAATAAATTTTGCCACTTCTAAAGAATCTCGGCCAACCTGCGAGGAAATGCCTTAAAGCTCTGTGGAAAAATAATCTCTTTGACTCTCTAGGAATATAAAAAAAACCTTCTAAGGGCAGGACAAGCTCAAAGTGTAGACTCTGTGGAGCTGTTTCTCAAGCCCAACAAGGAAAATTCATGAGAAGTGCAGTGCTGATGGCTGATGATGGGCCACCATCCTGGCCATTATTTCCTGGCTGGGATCCACGAGGCCACCGAGAAACAGAACGCAGTGAACTCCCTTCTTCTTCTCTCTCAGCATTCTGGCTCTCCCGCCTGCGATCAGGCCCGGGAATAGCAGCTATGTGAGCATGACTGCACGGCACTATTTCTGTGCGCTCTGCTACTTGACATTGAGAGGCCGGGATTAGGTGGCCCCCCACTACTGTAAATGAATAGCTCCCGTCACTCACACACGCACACAAACACATGTGTGTGCTTTGTAAATACACATATGAATCCCCCTGAACATAAGAGAATGTGACTGAGAAACTCGAGTTTTCTGCACATTTTCGCCTTCCTGTAAACCGCACGTGAGGATGATGAAAGCTGAAGTGCTGTTTTTCGGTTTCTCAACAAGCGGTATGAAGAAAGTTACGTTCTGAATCAGGTACCACGCCCTCGGTGGTTCAGCTGAACATCTGTCAGCCACCACCACCTCCCCACCACCCCCTTGTGCGAACATGAGCTCCCCACAGTATGCTGCTTATTCAGTCTATATGGAACGTATGGGAATCAGACCCACAAACAGTGCTGAAAAAGATCACATAACAAACATGCATGTTTTGCTGTGGATTCTTTTCTTGGTAATGGTTCGGTTAACCCTTCAACCCACTCAGAGTCAGCTCTGAGGCATGACTGTACCACAGTCCCACTTACACAAACACACACTGCCGGTGTAACAACATCTGTGTAGGAGGTGACTTCAAGGGAGTGACTAACATTTGGCTGGGCCTCAACCTGCCTTTGAGTCCAGCTGGGTCTTTTGACCGTCCTTACCTCCATTAAACCTGTGTGCGGCATACGTGACAGCATTGCTGCATCCTGCTATTTGCTGTATGCGGTCTCTCTGGATCCTGTGGCATTCGGGGGCTGATCGAGGCCTCAGATGTTGTGCTCAATCGCGTGTCTTTGAGCGCAACATCTGTTTGAGCTGCGTGAGTAATGGTGTGTGGGGCGGTGGCTGAACATCAGGTGTTTGCCGTCTTGCACACATCACATCTGTTGCCTTTCTCCTCCCCCCACAGCTGGAATGAGTCCTGTATGTATCATGATTGATCTGTCAGTGAGTCTGACGATGCTGTTGTCATCACATAAAAAAACGACTGACGTCTTCACTTTCCTCGCGGCTCGCTTAGACAGTCTGGCATCAGTTGTTTGTTGAATTGTAAACAGTGGCACGCACAGATAACCCCAATTACATATAATAACTCAGGAAGGATTTCTGATTCAAGCTCTACGAGCACTAGCTAAAAATATTAACAGCACCAATGTGCAGGATACAGGTGTCTCAGTTAAAAGCGGCTGCTCACACGCCAGAGACGGGAAATAAAAACATGATGTTTGCTTTAATTGCAGATCCTGAACGAGCTAGAAGAGCAACAGCGGTGTTATCGTTATTAAGACAGGCATTAATGCACGGTCCAACTCAGGAAGCAAATGAATGACTATAAGCTTGGAATAATAAAGATTCATCCCTGCGATAGACTGGCCACCTGTCCAGGGTGTACCCCGCCTCTTGCCCTGTGACAGCTGGGATTGGCTCCACCCCCACCGTGATCCTGGATTGGATAAGAAAGCGGATGGATGGATGGATGGATGGAAGGATGGATGGATTAAGAAACAACAGAGAAACTCCAGAACTCACATATTGAGATGTTTATTTGATTTATTTTATTTTTTTATTCTGCTCCGAAAAGAAAATCACAAATAAAAATCACTTCAAAACTGCAGGATTTGAATGGATAAAACACTTGAATTCACATTGTTTTTCCTTTTTGCTTTTTACTTGACAGCTTAACAGTTTCTCTAACAATGATAAGACATAAACACAACATCTTTATACCCAATTCTTTCTACAGTGCATTTCATATGTGACTCCCTTCTAAAAAAAAAAAGAAATACAGATGTTGAGAGCACAGTCCTTGTGGTGCTTATAATCAGTACGTAGCAGTGTGCCTAATGATCAGCGTTACCTCTGAAATTGAAACCTAACGTGAACTAAAGATCCCCGAACCTGCAGGATAAAGCCGGGTGGGGGGACGGGAGAGAGTAGGGCTTGGCCTTCCCTCATTACCAATACTGATGTGCCTTTGAGCAATTCACTGAACCCACGTTGGAGCCACTTAGTGGCTGACAGAACAGACTGGTTGCCCTTGGGGCAGCTTCCAGGTGTGACTATGAGTAATCGTGTGAGTGTGGTCAGTGTTGGAAATCATCTGAACCACTGAATCATTAAAAATAACATCAAATAAAATAAAATCTTGCGTATTCAATGATCAATTTATTAATCACAGTGCTATTGATCATCTAGTGAGTGCCAGAATTAAAGTTTACGCATTATTTTTCATGAAATACTGAGCTTCCGCTTCGTTTGTTTCTGTTTCATAAATAAATAGCCTCCAATAAGAAATATAAAAACACTTGTAACATTTTTGGTTTATTTTAAAAACTGCTAAAAGGTGGTTAAAAATCTCCATAAATACAGTTAGCTTAAATAAATAAATTAAAATTATAAATATACCGTTTACTGTACACACAAAAGAAAAAACAAAACAACAAAAAAACAAAACAAAACACATGACGGCTTTGAGCAGGAAAATATAAAATGTTGTCTTTTGAGAGAAAGAGAATCCAGATTGAGCTCTGATTGTTGTTAAAAATGTCAAATAATTTCAGAGACAGAGTCAAGATGCGTTCCTCCTTCTTCCCGTTCCTCATGGCCTGATTCTTGTCACACCTCCTCTGAGCTGTTTGATATTCCAGTTCCAGACCGGGAGTTTCTTCTTCTGAAGCCATCAGGAATACATTCACGTGCCCACTCTTTATCTGAACGGCCAGCAGAACATCGGGCAGACGTCCTTCTGTTCTCTTCTTTGCGTACGTTCATTTTATTTTCCTTTTTTTTCCCTCCGGGACCTCCTGTTGCTGTTCACTTTTCATTTTCAGCTGAGGTAGAATTTCTACATCTTTGCCTAAAATCAAAAAAAGGGGGGAGAATGAGTGAAATCTAGTCGCACTTGATAGCAGCTGCTGTCAGTTGGTGTACGTGTTTGTAGCTCTTTCCCTAACCACTCACCTCTCTTTGTTGCTTCAGTGGTTGGATGCTAACCCTAGCTTCACCTTCTCCTCATTCTCTACATCATACTCTCCCCGCTTGTGAAACCTGGAATAAACGAAAGGAAAGGGAGCTCGTTCAGTCTTCTACGTATCGCCTCATTATTAGCTAAGCTCCTAACCTGTGCATGGCTGCGAGTGCGTGCCGGGCGTGTGTTTCGCTCACCTGAGCATTAATAAAAGTCCAATGATGGTGAGGCACAGAGACGACAGCACCACGGCCACCACGGCCAGAGCTGTGGTGCGGTTGTAGCCCTCTCGGGACTGCGATGGCAGCAGGATAAACTGACACCTATCGCCGGAGTAATTATGGTGGCACCTGCGAAGAGGACGGTGAGGGGAAAACGGTTAATAATTGATCGACTTGAGGTGCGCATGACGTGCAGGTAAACAGAGAGCTAAATACTCACACGCATGATGGTTCACGGAGGTCTCTCAGGTAAGTGCAGGTCCCGTGAATGCAGTAATCTTTGTACTTCTTCAGGCAAGGATTCCTCTTCCTTCCCTTTCCTTTCCCCTTCTTCTTTCCCTTTCCTCTCGTTGTTTTTCCCTCAGTGTTTTCAGCCTCCAGGATGGTAGAAGGATCTTTGGGTTTGCTTGACATGGCAACTAAAGTGACAAAAAAAAAAACAAACAAGACCAACAATTACATGTGCTGTCTTTGTTACAAGCCACGTAAAAGCACCAATGCAACATTTAAGACATTTTTTTAAGTGCCTTACCTCTTGGCAGTTGCAGTTCATAGTCTCCAGACGTGCCATCTTCATACTCTTCATAATAGTAGTAGTCATCATCATACTCCTCCGCCTCGCCGTCCTTGCTGTAATCTGCTGTTGTGGTCCTCACGCCCCGGTTCTCCTCCTCTGCTCTCCTGTCTCTGGTTGTGTCCAGGAGGCTGATAACAGAGGTGTGCCGCTGCTTGTTGCTGTCGTAACGGTCTACTGCAGCACCGCTGGCCAGTCTGGACATCACTGAAGGAGCAGGAAAATCAAATGTTATGAATGAGGTCTGCTTTGAACATATATATGCCACAAAAAACAAACAAATAACAAAAACACAATCAGAAAACTCTTCCTCTAGGGGACAACCAGCAGACAGGTTAGTGCACCAAGGTGGGTGGACCTTCTTGGGCAAGTTGAAACATGTTGTGCAGGAAGAAGCTTCAGGCAGGATTTTTTAGGGATGCAGTAATTAAGCTGCTGCTCTCTCTTAGGAAATACACCGGATCAGACACTGTCCTTAGGGATTGATTGAGTCAATGCCCAGCTCAGGATGCACTCAAAAAGACGCCAAAACCATGTCCTCAAATTCGTGGACATTGAGATATCGGCCTGGCACACAGCCTTCCCCCCTCTGTCTCTCATAACACACGCACAAAATGCATGGGCAGACAGTTAGCTAATGTCAGGCAAGAATATGAGTTAAAAATAAATGTATCCAGTTACATAAAGCATGCTCTAAAATAAGAGAGATGACCCCATTAGCTCCCGAATAGGCTGGCATCATGAAAACTGTTGCCTAAAAGATTAAGTTTACACGGCATGTTATAGCTCGGTTATTATAGAGAGGATTACACTGACAGCCAAGAAAGAGACACTACACACACACGCTAAGTGATCCATTAATGAACACAGAAGAAACACTGGTTAAGTTGCACAAGCACACATGAAACGTACCCAAAACGTGAGCCAGCAAGAGCGCAACAGCGAAAATCCTCATGGCTTCCAGTAGCTTTAAGTAGAAAAATTATTTAAATTAACAAAAAAAAAATCTTAAAAAATAAAAAAAAATCTAAAAGTTATATTCCGTCCACCTCTCAGTATTCCTTCTCTTTTGGTTTTTTTATGTGGTTTTTATTTTTTTGTTAACAGAAGTCCTCTCTTCTCCTCGCGCTCCTGCTGCCGCTTTCTTCTCTCGAGAAAGACTGGCGACAGACGCTCACGAGCCTTTTAGCCTGGGTAATCACCCCGCCTCCTTCTGGGTGTTGACCATGGCCATGGGTTGCGCCGATTAATTCGTATTTTAACTCAGATTACCCATCATGTTGGTACTCCCGAGTGAAATATATGAAAGCTAAAAGAAAGTGTGCGTGTGTTGGGGGGGGGGGCATAAAAAAAATCAAGATTAAGATGATTTTATCCAAAATCATCTTAATCTTTTTTATCCAAAATCATCTTAATCTTGTGCGGATTTTTTTTCAAAGATAGAAAATAAAATGTAAAAACTGTCGGGAAATCAAAAGAAATAGGAAACTGAAACTTTAAAAAAAAAAAACTAAATTCTTGGTTCCTTTTGTACATATTGACTCATGCTTTCTGTCTGAGTGCCGTCAGGGTTTGGTTGTGTTTAATCCAGGTAAATCCGACGGTTCAAGCACTCACAGATTTAAAGTATGCGTGTCACAGAATCAGAAGTCCAAATATTAAGTAAGATACATTAACAGTCCATACTTACATTTAAGCAAGATAATTCAACAGCGACGCTGAGGAACAGGAGGACAGGAAACGTAGTAGATGACAAAATATACAACTGCAGTAAAAACTGTTGATGATGTGCTTCATTTGCCTCTAAGTATTAAAAGCGCCTTTAACGGGTACGAAATGTGAGCGCCACCACGTGGTCAAGAATTACACAACGCTGTTTTTACTTATTGGCTTCAGTTTAGGTAGTTTCCAGAGTTACAGTTAATTTCACTTGTTTCAGTTTATTTGAAAAATGTTTAATTTTGATTTACTTTTTTTTTACTTTTTGATATACTTTTTTACAGTTAGTCATGTTTTCAAAAATTCACAACAGACATTTCAATACAAACACCACTTCTCGAAGGGCAGCTGGTTCACAATACTGTAGACCTCCCAAATCTAAAGAAAGAAAGATTACAAAGCATCATCAGGCCACTGTGATGCCAAAGGTGACTAAAACTTAAGGCCTTTCCTGTGTGTTTTTATTTTCACTTAGTTTTGTGATAACACAAGTACTTTTCAGTTATCTCCCTGCCTTCCCTCTTTTTTTTTTTTTTTTTTAATTTCAGGTAACTACACAGACTTGGGTAATTTGAGGAGCAAGGTGGTGAGGTGGTTAAAACTGTCAACTCACAATGTGAAGGTTCTTGGTTCCCTGGGCTTCCTGTCTGTGTTACTTCTCTCCATGTACTCCAGCTTCTTCCGCAGTCCACAAATGTCCATTGTAGGGTTAACTGATGATTCTAAATCGACCATGGATGTAAGTGTATAGCTTAAAGTGCTGCATAAATGTATAGTTCAAATTGCTTTGAATGGTCAGTAAGTCTAGAAAAGTGTTGTATAAATGCAAGTGCATTACATTACACAGAGGAGTAATGGTAGATTTAAGTGCAAAAGGAAGGACTGCAAGCTCCTAATACGTTTATTCACTGCCAGTAGATCTTATTACTACTGGTGTCATGCAGTTCTGAGGTAACAATTATTCACTAGAAAATTATCTTTTGATAGCAATGTAAAATTCTCCCTTCAGCTCTCAAGTGCAAAAACATACCATCAATAAGTTAATATCACAAGTGCTTCAATTGGATTAAAGTATAGTCTGACTTTATGGATGGCTGTGTTAACATTCTTAGAATTAATAATTAAAGTTGGAGTCAATTTAAAGCAACACAAAATGCATCAAATAAAATTATAATAGATACACAGTACATCAGCATCACAGCTTTTGGTGTTATTACTACTGCAGGTTTTCTAGAGATTTAAGGCTTTACTACTAAGTGCATATTCTTACGATTCCCGTCATAGTAAAGCTTCTTTGGCTAAAGCTTAACTACACTGTAGTGTGTTTTGAGGTCACATGTAGGGTGGGCTGCTCACCACGTATGGAGTAATGAATTTGTCTGCCCTTTGTATTCTTAGGCATCAACCAACTCTGATGTGACTGTAGACACCGAATCTGGTGCGCCAGAATGTCATACTAAAGAGATTCTTTTAAATACACGGGGTGGAGCGAGTCAGAAACCAAGGGCACAGTGATGATGTAGGTCTGATCAGAAACGGTTTATTTCCAGGCCAGGGAGCAAGAATGAGAAATAATTCTAAAAACATAATAAAATGTTGTCAATACGCTAAAATTCCCACCGAGCCTAGATAAAACAATTCTAAAACTGGTAAAAATGCAATTTTCTGTATGCTCTAAAAATCCCACCCAGTCCCACAACCCAGGACGAATGTTCGTTATGGGTTCACAGGCCAGAAATTCCTCTTGCGGAGCTGCGTGCATGCCAGAGGAGCCTCCGATCCCCTTCTCGTCCCTTCATTGGGCCCATCACTTCCCAGCCCAGCTCGCATTCTGCACTGGAGTCCGTTGCTCGATGCCATCGCGCCTCTCCTCGCGTCATCGCCCTGTAAACAAATAGGGGCCAGAACCATCGTCCTGGAAGCTGCCCTGGCTTATAGCCATGGCGACCCTCTCCCAACACGGCTGCACCTGGTGAACAACAGTGGA
Organism: Oreochromis niloticus; assembly: GCF_001858045.2. Classification (NCBI taxonomy): domain Eukaryota; kingdom Metazoa; phylum Chordata; class Actinopteri; order Cichliformes; family Cichlidae; genus Oreochromis; species Oreochromis niloticus. Next base: position 28,814,465 of record NC_031966.2, on the reverse strand, counting down.
GACACTACTCACAAATGCAGGCAGAGGCATACCTGTGCCCTGCTGTCAATCACAGGCGTTGTCTCCTACTGTCGCCGTTCCTGCTGTCGCTACCGGTCCGTCTCCAGATGAGGCGTCGCACCCCCACGATCAGGCAGCGGGTCCCTTTTGTTTTTTGTTTTTTAGATGAAACCTGGCCTTCATGCTTTCCTTTTCATATCTGGAGCCTCTCTCCTCCCAATCCCCAGCCAGCTTCCTTTTAAAAGGTCCCTTAAACAGCTGATAGGCCACCTCTGGACACACCCATGTCTCAGGTGATCACTATCAGCTAATTTGTCCCATGCCCAGCCAGTCCACAGTGGATTAAAACAATGTCAAATAAACCACTTAAAACCATGCAATACAAACAGAATAAAATCATGCAAATAAAAACTACACTCACAAATAAAGACTAAAAAACAGAATAAAACCAATGTAATAGATAAATACAAATTTCCACTGTGTGACATGACCATTCAATCTCAAGTAACATGACTTATTCTTCTTCTCCATCTTCTTCTTTCATCTGCCACCTAAGGGGTCACCACACCAAATGATCTGCCCTCATCTCACTCCATTGTTACCATCCTCCTCTGTCAACCCTCTGCATCTCCTCCTTCACTACATCCACGAACCTCCTCTAAGGTCTTCCTCTTTTCTCTTTTATTCTTTCCTACCTGGCAGCTGCATTTAGCATCCTTTGTCCCGTATCTCCACCATCCCTCCTCCAAACCGTCTCAGCCTGCCTCTCTAACTTTGTCTTCAAACCACTCAACTTGAGGTGTCTCTCTAAAGTAATTATTTGTCCATACTGGTCACTCCGAATGAAAATCTTTATCTTTAGTTCTGGCTCCTGTCTTTTTGTCAGCACCACCATGTCTAAACATGAATCACAGCAGGTCTACCTTCTTGTAAACCTTTCCTTTCACTTTATGCTTCTCTTACAATCGCCTCCACCAGCTTCACCCTGCCTGCGCTCTCTTCTTCACCTCTCCTGTGCACTGTCTGTTAAGTTGGATGGTTGAATCCAGGTGCTTAAACTTATCCACCTTCACTCTGCTCCTTCCAGCTTCATCGTTCCATCTGTCTCCTTCTCATTCATTCATTCAAGTATTACATACTTATGTTATGTTACTTTTTAATTTTAGTATTATCTTACTTGTTTTTTCATTTGTTCTCAGTTTGATTTGTCTCTACATTCATGTTTTTAAAAAATGTTTATTTAGGATGTATTGCCTTTTTCATTTATTTTAAATTGATAATCATTATATGTTATTTGTTTTTTGTTGTTTGTTTTTTTACATTTTGCTGTGTCTTTTAAGTGGTTCAAAGTCCTGTGAACCACACTAACCTAACACACTAACCTGAAAGGCACAACTAAAATTTCATTGACTGTAAATAAATAAAAATAAATAAAAACGCGATCTTCAGTTATTAGATATTTGTCAGTCCGCCACTCTCCAGCCAAATCCAACAGGTGGCAGTGATTTAACTCCAGTGTGCTTTGCTAGCAGCCAATGAATCAAAAGTAAAAGAATGTCAGGCCTCACAAGCGTCCGTTATTGGTCTAAGGCGATCACGTGATTTGTACACGAAAGGAGGGCGGGGGGAGGGCAAACATGGCTGACGAGGCAGGGGAAGTAAACACAGCTGTTACAGAGCGCGACGAAAAACAAGAACAAGATGAGCCCAAAGTTTTAGGACCAGCGACTAATGGCGAACCGGATGGTGGCAGCGAGCAGGACTGGACCGAGAGGCCGGCTCCCCAGGTCGCAGAGGAGAACAGCTGGTCGGCTCCTCTCCTGTCTCTGGCTCGTAAGGCCACGGAGACGATTAGCAGCGGGATCAGCTACGCTGCTGTCCAGAGAAAGCCCTCACAGGGATCCGCGGCGAGCTCCCCGACCGAGAATGAGGCCGAAAGTGACCTCAGTAACTCAGCGAAAAAGCTTCCAGGTAGACTTTGATTTTTCTGATGCCTGCTAGTTAATGCACTTGGAGATCGAAACATTGCAGCTGTCACAGGCACTTAAACACTTGACTAAGTGTCAGCTGTCACATCACATGACTCCAAGATCAGACTCTTGGTTTTTTTTGGTTAGTGAAGTGCTCCTTGGCTGGTAATGTGTTTGGGGTTTTTCCGGCTATGTCATCTGACAGAATTAACCTCAGAGCTTCTGCTTTTTTTCATGCTTTCTGTACAGTTGTTCCCCCCAAAGACTCAATGGCAATAGAAAGATCCAACCTGCTCAGCATGCTGAAGCTCAGCATCAGAGTGTTGATTCAGTCTTCTATGAGTCTGGGCAGGACGCTTGACTCAGAGTACCCTCCTCTGCAGCAGTTTTTTGTTGTCCTGGAGCACTGCCTCAAACATGGCCTTAAAGGTTAGACGTAAATAAATCTGACTGTTGCTGTTGTGCTATATTTATCTGCCTGCATGCTGAATTTAATTCTGCATGCTGTCTGATTCAGCCAAGAAATCCTTCATTGGTCACAACAAGTCTATATGGGGACCACTGGAGCTGGTAGAAAAGTTGTGCCCGGAGTCTGTCAACATTGCCACCAGTGCCAGAGACATGCCCGGCATTAAGTATGCCATTAAAAAACATATTTCTATAATAAAACTATAGAGATCACAGCTGTGTTTAATTGCACTTATACTGTCATTCTTGTTTGTTTGTTTTTTCCTAGGACCGGTTTGGGGAGAGGAAGGGCTTGGCTGCATTTGGCGCTTATGCAGAAGAAAGTAGCTGACTATATGAAGGCCCTGCTGGACCACAAAGACCTCCTGAGGTCAGTTACGCTTGTTTTATAGTGCATTATAAACATGGGTTTCTTCCCAGCATCCACTTTACTTTTTAAATCCCTTAGTGAGTTTTATGACTCTGGAGCACTGATGTTGGAGGAGGAAGGGTCGGTAATGGTGGGGCTGCTGGTGGGCCTCAACGTAATTGATGCTAACCTTTGCATTAAAGGGGAGGACCTTGATTCACAGGTTAGTGATGCTGTTTTGTAAGAATCAGTTTCACTCTGAGGAACAGTTGCATCGAGATACAGAGTGATCTGCTCTTCTTTCCCATTTAGGTAGCAGTCATCGACTTCTCACTTTATCTGAAAGACCCTGCCAGCAATGAGACTCCAAAAGAGTAAGCATCTACACTGCTTTACATTATTATTTTAATCAGGACTGTTCTATATTGTTATTACTGTTTAAAGAATGACCCCGTATTAACAAATCCTTGCAAATTTTTGTATAGATATGTCTCACAACTATAAGATGGTGATTGTATCGCTTCCTCCCTTAGTGATTCGAAGATGACAGCCATATTGGATCAGAAGCACTACATCGAGGAGCTAAATCGTCACCTAAGCGGCACCGTCACTGACCTTCAGGCTAAGATGGACTCTCTAGAGAAGACTAACAGCAAGCTCGTAGAGGAGGTTAGGCGTGCTTTGTGTGTGCAGCTGTGGGACTCTGTTTGCGCTGGATTGATCCTCTTTAACGTCAGCTGGTATCTGTGTGTCTTGTTTTTCTCCTTTTCCTCAGCTGACAGCCGCCACAGACAGAATCAACTCTCTACGGGAAGAACAGGAACAGCTGAAAAAGGAGAACGAGACGATCTTGCAGTCCAGCCAGAGAAAGGAGGAGGTGTGGGGAAAAAAAGTATCTGGGACTAATTGCAGCTGAAGCCCCTCCTGATTTTAAGAAGGAATGAAAAATGCCATGTTTTTATTTTTCAGGCAGTGCTTCAGGACAGCCAGGCAGAGCTGGAGACATACAAACAGACTAGACAAGGCCTGGATGAGATGTACAATGTGGTGTGGAAGCAGTACAAGGAGGAAAAGCGCATTCGCCAGGTCAAGTATCAGTGACCTCCAGGACAGTTTGAACCAACACTCCACACCTGGTGTTTTGGGGTTTTGACTCAACTCTAACTGAATTTGACTCCCTTGTGTATTAGGAGCTGGAGCGTGAACTGGAGCTGCAGGTGGGAATGAAGCAGGAGATAGAGGTGGCCATGAAACTGCTGGAGAAAGACACGCATGAGAAACAGGACACGCTGGCAGCCCTACGGCTCCAGCTTGACCAAGTCAAGACTCTCAATGTGCAGATGTTCCACAAAGCTCAGGTACAAATAGATGAGCATGATTATGACTTTGTCTTTCGCACTTACACACACACATACACACAGATTGCGCATTTGTCCAATTCATGTGGTTTCTCAGGACTCGGACCGCCAAGCAGAAAAAAAGCAGGCAGAGGCCGTGCAGCTTGAGCAGAGGATGAATGAAATGGAGAACACCATGAAGGAACTTGAGCAGAGGTATGCGTGCTTGCCCAGGGTGAGATTCAGTTTCGCGTTTACATTCCTTTAAATTGACGCTCCTCTTCATATTTTGTGACTCATAGACTACAGAGGTCGGAGCAGGAGCGCAAGCAGAACGACCAGTCAGACGAAGACATGAAGGCGGAGCTGCAAGGAAAAGTCGATGCTCTGCAGAAACAGCTAACAGATCTCGATACGCTAAGGTGAAGAATCGCAATTGTGGGCATGGAGAGGGGGGGTATTGAATGTGGTATTAAGCAGTACATAGAGAAAAGGTTCATAAAAGGGCAAAGTTGCAAATGTGATTCACCTAAAATGTTTGTTCTAAAAGTTTTCTAAACATTGTGTAGCCCGAGTCCATGCAGTAGTTTGCAGTTTGATGACTTGAGAGTCACGTTTTTGTGTTGTCGGAGCACAGGCTGGGGTTGGAGAACGAGCTGCGCAGTGAGAGGGAACAGAGACAGAACTTGCAAAAAACTCTCCAGCGGGAGCAGGACAACAGCACCGAACTGCGCACACAGCTGCAGCAGCTCCAGGGCCTGCACTCGGTCAGCATCTCTCAAACACACACGCAACATGTGTCAGGTTACGCTTGCTCGGATCTAAATAGCCGAATTATAGCGATGGAAAAGAATGTGTACACTCTTGACAAATGAAGTTTTATTTTCAAAGTGAAAGGCAACCTACAGCTGCAGCTAAGATTACTCTTACACACAGGCATAAAATACTGTAATCCAATGCCAACATTAAAATGTGTGATTGGCTTTGTAGAGACCGCTTCTAGACTCTAGCAATGAAGCTGAATTGGCTGCAAGTCAGAATAAGATTTTTTTTTTTTTTTCTTATGTTGATTAAAAATTACTTTTTGTAATTATGGCCTTCAAAATGCAGCAAAACCTTTCACCACCAGGGAGCAGTGTTTTACCAGTGGGTGTGTTGAGATGTTTTTGAATGTTTGGTGCTATTCTTTTAACTTTAGATACTCCTTTGTGTCCAATGTTCCCTCTAATTTTTCATGTGTCTGAGCGAACACACAAACTCCCTGAGCGGTCCCTTGGACCACTGTGAGCGACATCAGACGTGTGCACTGTGGTCACGCCAGCATCTAATCCATCCAAGTTACATGGTTTATTACAATAATCAAATTACAGCATTTACATTTATGTTAGACTATTTTTAATTAACTGCTTTAGCCCACTTACAATGAAAATTTAAAAAATCCTGTTCATGACCTGTGTAGTATGTTAACACTATTGGAAGTAAAAATAACTTTAACTCCAATTTTGAAAACACAACTTTTTCTTTTTTTTCTTCATAAAGCTCTGACTTGTATTATGAGTCTGAGTCTGTGGTCTGGGAGAGTCCTATAACTCTCTGTCTGCAAAATACAGTATATAATGACCAATGCTGGGCAATTAATTATATAGTTACTACTTCAAAAAAGTAACTCAGTTTGGCAAACAACAAAGTTTTTTGCAGCTATTTATTTTTTTTAATGCAGCCAAGGCGTTTTTAAATAAACATTTCAAACTATTTACAGAACAATCAGCTGTTCTGCATCAAATCTGATGCCACACAAATTATTTGTGCCACTCCAAAAAATAATTTCTGTGCACTATGAGATAAAGGAGAACAACAGCCTGATACCTGCAGGCCTGACAACAGGAGATGTATCACTCCTGTAACAGCTGTAACATTCAGCAGCCGCCTCAATGTTCTGACACACCAACAAAACTATTGACTACACTACACACTAACTACACAAGATTTGCGCTAAACGTCTCAAATCTCTCACATCTCAGAACACCACCGTCACTCCTAAAACTTCCCCCCGTTTCTTAACAACTAGATGCCACGTTGCCATATCATTTTTTGATTGGTCGACAGGGTACTTTTTTCGACCAATAGGAAAGGGTGGGGGGGGTTTTGGTGTTGTTTTTGCTCACAGGCGGAGAGTGCTTTCGAGCGTTTTCCTTATAAAACGCCGTTTTTACCGTTTCTTCCTGCAGTAAATATAAACAACGATAGTATTCAGGAAGAAAACCAAACATTGCATATATTTTTATCATAACTCTGGTTTTACGTGGCCTATCAACACAATTTAAAAACTGGTATAAAGTCCACACTTTTTCCGTCAATTGTTCCGTCTGTCCTGCTCACATCTCCAATGGTTGTACACGTTGTCATTAATGTGGCTTCACTGCACATCAGCCACGCCGCTTTGCTAGCTAAAACACCGGTGTCGGCACATAAGGACGCTGTCATAGCCTGTCAACGACGTTGATTGGCTGCGTATACACGAATGTGAATCACATTATTGGCTGGACTATAGGATAAGGTGGCATCGTTCTAATCCCATACAGGAGCAGCCAGTCACTTACTGACTAACACTGCAAAACAGAATTGTTAAAGTTTTAATTTTAATTTCAATTCAGGTTCGATTTTTTTTGTGCGCAACGCAGATTTTCTGTGCGCAGAGACCGTGCCAGCAGTGCGCAATTGCGCACGTGCGCAGCTTAGAGGGAACATTGTTTGTGTCCAAGGTTCTTAAGAAGCTTTTCCTTTTGTAAAAGAGAATGTGCTCATCCTGACTTACCTGGTCATTAATTCAATTGGCTTGATGTACCATCTTGTGGTACAAGGTGGTATTACAAGAAAGTACTCTGCAGCCCCAGTCCAACTTCACTGAATATGTCATCAACACAGTATATAGATGTTTTAGATTAAAAGTTATGGGGTTTGTTTTTGGTTATTTCTTTAATTCTGTTGATAACGTTTGGTATTTTAAACACAGGAATTTAGAAACTGTACCTTTCAGCTTAATCACCAGCGAATTATGTATTTATGCCAGACGACATTACCTTAAAGAAATAGTTTATTTTACAAAAATATTATTCGTATGATAGCTTTAACAAAGCCTCCCTCCTGTTTCATCCTCTTGTAAGGAGTGTAAGAGCATATTACAAATTCCTGAACATTCCTTTTTTTTCTTCCTATGGATTGACTTTGCAGGAGCTGCAGGAGCTGAAGCAGGAGAAGCAGCAGCTGCAGCAGAAGTGCGAGCAGCAGGAACAGGCTCTACAGGAAATGGGACTGCATCTCAGCCAGTCAGTAACTGCGATGTTTTTCTTTCTTTTTCTTACTAACGGATGCCGTTTCACGTCAGGAGAATTTATGCCGCTTTCATCTTTCTCAAAGGTCTAAACTCAAGATGGAAGATTTCAAGGAGGTCAACAAGGCCCTGAAGGTAAAATGTGAAAGAGTCGAGGGTGGTTTACTTTTATTGTTGACGCTGTAAGACTTGGAATGAGAAACCATTGCTCTTCTCAGGGCCACGCTTGGCTGAAAGATGATGAAGCCACTCAGTGCAAACAATGCCAGAAGGAGTTCTCCATCTCACGCAGAAAGGTACGTTCCGCCCAACCCCATTACATTTCATTTGAGAGCCGCTTCTGTTAACGTCCGCTATCACATAAATGTCGCCGCGTCACGCTGTATGTTTTGCATGCGCAGCACCACTGCAGAAACTGCGGAGACATCTACTGCAACAGCTGCTCCAGTAACGAGCTGGCCTTGCCTTCGTATCCTCGGCCCGTGCGAGTGTGCGACGTGTGCCACTCCCTCCTGCTGCAGAGAAGCTCCTCCACAGGTTCCTGACGACATACCCACGGGCTTAAATGTTTTCTCCACACGCTCCAACACTGAATATACTCATCTAATATGAATTTAAATACTCGTGTTATGAAAAGAAAAAAAAAGGTGGGAATGTGATTTGGTGTTCCATTGATGCAGTTACCTGAAATTCAGGCATTTTATCTGTACTGACAATGGTCGCCTTTAATGTTGACAGGATGGATTTTAAAAAAGTAGTTTATGCAGACTGTATGCTAACGAGACTTTGCATAGACATGGAAAGGCTTTTGAGTATCTGCCACTAGTGGTTCCCTGGGTTGGATTAACAGAGTTTAACAAATTTGGTAATCTCTTGATAAACTGGCCTTTTGATATGTGCAGTTTTTCTAATTCAAACTGTGGATGTACTGTTGGGATTTCAGCTTTAGCTGAGAATCTCTGCTGTTGCAGATTTGTGTACTCAGAATGTAAAGGTGCACTGCTTTCTTTATTTAGGATGATTTTCAAAATAAATTTAACAGAAATAACCTGAATATTTTACTTTGTTTTAAAACATTATATTTAAACCTTTGAAAATCCTGAATAAGAGGGGTGCATTTTTAATTCTGGAAGTGACTTTAATATTTAGCCTTGTCATGCACTTTTTTTCCTCCCCCCTTTTTATAATCAGCTCTAACCCAACTGCTGGATGCATGCAGAATTGTGTAAATGACTGTAGAATGTTGACAAAAGCAAAACTATTTTAGAATGTATTCTATCAGGGTTTTATGGGTCACGTCAACTGCTACAAAGCCAGTTTCTTAATTTGACTTTTTTTTTAACTCTAGATATTTGATAAATAAAGCCTCCTGTTTTTCCACCACTTGTTTCAATTAGTTATTCCAGACTAGTTTATTCACTTTGTGCACAAGAAATACAAACAGCATCTGAAGCAGTAGAAACCTTCATGGTAGCAGATTTGAAATTCACTTGCTCTCTGTATAGCCCTCATCCAGGAACAGAAAAAGAGCCCTAACAGTCACACCATAAGAAAACAAAACATGCTTTGACCATGTTAAGTCTCAAACTCAGATTAACATTTTGTACAGGAATTTAAAAAAGAAGCTGAACACTATGTAGAAGGTGAAACAAGGTCCAAACATTAGAAGATACCGGACATTTTCAGTTTTTGTTCATGCACTCTGACACTAAAATGTTTTGTTAAATCCACCAGCACAGGTTGAGTTAACCGTGCTTAAAGAACGGTAACACAAAACGGCACGCTTCCAGGGAAAGAAAAACCAAAAGCACGGTTTATGTTATTTGTAAATCTGTGAGGAATGGGGAAGACAAACAGCACTTTGACACATTTATTGTGACGACATATGATCTCACTGCTCTCTGAAGATCACCCACTTAAAAAAACAAAACAAAACAATAATAATACAAACCCTACCCTTTTTTTTTCCCCCAAAACAACCCCAGCAGACCCTATCTGAATTATTACGAGAGACTTGCATTTCCAGTCCTTTCAGCAAAATGCTGAGTTAAAAAAAAAAGAAAAAGAAAAAACTAAAAGGGAAAAGAAAAACTACATTCCCCATCCCCCACCCAGTCCATTCATTGAGCCTCTGCTTCCTCCTCCACCGCCGCCATAGTAACTGCTTCCCATTCCGCCCTGGTTACCTAACAAGAGAGAGAAAATACACACTATAGGACCGAGGAGTTCATCAAGGAGTCACGCATAGAAAAAAAAAATAGAATAATGGTTCATTTATGTCCCTCACGACAAAAGCTTTCCAAGTTTAAATGGCTCAATTAGCCTGGATGCACATTAGCCTGGATACAAAATGATAGGACTTAACTAGACTTAACTACACAGCACCTTCTTCCTTAGAAGCCAGTGTCATTAAATACATGACACAGTAGTTTTGGCAGCAGCTGCTTCTTTTTTCTTTTTTTTGAACGATGGGGAATAACCACTGCTTTCATCCTTTGCAACACTGTAACAACCCAACTTTAGGACACTTTAGTTGCAGATTTTGCTTTACTGTTACTACCGTATCTTAAGTAACAACGTAACTATCGTTTATTTCAAATTGTGTGCTTCAGAATTAGCCAGCTAATAAAAGAAAAGTGTTTTACAAGGGCAGTTTAAAGTGTCACTGAATATTTATGACTTAAAAAAAAAAAAAAAAAACTAAATAGCATCTCATTTGGTGCCAGACAGCAAACACTTACAGCTGTCACAAGTTTAAAAATAAAACAGTCACAGTACACAAATAAGGTTTTACAGCACCTTCACCTAGGACAACTTCAATTTCACTTATCAGAGAAAAAGGTTAGACTATAAGAAGTCTTTGCTCAAACCTTTAAAAGGTTCTGTAAAGAAATATATTTTAGGAAATACAACAGAGCTGACACTCACTATAGTCACTGTAGCCACCCATGTTTCCTTGGCTGCTGTATCCACCAGAGTACCCTGAGCTCAGCTGGCCTCCACTATAGGATGACTGGCTCCCTGTGGAAACAAATCACATCAGGCTGTATGAGTAAGCCAACAGATACACAAGCATTTTAAGGTAAATAACACAGGGCCCTATTTTCAATATCTCCAAAACTTTGACTCACCCATGCCCCCCATCATCTGGCTGCTGTATGCTCCATTACTGCCACCTGCTGTTGAGTTCAAAAACAGCTCCACGTAGCGGTGCTCTGCGGAACAGGAACAAAAATGATAAGAATTAACACACAGCTTTAAAAGGGTGGGGTGCTAAAGTTATATTTTTAAAGCAAACTCACGCATGTTAGCTTTATCTTTGGACATGGCTGCTACAGCATCTTCGTGTGTTGCAAACTCTACATCTGCCTCCCCGGTGACTCTGCCATCTGGGCCGATCTCAATATGGACCCGCACCGGATTCAAAGGTGAAAAGAACTAAAAAGACGAAAAATAAATGAATGCACAAATCACAAGTGTTGTCTGCTTTTAGACCTCTGCAGCGACACACAAAAGACAAAACAAAGGACTTTCAGTGATCTGTCAACTTACATTGTAGATGTCTGTTTCTGTGGCTCTGTATGGCAGGCCCCTCATATGTACACAGTGGCCTGTTGTGCTCTGAAAGGAAGAGCCGCCATCGCCATACCGTCCATCCGATACACCTGAACATACATAACTGGGATTAACACAAGGTCTTATGAGGACTTTATCCTAATCTTATTAATTGTTATATGAATTGTTAAGCATGAAGAGACATGAGGGGGTGTTTATTTAAAAGAAACTTCATGGGTAAAGACCAGTAAATCTGATTTCACCTGCTCTCCAGTCCCACTTGGACCCACCTCCTCCGTAGCCTCCTCTGCGCATTCTGTCATAGGACCCCCCTCGGCCCATCATGTTGTAGCCGCGTCCACCAGAGGGCCGGTCATAGGGGCCGGGTCTCTGCATGCCCATAGGCTTCCTCTGGGGTTCGTAATGGGTCCGCACCTCAGCACGGCTACTCTTGAAGATCTCAATGTACCTGAGAGCATACAGATACCACAGTGAGGGCATGGAGAATGGGTGAGAAACTGCATTTGCTTAATACTGGTGAAACTGGACTATGCAGATGCTGTCATGGGGTAGTCCATAGGTAGTAATAGCTTTAAGTACTTATTGCTAGTCGTTAATAAAGAAGATTAAAAATAACTTATTTACTGATTAATAAGGAAGTTGTCCAAATTGATAAGGGCCTCAGTGAGTTTTACACTTTTCTTATGGTTACCTGAAGCGACTCAGATCTGTTTCAGTGTTTCAATAGTGGTATGTGTCTTTGCCATGACAGCTTTTGTCCTGGTTTTAGAGGCACAGAGAGAGCTCCAGCCCTTCTGCAACCCACTAAGCATTACCTGTGACAGTGGGCTCCAGATCCTTGTGTACAGTGGCCCTCTGATTTTTACTAGCAGGGAGACTCCTTACCATTTATCAACCTGGACTCATTTTTAGTGCTGAGACACCATTTGTTCTCCAAATTGGGCATGCACTCCAATTCAGGATTCGCCTCATATTTTTGAATGGTGACCAAGCACTAATCTTCCCCCTGAACATTGTGAATATATATTTTTAAAAAAAAAGTGGATCTAAGATAGCAACTTGTGTGTGTGTGTGTGTGTGTGTGTGTGTGTGTGTATGTATGTGTGTGTGGTAAATATGACAAATATGCTTCAAGAAGCCAAGATAAATGTGTCAGTTTTGCATTTGGTTCAGATGTTGAAGGTGCACACCATAAGAAAAGCAACTTATCCAGCCAACCAACCAACCATCCCCACCTGTGCCCTATTCTTTCCTTGTGTTTCTTTAGAGCCTTTTCAGCTATATCCTGTGAAGCAAACTGCACGAAGGCCTCCCCCGTACTCCTCCCCTGGATGTCCACCGGCAATGTTATCCCATTTGGCACGATTTCCAACCCTTCAACCCAAGGACAGATAACCCCAGCAGGGGACATATTAAATCACATGCCCAATCACAGAGAGAACTTTCTCTAAAGAGAGAGATATTAGACTTATGGAAAACTCTATACATCATCACACATACCAATTCATTCCTTTTTTGTCTTTTCTTTCTTTTTCTTTTCTTTTTTAAACCAGTGACTTTCCATTGAATTTAGTTACATTTACTGTATTCTAGGGGATAAGATAGAAATGACAGGATAGAGGAAGACTATGAAGAAGGGCACTGTGTGTGGGATATCGGGCTAGTATTAATGTGCTGATGAGGAGGGTCTAGGTGGGTGACATGAGTAAAACCCATGGTTGCTCTTTAGTTACATCTAAGAATTGGCATATCCTCCTGAGAACTGAGGAAACAGGAATCTTCCCATTGAACTTTTTTTGGTGATTTCCTTCCTCTTTGGAGCTGAAAGAGGCCACCCAAACACATGGGATATCAATGGAAAGCCCACGATGTCCTCTATTAAGTACATCAGGACTAGGTATGATGGCTCAAATAAGTCATAAGATATAGACCAGAGAACATGAGTGAATAGGCTGATGCTCAGGAGGATATACTGGGTTCAAAAAAATCTTTTAAAAGATGAAATTATTAATACATGGTGGGAAAAAAAAAAAGTAAAAAACTGAAGACTGAGAGGCTATATCAGTGATGAGCGGGACCCACTCAATAACTAGTGTATTACCATTAGGCTGAGACAATTTTAAAATGTATCCACATAATGGGGGAAAAAATGTGATGAATGAGGGCTGAAGATGAAAATGAGGGGCAAAGATAGGAAAGGGTGTTTGCATAACAGATTCCTGGCCTTGTACAAAACATCAGGTCTTCAAATAAATTCTCTATTTAAACTTCAACTGGCTTCCTTTTCCAGCATCATTTCCTTCATTCATTGTTTTTAAAGTGTAACAACATTAGATTGTCATTTACAATGGCATACTGACTTCTTCGTAAATTAGATGCAACAAGTTTTGGTGTCGGTAGCCAGAAACAAGAAAAGGAAGATCGGAGGGGAGAAGTTTAAATTACCAGCATTAAGGGGGTTTATAATTAACCAGCGAACAAGGTTTGTTGTTACCTGAGAAAAACTGCACAATCTCCTCCTTGCTGCACCCGAAGGGAAGGCCCCGAAGCCGCACAAGCCCGTCCCCAGCTGTCTCTGGACAGTTTGGGCCAGTGTGCTTCATGACCCAGTCCATTTCCACATTGTTTGATTTAAACACTATATCAGAGAAGAGAGAAATTACTTCGCTCAAACTGGTAACTTATATAGCATTTATCAGAAATTAATTCAGCTGTATGCTGTTACACGCACCTTCTACATATCTGTGACCCATCGTTTCTCTGTCCTTTTTCACTGCAATCTTCAGGTCTTCTTCTGTCTCAAATTCAACAAATGCCTCTCCGCTGGGACGCCCCTCTCTCGTGTAGGTGAAATGGATGCCACTTCCATTGTTTAGGATTTTGCAGTCTGCAATCAAAATGCATTGTCAGATCATTTCTAACTGTGTTACATGCTGAAGTATCCTTTTGAAAAACAATAATGCATAAATACCTGAGAAAAACCTCTGAACTTCATCCACTGAACAGGACCAAGGAAGTCCCCGGATTCGCACTACATATCCCTCATCAGCCATGACTGGTCACGATCCCTGAAGATTATGAATAAACGCATCTTTTAATGTAATTAACCAATACAAACTAACAACGATACAATAATACATAAGTCAATACCCCGGTGCTTCGTTTACTCTTTAATTTTTGTTGATCCCCTCTTCACAAGAACTCTTTCCCCCGTGCTGCACATTGATTTAAAAACACACTGTGTCTCTAATGGGGACACGACTAATTCTGAACACAACTGCATTTAAAAAATCCGACTGCCTGGTTTATACATATACATTGACTACAATAACCCAAAAATCTCTTAAAAAATATTCAATACTTCTTCAAAGCTTCTCTTGAGTTACTCTCAGTTATTTCAAGAAAAAAGGGCCTATGTAGCAGCGCCATCTTGAGACAGTTTCGACAGATATTTAAGAAAAAATACTTTACTGCTCATACTCTTCCGCGGAACAAAGGTTGTTGTTGTCCAAACACAAGTCCAAAGCAGTCGTCACAATTTCCTTATCTATCAATACTCGCTGGCGAACTACCGGCATCCACGTAACAAAAAGCGGGAGCTCAGAGTCGGTGCCCGCTAGCAACACAAAATCAGTAGCCAGCCACTTTCATTCGACAATATTTCTGCGATTGTTGGCTTTTGTCAACTGCTTAAGAGTTCAAAAGAGCCATGTTGTTGATTTTTTACGAAATATCTCACTTACTTTAAACGCAGTGCACGGCCCTTAGCATATTAACTACCGCACCCACACAAGAGAACAAAAGCGGCCCTCTTGGCCTGCGCCATGTTATTAGCATCGGTAGTTAGCTCTTAAGCTAGTACCGTTAACTAAGCTACCTGTATTAAAGCTGATTCACACATACAAACGTGTACCTATGCACATTATGAGAAAAGTTGTTCAAACCATGATATAACCAAGTAAAACAAGAGATACTTTTATCAATATACCTGATACAAACGCAGATGCAACACGCCGGAGTGTGTGTAATCAGACCTGCGTGGTGCGGCTGAAACTCTCCACTGGGTTGCCAGAATTCTCCAACCATCCCCCCTTCAGGAACACCAAAACAGCGCGCCTCATAATGGCATCTGCTTCAAACGGCCAAACAATGACGCAAATAAAATACATTTATAACAAATTTTAATATTCATTTGTGTTTTTAATTGTATCAAAACTGAAGAATGTATAGTTTGTGAAAAGGTGTGTAATAAATAACGTGACAGAAAGGGTGGATTTTTTAACACACCTGGCAATCCGGACGAAATAACCAAACGCCTCCAACTGGCCTGTGTCCACGCCCAAAACCGATGACGTTTCTGCTTGAGGTCCTGGCGACTTCTTCTCCTGGCCTACAAATCCAAGTAACCCTGTTTACATTGGTCAGTAATCCTTTTCAGCTTTTTTCTTTTTTTGAGTTAGTGTATATGAATGAGCTACTTTTTATAGCAAGGCCAAAGAGCTCATGTTTATCAATGCCATCTCAAAGCATCACAGTACATCACTAAAAACAACAGATATTAATTAGCCTCAACAGATATTAGCCTCAACAGATATTAATTTCATGCGAGGATAGTTTGTAATAGTAACCCTAGTTCGATGAGGCTTATTTTGATTATTGGAACTAAATTAAAACACAAGCCTCAGTTGCTGGTTTTGGTGAGTACTATGCCTGAAAGACCATGTTTATATACAATAGGGACTGTTTCCCAGACTTGGATTGAGTTTATTTCTCAAGTAAAAACTTTTTTTTTTTCCAATTATGAGCTTTGTCAGAGTTTTCTTTTAAGATAGGACTACGCTTAATCCAAGTCTGGGAAATTAGCCACAGGGTCAGCAGCCCCACGTAATCCAGATATAGACCACAAGTGACCCAGACCTGCATCAGGGAGTTGGTTGCAAATCAGTGAAACCATTAAAAAATAGGATGCTTGTGGAGTAACTGAAGAGTGTTTGGTTTTTTTTGTTTTTTTTTTTACTTATTATCATTATTTCAGTATTGCTGCTTATTCAAGGTTACACTCATCTAGTATTGGTGCACACTGCATAGTTTAAACATATAAAGCACACAATTCTCTAAATAAATGCTTTCAAAAAATGTATGAATAGTCACACAATAATCAAACACAGTCACATGGGGTTTAACCAAAGGGAATGAAATACACTGTTTTTAACCACACTCAATCCTTACTGGAACAAACATGTGATCTATAAGGTAAGGTGTAAATACACTCTAGGACCTTTGTGTAGTTCAGGTGTCTTGGTTCATGGTGGTGACAATCCTGAATTCACTGGTAGTTGTGTAAGATTACATCAAACACAAACAAGGCTCCAGGTAGGCTTTTGACTTTACAAGTACATTACAGTGATCTTTTGCACCAGAGGGCAGTCCAAGTGAAGTATTTATTCATCACTGAAGTCACCATTGTGTATTTAATCTTGTACAAAAGTCACCAAAGCAGGCACAGGTCAATAAGCCTCAAGGATATCTTGTGACAAATAGACTTTCTTTCACAGTAGACATTTGGACTTGCTACGGTATAGTGGTATACAGGTGTATTAATGTTGGCTGCATTCCTCTTAGGGGAGGGAAGGTAGTTTTCATGCGTGGTGTTTCACTTTCAGGACTTACTGGGACACACTGGAAACAGAACAGATTCTCAGATCTCTTCTCTGGAAGACATCATTCCTGTCAGATGATCACTTAGAACTACTTTACATGTATTTGTGCAGACAATTTACCCAAATTAAATAAGTGGACCAGCAAAATGTCCCCCCATAAAATCACACAATGAGAACCACTTATTTTGGAGGTTATAGTTTCAGAGCATCAATTTAATTGTTAACTTATCTGTGAATGAAATGTTTGTTTATCATACAGCGTTGTTTGTTATTTTTTGTTGTTTTTTTGTGTGTATTTTTGCTAAAAATATATTTTTTATTTCTTTAAATTATTATGTATGATTACTAATACATTATTTAGTTGCATTATATTTAATTGGAAGCACTCAATAATGACTTGATAGCCGTTATTTTACATTTAAAAAAATCACACTAAATGATTCATTATAATTTACAAAGAGTGTCAGTACACTTTCGAAGTAGTCCTTATGTGCATACGGTATCCCAACATGAGTTTACATCAACTAGTAAAACTAGCAACTAGTTAAGTTGGCCTACCATGTCATGTCTTGACGTTCGTTCTACTGCCTCGTGATATTGGTAAACCTAACATGACGTCGCGGGCTCATTTTGACAAGCATCAGCTTTAACCAATGAAAAAGACACGTCTTTCCTGTTGAACCAATAGGGGCGAGAGGATTTTCCACAAGGGCGGCGTTTCTCAGAAACTGTGCGTATCGGGTTAGGTTGTTAGAAAGTTAATGGCTGGGGGAAAGAGATCCTCCTCAACCCTCGCTTCGGGAGAGTTTCTGGATTCCCTGAAGTAAAATCACGCGAATATTCCACAAGAACGCGCCTGGACAGACATTTAAGTCAACAACTAGCACGTTAACGCACGTATCGTGAACACAAGTATGCAGGATGCAGTAGCCGGGACGGCAATGCTGACGGACGGCTTCGAGGACGAGATTGACTCGGTGACTCCTCGCTCCCCAGTGGCAGGGATGGGGGTAGGAGCGACACCAGGAGGAGTCGGACTAGGGGGCATTGGGATTGGTGTAGGTGGAAAGAAAGTACGTTTGTACGGCGAGCCAGGCGGGCCTGCTGCCGAAAGACTGGATTTCAAACTAGCGGCCGCAGCCGTCCTCTCTTCGGGTCCAGGATCCGGCAGCGACGAAGACGAGGTTTCAGAGGTAGCTACGCTAAGCTAGTTAGCTAAGCCTAACCATAGAACTAGGCAACATTCCTCTCCTAGCGCGAGCTGGTTGCTAGCTAGCACATTAGCTCGCAGTTGGCAGCCACCCCCTCCCAGGCCGCTAAAATTACGTAAAATTAACCAACCCGTCAACAGAATAACACCCCTCGTCAGTTGAGACGCTTATGGACAGTTTAACGTCGATCATGTTTGGTGAGACAGGAGTAGTTGTTCACGCCAACCGGCTGAAATGTTTTATTTATGCAGCGCAGGCTGTGGCCACGGCCTAGTTCGGGTGTAAGCGACGACGGCCTCGTTTGGAGCTGTCGTCTCGCAACACCCATCACAAGTTTGCAAGCTATCCAGCAGCTTCCCAGCCACGGCAAATGGATGATGCCCACAAACCCACGGACGTACACGGCCAGCTAAATATCTACCATTTCATACTTGTGGTGCAATTACGTCACTTTTCCCACCACACCATGTAAATCAACACCGATTGCCCCCCAGGCTAACTTTTCGATAGGTTTAGATTCGGATTTTTAAAAATGTAATTATTTTTCTGCTCGTATTTCCACAGTCGGTGTCGACTAATTAGCTAACTGGTCTTCCAGCCGTTCGCCTCGGTCGTTCAGATGGCCACGGTGGCTGTCAGCTTTATTTGCGTTGTCACATTTTGAGGGCGATTTGAGTTCACGTTGAGAGGTGTCCAACTTTCAATGTCACACACGGCGGACAGGTGTGACTGCATCCCGTCAGCTAAACACACTTTAGACATGTTTTGTCAACTGGGATGACATAGTTTATATTGTGTGTAAAACCCTCAGTCACCCTGTCATATATGCATTTCAAATGCACGTGTGGCAGAGCCACATCTTAGGGGATTTTGTCAAAATCTTCAGAGCTATAGTCACTCATCAAATGCCTCGCTAATTTTTTTTTTTTAACAGCGTCCGTTTGAACGTTATGAGACTTTGCAGCTTTACTGTTCCCATATAATTGAGTTTACCATATCGTATGACAGCAGCAGACACTGAAATGGAAGTTGTTAGACTGCTTGATTTGCACAAACTTGTCAGATGTCCATGTGACTTTTTTCATGGCAACTTGAGGGTGTAGTTTGTACTATTAAAAAAAACGCTGCCATTGAAAAGTTCTTGGTGTGCAATGAACCTGCACCATGAGCACTGGACTTGACCTGTGGAGTTGTCTTGTTTATGGATGGCTAATATCTGACCAGTGGATTCTCTGTCGAAGACACACTGCTGCACCTTGGATAGACAAGTGAGGGTGTTAGCTCATCCAGCTGTCAATATATCCTGCTGTTTTTGTCTGAGCATTAGCTGTGTAGCAGCGGCAGAAGAAAACATCTCATTTGTCACTTGCCTCAAATTGCAAAGGCATGTCATCGCGATCATGTTTTCTTGCTCACCCAGTCTACTTTATGAGGCTGAAAGGGAGCATTTGTTGTGGTGTTTCACTCCTGTGGAGAACACGCTGCACTGGGCAGTAGCAAAAATCTGAGCCCCAGGATTAAGTAGATGCCATTCTAGGCCTTTCCAGCTCTGTGGATACCAACACTGGGAACTGTAGTTCATTAATACTGAAGAGTGATACCCATTGTTGATGATAAAGGCCTCTGTAGAACTACATCCCCCATGGACTGTTGTGCACTGCACTCCTTTCATATAGCTGAATTCCTCCACATTGCTGAATGCTGACTCCCTCACAACAGTTGGTCTCTGGACCAGACCCTGAAAGTCTGCTGCAGCTTGTGTATGGACATAGAGATATTGGTTCTTTCTCAGGTTTTGCTGGGGGTTGTTCTACAATGACCAGTAATTTATTCAAGATCTTATTTAGAATCATACCTTCCCTGGTAGTCTGTCTGTCTGAGGTAATGTCTGTGGTATTTATATTGGTCAGTAGGTAATCTGTATACCAGACCTACTGTACCATAAATACTTGATCAAATGCAATGAATCCCCTTGCGTGAAGCCCCTCCACAGATTATTTATATATCCCATGTTGGTGTTCAGACAGTTTTGTTTACTTCACCTGCTTTTCAACAAAAATCATTTCCACAGCTATCTGGATACAGTTAAGATGTTACTTTGAAGATGCAAACAGAATTAAACATCCAGCTGTCAAAGTCTGACTTTAAAAAAAGACACCTTATTATTTTTTCTTAGTTATTTGTATAGGTTATTTGTTTATATCTGTGATTTGTCATACTCATTAATGGTTATGGATAGAGGAGTATACATTTTCAAATGTGAGCAGATGAAAAACAATCTTTTTTCATTTTGACCTTTAATTTCTGTTTGTTTGTTTTTTTTCAGTAATATATGTGACTGTAGCTCCAATTTAGCCTGGTGTTGTAGTCACATTTACAAAAATATTTCATTGATCCCCCTCCTTTTTAAAACAAAAAACTTTTTTTTTTATTTTGTGAAAGAAACTCTGTAGTACAGACTATGATATCCGAGAGCCAAAGCTCAGGTATGAGACTGTGGTGCTCTGCTTGGGCA
This sequence comes from Oreochromis niloticus, assembly GCF_001858045.2. NCBI lineage: Eukaryota > Metazoa > Chordata > Actinopteri > Cichliformes > Cichlidae > Oreochromis > Oreochromis niloticus. The sequence continues at coordinate 28,794,048 of NC_031966.2, read as the reverse complement.
GCTGACTCTCAGCTGAATCCGTGTGTGTGTAGGGGCTGTAATTCCCGGCCGTAGCACTTCCTGTGCTTTGACTCTTATCCTTGTGCTCCTTTTTGCTTTCCCTCTGTTGAGAGAAACCATAAATAAACAAGAGCCACATGCCTGGTCTTTTTATAGGTGGTGCATTTGTATGCGTACGGCCACTTTTTATACAGAGTAATGTAAATAATGTTTTCAGGAGTGTATTTTCTTATTATTTTCCTTTTACCCTTTTGTATTTTTATAAATACTAACCTGGTATAGGTTTGATACTCTTTAATTAATGGCCTGCAATCCAAATGGTATCAAAAACTATCTCTCAGTGGGGAAAAGATTTTGTTGCTGACCCTTACCTGTCTCTCCCAGGTGGAGTCATTCATTCTGGACCAGGAGGACCTGGATAACCCCATTATGAAGACGGCGTCAGAGTTGCTTTTGTCCAGCGCCACAGACGGAGTAGATTTGAGAACAGTTGATCCAGAGACACAGGCCCGACTTGAAGCTTTACTGGAAGCTGCAGGTATGACTGCATTGTCTGAACTCGGCTCGCCATAATTCTTGACAAATATTAATATGTAATTAATCAGTATGTCATTAACCACACCCATTTTTATACAGCCTGTTTTAATTTGTGCTTCAACATACAGAACCAGCAAACCACACCTTTCTACCTCAGTCTTTTTCCCTAATCCATTCCCAGGCATTTAAAATAAAAAAAACAAACAAAAAAAACCAAAAAACATAAGGCCTCCACTTTTAAGGCCTGAAATTGTAATAAGGAGAACCTGTCGGTTCTGTAAGTGTCATATCAGCAGATAGTTTGAAAGTGATTTGGATAAATTAGTTCAATTAGAACTTGTAATCTCAGAGTAAGAAGGTCTGTGTAGATTAATCCATTAGGGCTGGGTGTCCTGGCCTCGTTTGGGCTCGTGAACATTACCATGCAGATTAACGCTGGAACACGCTTGAGCCTCCACAGCATGCACAGAGCTTGTGTTGAACGGCTAATGGCTAATCTCATTCTATTCCCCTTTCTCCCTGGCCAGTCTAAACAGTACAGCTAGTACCTCACATTACCGGTTTACTTAAGATCTCTACAACCATGTACAATAATAAAAAATAAGTTGTTTATTTATGTTTTCATTGATTTGTTAGCTTATTTGTATTGTTTTTATATAAAGTTAGCAGAGAGGAATAGCGTTTATGTGAAATGATTGTGGCAAAAAGATCTGTACAGCCTCTTTTCATTCCCTGCATGAGCAAACTAGCCAAATACCAAACCTGTCAAGACCATCCACAAAGATGCCAAGTGTCTGGTGAGATCTGTGGAATATTGACTTAGGCTGTTGTTTATTGCAAAATATATCTAAATATGTTGGTATGGATTTATTATTTGGGCTTATTTGGAGTTTTTCCTATTTGTTTTACACATTGTCCACACATAGGGAGGTATATGTAGCATTTTGCTATGTCATTCACACGGAAGCTCGGCTCACGAGAAGTGGAATTATTGGAAAGCTCTTTCCAGTGGAAACAAGATAGGATACAGCAAACACAACGGTGTTCACTGACAGCTGCAAATTTTTAAATTCAAAATACATTTGTTTGGATGTAGTCTGAAATGGCCTAAATGGGGAGGAAAAGAGCAGCAGTTTGCACAGTGTTTGACAACGATATATGCACTTTAAAAATAAGTCTGATATATAGGAATTAATCTTCTTATTTTCCAGTCCATTGCTGTGGATTGTGATACCAAATTAACAGATATGACCTTATCTTCCTTAGTTTTTTTTTTTTTTTTGTAATGTGCCCAAACAGTCTGGTATAACTTTTACAACAAATCTGGTACCAAACATTTCAGGTATATAAATTATCCCCTGGTGTTGTGCCTAAAAATTGAACTACTTCTGCCGTTGTCAAGCTTTTTATTACATTACTAACAAAGGGATTGATATAACATTTTTAAAAAAATGCCAAACTTTGTTTCATTGCTGTAGCCTTCTGGATGGAGACTAAACAAAGATGTCAGAATTGATACTCAGTTGCAAAAGTATCGATGCCTACAGTACCATCTTTGCCTCCTCTTGTTGACACCTGCACATAGGACCTCTTATTACAAGTAGCTGAAATAGTGGATGTTCCCAACTCTTATGGAGGAATTGTGAGAGGTCAATAAAGCTCCCATTTCATTAACATTGCTGTATGAAACAGTTGCCATAAATGTTAACCTGGTCAGCTCACGCTCGAACTAGCTGTTAAACTGTTGGGTATTTTCTGATAGTCACCTTAGCCATCTGTTGTCATTAAGACTGGGCTATGGTTAATAATAAAACAATGTCAATGTTGGAGCTAGGCAGCAAATGTTATCAGTTCTGCTTGCTTAAATTGAGGCGAAGAAAAGAGTTCTATTAAATAGACAAGCAGTGACAGTCTACCTTACCATCAAAAAATATCTGCATGTGTCCTTAATCACCTCTGTCAAGGCTCAATATTCCATCTGTGATCCACGGTTTTCTAGCTGCTGAATTAATGACAGCAGATGGCCAATGTGGTTATCGGGTAATTGCTAATAGTTATGTGGCTAATATGTGCATTGGCCAGGTTAAGAATGAAGATCACTGTTTACTGCTTACATGTTGGTGAAACAGGAGCTTTGACCTCTTTAAAGTCCTCCTAAAGCGTGAAAGTTAACTTCTTCAGCTATTAGTGAGGGGAGGAGCTGTGTGCCTGTCTGGCCACAGCAGCGCCGTGTGTCAACTGGAGACAAAAAACACCACTGTCTGTATTGATATAGTTACAAATAAATTTTGGAATTTGATATTATTTTTAGTATCGATTTAACACCTGAGTATCATTTTGACAACCGTAATCTTACCCCTAATTGAGCGTAGTGGTATTTTGGCTATATATATAAAAATAATTTATATGTGGTTATGTAAATAAGTGATTGCATATGAGAAATGGCTTCAAAAATGTCCACAATATAATGGTATGCAAGTTTGCCTTTTGGAGCTGTTAAAACGTGGTAGTAAATGTAAATAGGTAAAGAGTGAACTGGACAGATGACTTTTGTTATCGTTCAGCAGTAAAAATATTATCCACTTTTCTAACGTTCAGCAAACTGTAAACTAAACCATAGCCTAAAAATGAGTTAAACCAAGCTGTTGATCAGGAGAATTTTACACCCCTCCTAAGTAAATTGAACTGGCTTTACTAGTTGTGACATAGTAATAATTTATACTAAGCATACATGGTTGAGTCCTGCAGGGATGTCATATGCAAACATGAAATGAGTGTTTGATCAGGTTAAATATCCCACGAGCAAATTCAGATTATTTTAATAACTGTACATTAACAATTGTTTCTGTAGTTTTAATTAAATGTTCCTTGTTTTTTTGTTTGTGTTTTATAGAGACTGTAAATGCTCAGACTTAATTACAAGAAATGCATGGTGTAAGACAAGTCGCACATGGATTATAAATGAAGGCTACTGTTACCAGTAGCCATACTTGTATGTACTTGGGTAATATCTCCCTTTCTCTTTACTTCTTCTTAATGTAGCTGTAGTGAAAAAATAAACAACAACAACCAAACAATTGTAACCTGAGAAAACCAAGAGTCGTAGTTAGGGAAGCAGGATGTTCAGCATTTTAGCTTGATTAATGATCTCACCCTATGAATGGTTTGGGGCCTCCTTTGTGTATTTTTGTTTCATAATGTACCTAATGTTTTCATTAAGTGTGTACTGCAGGCAAGCCAGTGTATTCAGTGTTGTTCAATATTAAAGGGGGTAGTGGGGGGGGTGGTTCACAGATGGGCACTACTGCAACCTTACAGACCCTCTTGTCTTCAGCCCAAATGATATGTCCTGTATTTCCACATTTTGATTTTGCAGACTGTGGGGCAGATTTTCACTTCCTTGATATAGTCCATCTTAAATGAATAGAAGCACAATAGTGCTTTAAAATTTGAATTTGCAACAAACTGAACTGAGTTCATAGTGACACATTTTCTGAAGTTTTCCTAAACCCAAGTAATGATTTCTACAACAATGTTGTTTCATGTTTGTAATGTTCAGTAGTTTGTTTGGGTTTTTTTTTTTCAGTCTTGGCACAACTCAAAGAAACATTTCTGTACTACATGTCATAAAATCCCCTAAATTCATAGCAGCTGTACATTGACAAATCTAACTGATAAATTGTCAAAGTAAGATATTTCTTTAGTTCCCAGTGAATGTTGAGTCATTTCAAATATTTTATTTGAATTTTTTTTATTTTATTTTGAATTTTGAGCTAACCAGAATTTTTATTCCTGCAAAGTTAAGTCTCAGTGGCATGCTATTGTTTGTTTTCTACCAAATCAGCTCACTGACCTTTTGCAAGTTGATCTTAATGCTAGATGTAAGGAAAAAAAAAAAGAAAGTGTTTTTGAAGCCTAACTTACCTTTCCCCAGCTTTTCTTCTTGCCTGCATAAAATTAAAAATTCAACCTTGTTTCTCACTTTGAGTCACATGATGTAAGAAATTGTTCAAATAATAACTACTGGGTGGAAGAATCTTTAACAGGGCAACCAGCACAACAATTTGGTAACATAATTTGAAGAACTAATAATTACATGTGGTACAACATTATACTGCAGAAGTGGCATGCTAGGTAGCATCACAGTTTGCTAGCAGTTTAAAGGTTTGCTCCGTGTAGAAAAGTAATGACAGATGAAGAAGAGGGACTGCAAGTGAAGTTTAAAAATAAACCACTCAAACTTTTTCCGTAATAAAGAAATATTGTTTTGCTACGTTTTTGATCTCGCTGTCACAGCAACAGGGTACTAGGTGAGGTAAAGATAACACATTACATGAACCTAACAGGTGTTTTTTCAAACAATAGAATAGTTTGTGCAACAAAATCTGGAAGTATAAGTTCACATGGTAATTGTTTCAAAGCTGCACTTTGGTGCTGCAGTGGAAGTGAATGCTAAGGAGCCATGTGTCGGCTTGGTTTAAAAACGGAGGCAACAAAAGTGGCTGTACATATAACTGACTCTAAAGCCAGGAATAAAAGGTTTGATATTCAGCTGTTATGGCATTAAAGTTTTTAATGTTATTTTGTTTATTATATATCTTATAAAAACTATAAATATCTACTTGCGCAGAAATATTTAATAATAATGATACCAGGTTATTGTGAAACTGCCAGACTCTTAAATTACCATTGTGCTTTTTCTTTTCTTTTTTTTAAATTTTAAATTATCATGCCACCCAGCACTATGTCCAATAAAACCTTATTAGCAAATGTTAAACTGAACATTTAGACACTAAGAGTGAGAACAGGTGAGTGGCAGGGAACGTATTGTTACTGTTCGATCTAGGTCTTGACTGCGGTTTGTGGTTAATTCAAAGTCTGTTATTAATAAACAGAGGAAATCTGAGGTAGCTGTTGTGAAATACCTCCAAAATGCTTAAGCTTTGTTCTTGGCTTCTTCTATGCTATGTTAGCTTTCTTGCTAGCGCCGCATACACTGCTTCTGACCCGTGACATGGTAAACAGAGCATACAGCTGAACTTAATAAATCGTCCACATTTATTTACCTGCTGACACAGATACCTGATCCAGCTGTTTGACTCGGGATGGGATCAAGATCAGTTCATCCTGTGGCGTTGTAGTTATGTCACATCCGGAGTTCTCTGGAAAGGCTATGCAAAAAATGTGGATTATGTGGAAAACCATTTGGAACATGGGACGGGCTGCAATGTGTGAAGGTTACCTTGAGTTTGTTTACAGTGATGCCCAAGTTTGAAGTGCTTAGGTTGACTTCTGTTTAAGCAGCAAGATAGTGAGCTGCTTTATTTGTTGTCTTTTTTTTTTCTTTTTTTTTTTAAAGATGTAAATCTATTGACTCTAATTTTACAGTGTATTAAACTGAATGAGGCGCATTGTTAGACTAAGGCCTATCTGTTACATATGACGAAAATAATGATGGATACCTTTATTTTGAATTTGATGTGAATTCAGTACAGTATAAGCTGGATCCAATGAGGAAAACGGATGCTCAAGCCTTGATTGAAGTGCTCTAATAAGCATTCAGCAGTCATGCACGCTTGCATGCACTGGCTGTGGTGGGCTTTGATAACTATCAGTACTGCTGCAAAGATGTAACTTGGGCTGTCTTATATGGGTAGAAAAAATTGTTCCTGTATGCTTCAGAGAGTCGAGGTGAAACACTGTATGTTGAAAACTTGAACAAAGCTTGGTGTAAAAGTAACAAACATGATGTGCAGTAGAAATTGTGGCCTCTGAATGTGTGTGGTGACAGTGATTCATGCTACCAGCTCAGCCTTTTCCTTTAAGAAGATGGCCTTGTGGCCCCTTAATGTGGAAATGTCTGTGTCAGAAGTACCTTTAACCGCATGAAGCCACAGCCTCTGTAAAGTTGTCATTGTAGTTTGGTCCAGAGTTTAAAGAGGAGTTGCTAGTTATGAGTCAGGCTAGATTAAACAGGGTTTACTTACACCAGTTGTGGTTTTCTTGTACTGTGCTGGGACAAGATTGTCAACCCCTCCCAACCCCCCCTACAGGCCTGCCCTCACACAGCGTTTAACAATCTGGGTCCCAAGTACACTTCACTTTTTCTCAGCATTTCAATTCCCGCCTCTTGCGTTTCTTCTTTTATGCACACAGCCTAAAAGAAACACTGCTGCAAAGCACAAAGATGGCAACTAAGGAATGTATTTCAGGGCTAAAGTGGGGCATTTTCTTTTGGACTGCTATCCTCTTGTAGAACTTTTAGATTTATTAGCACTGATTTTATTTTTTTTTTACATGGAGGCAGCTGTTGTTGAGGAAGGTGTTGGTGCTCCAAGTTTGGGCTTGATTACTACATGTATACCTTGAGTCAGCCCACTACACAGCAGGCACACTAGACAAATGAACTGGAATCAAGGGGTAAAATGTGCTCAGGCACATTATGAATTACCTTGCTGAGTGCACACTTGGTCTAAAATAGGAGGTTCTGCCTATCACAGTTAGTAGCCACAGGTCTGGAGGGTTGCGTCTATGCATGCATGCACGCACGCGCGCACGCACCAGGTATTGGGATAAAATCTGCTAATATGCTGTGGGATTAATGTGATCTTTGACTGCTGAGCCTATTTGGACACAAGTCTAATTTTTTTTTTTTTTTTTTTTTTTTTTTTGCTGTTTTCCTAAAACTTTCAAAACCTCTAGACAGGGCTCTAGACTAACTTTTTGCCATGGGCGCACCGGTACGCCTAACTTTAAAAATTTAGGCGTACCGGCACAAAAGTTGGGCGCACTCAAAATTTTCAACTGCATCGCTTAACACCGCAGTTTTACATGTGCACTTTCTTTGGGGGGGAAGTCCATACAGACAATATTCATTTCTAAATTATTAACTAACAAACTTGTGCTTAAAGTGCTTTGTCAATATTGTAGAAAATGTTAAACTTAATCATCATCTCGGCCTCCTCGACGACCTGTTTGCTGCTGCCTGCTGCTGAAAGGCAGTGGGGAGAGGGGACACTTGGGCAGTGCATTTATTGCAGGATATAATGTGTTTTCTGGATACACTGTGCTTTTTCAGTGTTCACAGATTGATGGCACCGTGTCAGAGCTGGCTGTGAATTTCAGACGGATCAGGCCTTAACTTAACAAAAAAGTTATCAATAGTACTTTTCATTTTTTCTCATTACCCACAGCTACATCCACTTCTGTCAGGCCTAGGCTGCTCACTAGGGCTGGGTATCATCACTGATTTCTATAATCCATTCGATTCCGGTTCTCAAAGTCCTGATCCGATTCAATTTAGCCTCAGTCAGAAATATTATAATTCTGATCATTTATCAGTACTGATACATGTGAGACTTCATCAGAATTGTGAACATCACAGCAGATGCCTTTGTGTCAAAGTAACTGAGAATAAAACACAGAAAAACATGAAGGAGATTTTTCTGGCCTGGCTTTTTATAGCAGATAACCTTAAAAATATTCTGCAATTTTGCATAATTTTAAGAAGTTTAAATTTCTTCAGTATTGAACAGCAGAAATTAGGCTTTCTTGTCCGAGATCATTTAAGTGAAACAAGAAAAACACAGCGCTGTAAACAACGGTAGACTGGTGGGTAATAAGCGAATGAATAATGCAGAAAACAGAGATTTGAGACAGGAAACTGTTCTTGAAGTACAGAGAGTGAGAGAGAGCTGTGCATGAAGTGTGATTTTTATTTTTTTTTTTTTTTTATTTATTTTTTTTTTAAATCGTGGTGGAAGCTCGAATTTGCTGCTGGCTCGGCGAATTTTGGTTGGAGAGAGACAAAACCTGCAGCTCAGAATCAGCGCAAAAAGACGTAAACACAGAGTGGACCCGACGCATCAGAATCGCTGAGCTCCGACAGCGTGTCCGTGTTCGGGCCGTCGGGTGAGAAAGCCGAGAAAGACAAAGCTGATTCTGATGCGTCGGGTCCGCTCTGTGTTTACGTCTTTGTGTGGAATCCGTGTACCTGCTCTCATTTGCTGTTTGTTGGTTGTTGAAATAGTTTTGTGAGCTTTAATCTGAGAATCTGGCGTTTCTGGCAAAACAGTTATATTTAAAAGTCCATTCAGGATTTAATGAATCAATATCGCTTTATTCAAGCTACTCACCTCTCTCTTCCACCTGCACTTTCAACTGGACCACGGCCAATCAGAGGTCCCACCCCTGACTATCTCTGATTGGTTTAGTCCACGATAGGGGCATAATGTGTGTCTGTTGTTGACCACACGGAGAGTTGCAGAGATTTTTTTGTTTTTGTTTTTTTTTGTTACCCGAACAGTTTTTGGTTTTGTTTTTTTTTTAGTCGCACCACTGAAAAATTTGGTCGCACGAAAGCTGATTTTATTTTTTTGTTTATTTTCAATTTTTAACTTGAGGAGGTGATGATTTAGTAACGATGCTTAGTCATTGTAGCATCTACATAAGTGATTTAACATTTCATTTAAAAACTTGATTAGGATTACAAGAAACTGTTAATCATCAGTCCACACAGTGGTATTTCTGCCCTTTAGCCAGCATCACTAAAGGGGCAAATTTTTCTAACAGACTGACCAGATGTACACCTCTTTATGCTTACTCCAGTTGCATGGGGGTGTCATTGAAAAATGATGTCATATCCGCTGGTGTCTGCTACTGTTTTTGTATCAGTTCAGCTGGTCGTGCACCCCTCAATTTTTGTAACTTGGCATGTTGTATCTCTGTGGGTTGACAGACTCTGCCAAGATCCCCCCCCCAAATGTCTTTGCTTTTGGCTTTGACCTCTTCTCCTCCTACGTTGGTGCTGTTCTGGTGGTGACACCTGTTGTTCACGAGAATACTGCAGCAGCTTCCTGTGCTTTAGCGGCAAGTGTAAATAAATAAAAATAAATAAAGGGAATGTAGAATGTTGCAGCAGTGCGGAGTGTACACTGGTGCTGTGTGACTGTGCAGAGCAGGGTTTTTCAGTTGTAGCACAGAGGGTTACTGCAAGAGGGTTTGGGGCAATGTTGTCAGTTAATATTTGCAACTTAAGCATTCAAAACTGTTAAATAAACCACAATTTTTCAGACAGTTTTGAGAGTTGTGGACAGTTGAGACAACAAAAACTGGAAATATTGGAATGGTTGCGTTTTTGCTTGGCTGTGTTGGCAGCCAGGATTCTCAGTCTGTGTCTTTGACCTATCTTTTCACGTGCAGTATACATGTATAGAATATATCAATATCTGTGACTGTCCCATTCCTACAAAATGCCGGATGTTGTTTGTTAAAAAGACCAGGTTGTTATGGAAGTCTGGATTTACATAGATTAAAGCAGAGATGATACTTTTTTGATACTCTGCCGGGGTCCACCCAGGTCCCAGTGTCATAAACTTTGCCATGAGTAAGTTAGCATGAGGGTCTATCCAAATGTCTGTTCCTGCCTGAGGTTTTTTGTGATCATGGCAACTTGTCCATGGAGAATTTGCATTACAGTGCAACGACTGTGCATGCGCCTCAGGCGGCAGACTTCGAAGAAGTATAACAGGAATGACTATTCGGCCGTTGGGTCTCCAGTTGTCTTTGTCTCTGTTTGCAACAGTACATAATCCAGGTTTAACACTTTTAAATTAACTCAAAAATCTTCTCCACTCAACACTGTGTCATCAAACACAGTACATGAATATGGGAACTAAATATATTGTGATATATGCAAGTCCTAAGTGTCAGTATCTTTATCAAAAATGGACTTGCACACTTACTATTTCATGAGTGGTGGCAGTGGTTGAGCTTAGCAAATGAATGTGAAGTGACCACGTAGGAATGCACCAATTTTTTTTAATCCATTGTAGAGGGGAAAAAGTCAGTTGGTGAATGGTGAAAGTTGTCTAATGGACAAAAGGTTACAATTATACAAATATTATACATGATACACATATCACATAAGAGTCATTTAAAACTGTTGATCAAATTATTTTATAATCAAGTTTGATTTTAAATTAAATTATTCCTTAGAGCTAAATAATGTGTAGACCCTTTTTTTCAGAGCGCTCCTGTTGAAAAGTCTCAGGATTGCAACAGCAGCAGTTTTGGGATCACCAGTTTATCAAAACATAATTGTTTCTAGCAATTATCCCGTTGTGTACTTTTTAAGAGTCGAAACCCTTTCATTTTCTGTCTGGGGTTCCCTTGTTGCTCTGTGTGGGGAAAATTATATCAAAAGAGATTGCTTTCATGATGCTGCTGCAAATACAAAGCCTAGTTTATTACAGTTACATCCTCAGATTCAGTTCCTGCCCCTTTGTCATGTCTTGGCAGTTACTTGGTCTTTTTTTTTTTTTTTTTTTTTCTTCCCCTACCGGAGAGCCACCATGATTTTGCACTCAAACATTGTACTGAAAAACTGGTTTTAATAGATTAGTGGCTGCTCTCATTCCACATTACCCAGACACCAGAGACTTTACTGGTACTGCAAATGAAAGTGCATGAAATAATGAATGACATGCAATTAAATGTTCATTTGAAGTAAGTTGACTTAAAGTTTACGTACCTAAAAGCACAAAGAAATAAGTGGTCTAAACTACAGTGTCTGCTTAGATTAACAACAATAAGATGAGCTCATGCTCATCCCATTCTGAGATTTTTAAGATCTCTGGCTCTCACTAGCTAGTTTAATTCTACATTAAGACCTCTTAAATGAGGGGAAGGGCGGGTTGCTCAGATGTAATTAATGGGCACAGAATATCACACTAAGTTATTAGCCAGCGCTTACCAGCAGTATTATTGGTTGGTTTTACCTAGAAGGCAGCTCATTTTCTCTGAAATAGTACTAATGGTTTTGTCTGACGTATTGTTGGGATAGCTTACATTTTGATCTAGTTGTTCATTTCATTGCACGTAAATGCTTCAAGAATGATTCCTGTTAGACTGGTGTCGGTGCAAGTTATGTTGTCAGTAGGCATGTGGTGTATATACACTTGTCCTGATGGATTTTATTTAAGTTTAACACGATAAAAGATAGATGGTGTTGTACGTGTAAACATGGCAGCGTTGTAGGTGGAGCTGAGCAGGAACAAGTGCTTATGTGTAAACGCAGTGAAAAAGGTCTTAAATTGGTGTTGTGACTGAAATTCTTGACTCATTCACTACTTCCTGCTCTGTTTAGTAGTTATATGTAGAGGATTATACACAGGAGAGGGGATTTGGTGACGGCTGATATCTAAACTATTTATTCCTGTTTAGTGAATGAAGTGCTTGTGTTCTCTGAGGAAAAACACGATAAAGTAAAACATTAATGATCAACTTCCTTGACCTCTTTCCCTGTGCATATGAGACTGTTGTGAAATCTTTGTCTGAGAGTGGTGCTAAGTTTAGCCCGAGTCAGTGGTGAGAAAACACAACCTTAAGGACTGAAGCTCTCTTGTGCCTGGCTAATGGATGGGTTGAAGTTGAGGCCGAACGGTTTAAAGTCAACTTTATTTATTTTTTCCCTTTCTTTCTTCATTTTTACACACGTCTGTAAAATGCACACTGTTACTCCTCTCACAAGTGGTTTGCTGGTTTAGAAATGTTCATTGTTTTCCCTTGAGAGATCTTCCACTGTAGGTCATTAGCAAAAGCAGTTGTTTACATTTTGCTGCAGCTTGCCTTGCACTCTGGTCATTGACTTTTCTTCTTTTTCATGACAAAATAGACACACACTTTTTTTTTCCCTGTGATATTGCATTTTGTTTTCTTCAGTTCTTCTCTTGCTTGCTGGCCACTGTTCCTAACACAGCATTTTTCTCTCATGGTCACTGCCTTTTACCCATCTATAATTCACACAGGATGAGACAGTTTTCTCCTCGAACATTAACAGATTGAATCTACATTGGCTGAAATACACTACTGATCAAAAGTTTGGATGAAAATATCGGGGGCGAATCAGAACTTGCTAAAAGATTTAAATAAGCGTGAAAAGAAGAGAAAGAGAGGGTCTTATTTTCATTATTTAAGCTTGAGGTATATGAATCAGAAAAGCGCAACAATTGTGAGATCGGACCATCTGTCAAACAATGTGGAGGAAATGTCTAGGAAAGTGTGAGATTTGAACAAGAAAAGTTTTATTTCCAAACTACTTGTTTTAATAAAACGAGTTTGCTAGTATTGTTAAAACGAAATCACCACCAAAGTAACGCTAATTGTCAGTCCTATTGTAGGAAGCTAGACTGTAACATTCAGGAAGTGCACATTAATATTAAACTAATTTAACTTGAAGTCATTTTCAAGAAGCTTGTCTTTACGGCAAAATTATATTCAGTAAATATCAGAATTTCTCAGCAGTGTCACAGTTCATTTAATGACTTAAGGAAAACTGCAAAATTTTGACTCCAAACCTTTGAGCCTTGGTGTATACAACAGCTTCATTTCACTGGTATTATTGTTCTAAACACAAAGTACTGTGCAAACGTCTCGAGTCATTTCTTTTTATTTTGTTTCCAATGAGCCAAAGTGTCATGTAATTTTTATTTATTTTTTTTAATAATCTTGAGCAATAGGTCTCCAGGCTTTCTAAATGGCTCCTTTTGACATTGGCCAGTACTTGTACCTGATTCTTTTACAGAGGATTTGTTTTCCTCCAAAGAAGAGATTTGAATGTCCTTCAAGAACTATTAATGAAGGCTACTTACAGAAAGCCTGACTAAGGGTTTGGGCTGTGTTTGGGGGAAAAATGGCAAATACTGACTTTAAAACTTGTTAGATTTGTACAAACTATTTGTTATGTTTGCACATCTCAATCTCAATTTCCCGTTTTCCTAGCCCAGCATAAAGAAATGAAGACTGACTTAAGACTTTTGCACAGCGCTGTAGATACTCCCATTATTCCAGTTTCCCCTTTTATTGTGTACCTTACTGTTTGATAAAGAAATTGCGACTCTTAGGTGGTTTATTGAAAAAAGATATATTAAGCCACATTAACAAATGCTTGTGTGTGTGTTTTCTGTGTGATTTTTTTTTTTTTTTTTTTCTTCTATTCTTCTTTTTTTTTTTTTTTTTTTTTTTTTTTTAAATTGATTTTTTATTGATTTTTTTTTTCCCTCTTTGTGTTTGCTGCTACTAACCCTGGATTGGATTTGCTGGACTGGACTTGCTTCTTCATCTGGTCTGGTGTGGTTGTGCTCCCCTGTGGTTTGCATTGCCCTATGCACCTCTGCCCTTTTGGTGTTCGGCAGGCATCGGTAAACTGTCCACTGCCGATGGTAAAGCTTTTGCAGACCCCGAGGTGCTACGGCGACTGACGTCATCTGTGAGTTGTGCCCTGGACGAGGCCGCAGCTGCCCTCACCCGGATGAGAGCTGAAAACACACTCAATGCCGGCCAGGCAGACAAGTATGTATCTCGCTCACACCATCAACTCACTCTCTGCTTCATATACAATATATATGAGCATGCGTGTGTGTCTCTTTGCTGCCTGGAAGTAATTGTGTTGTTGTGAGGTGTGTGTGTGTTCACCTGCCACAGTGGCAGTAATTGTAGCAGTCTGGTTATTTTCAGCCGTAGTTTAGCAGAGGCGTGTTCAGATGGGGATGTCAACGCCGTGCGCAAATTGCTGGATGAGGGCCGGAGCGTCAATGAACACACGGAGGAAGGGGAGAGCTTGCTGTGTCTCGCGTGCTCAGCTGGCTACTATGAACTTGCACAGGTAAGGAAGAGGTTAGATTGGTGTCCGGATTAAGTTACTGCTAAATACTTAAGGGGCTGTATTCCTTTGACAAGCTGATGAATATATATTTACTTTTTCTCCCCCAATCTTTAGGTTTTGTTGGCTATGCATGCCAATGTGGAGGACAGGGGCATCAAGGGGGACATAACACCACTCATGGCTGCTGCCAGTGGAGGTTATGTGGACATTGTCAAACTACTACTTGTCCATGGGGCAGATGTCAATGCACAGTCCTCTACTGGTACGACTATTTTAACTTCTCTATTTATAAACCATTTAATGTGACTGCAAAACACACGGTATAATCTCACTTCTGTCGTTCAGGCAACACAGCTTTGACGTATGCATGTGCCGGTGGCTTCGTGGACGTAGTGAAGGTGCTGCTCAAAGAGGGTGCTAACATTGAGGACCACAACGAGAACGGACACACACCTCTCATGGAGGCGGCCAGTGCTGGCCACGTTGAGGTGGCCAGGGTACTATTGGAGTATGGCGCTGGCATCAACACACACTCCAATGAGTTCAAGGAGAGTGCTCTCACACTTGCGTGCTACAAAGGTCAGTACTTAAGTATGGAACTTGTATCCCTAGGTTAGTTTTTATGTTGGTTTATTTTTAGAAAGGAATGAACGTGCATTGTCCTTTTATTTTTTTAATTGTTATGCAATTTAGCGCCCTCTTTACGAAGACTTGGGCTAATACTGTTGTAAAATAAAGCTCTTATATAAGTGCTGTCAGCTAGCCGAACAGTCAACTACTCTTTAAAATTTAGCTGGTTATTTTATTTTTCATTTTAATTAAATGTTGTTTTTTTTTTAAGTTTACATCTTAAGATCAGTAAAATTGGCGTACTTCCAATCTACTCTGAACTGATCTAACTGGCTTCTTTTCCCCCAGTGGCAGGCTACTCCCATAACCTTGTCCAAAGGCCTGTAAAAGATTAATTACATTGATTTTGTTTGTCCTCTGCAGGTCACTTGGATATGGTGCGTTTTCTCTTGGAGGCCGGAGCAGACCAGGAACACAAAACGGATGAGATGCACACGGCGCTGATGGAAGCCTGCATGGTAAGCATCTGACCTAAAACCTCACTTCACATTTCACAACCCAAACCACTTGTTATGACTTTGTATTTGTAACTATAAACAACATTGAAGTAACATTGAAGTAATCGGCATGGTCAAGAATTAATCGCTTTATATATCTTAGACTCCCTTTTGTGTATCAGTACAGCTCAAACAAAATGAACTTTAATATTAAATTAAAAGAATAACATCAGAAGCATAACAGCAGGTCGTATTCAGTGTCCAAACCCAGCAGGGTTCTGTTAATGGTTGGGTACTCGCATGGTTAAACAGGGGGAAAAGTGGAGTGAAAGAAGATTTTAATAATTTACACCATCTCTCCTGTGCTAATTGGTTTTTAACTTGTTTGCAGACCAGTCGAGCTAAATAATTGGGGAAGCGGTTTGCAGTTTTCTGTAAACATTTATTGTACTATTGTAGATGTAACTGTACAGCAAGCTTTTAGATACCTTTTCCATCAGTCTGCTGAAAAATCACTTTTCTTTCTAGTTTTAAACACTTTTTCAAATTGATGGCTTAAATTCATGTAGCTAGACTAGAAATTGATACGTGTATTTATTCAGGTGCTTATCTCTATATTCTCTGTGTGTCTCGCTGTCCCAGGATGGCCATGTGGAGGTGGCACGGCTGCTGTTGGACAGCGGCGCGCAAGTCAACATGCCAGCTGATTCCTTTGAGTCGCCCCTTACCCTGGCAGCTTGTGGAGGGCATGTGGAGCTGGCAGCCTTGCTCATAGAGAGAGGAGCCAACTTGGAGGAGGTATGCAAAGAGACACTTTAAAAACAAAACCAAACCAGAAAAAATTGTATAGCTGTTGATAGATTTGCTGTGAAGATATACTATAAATGCTTCAAGCCAAAAAGTGTCGGTCCTTTTAAACAAGTGTTTGCTTCCAAAATTGGAAAACGGCTAATTTTTCACTATTATCTAAAATGTAAATGACAACATTGATATAACTGGCTATATGCAGCTGGATGAAAATTTCCATCCACATAAACACAAGTCAGGCTTGTGTCTGTGTAACCTGTGAGTCATTTTCACCCTTATGTTTTCTTATCTGATGATGCTTCTGTTTGTGTCCAGGTTAATGATGAGGGCTACACTCCCCTGATGGAGGCAGCCAGAGAAGGCCATGAGGAGATGGTAGCACTGCTGCTGGCTCAAGGTAGCAGCCTTTGTTCTTGCATCTCTGAAACACCATAAATAAAAAAAACTTAACAATTTTGTTGACATGATCACTGTTGGTTATCATTGTTTTCCCATTTCAGTAGCTGAAGATAACAAAACTGTTCTTGCTCTGTCGTCTAGGTGCTAACATCAACGCCCAGACAGAGGAGACCCAGGAGACCGCTTTGACCCTAGCATGTTGTGGAGGCTTTTTAGAAGTGGCTGACTTCCTCATTAAGGCAGGGGCAGACATTGAGCTGGGCTGCTCTACCCCGCTAATGGAAGCTGCACAGGAAGGCCATCTGGAATTGGTGAAATACCTACTGGCTGCAGGTGGGCAAGGAAGAAGATACAGCAATGGTAGAAAGAAAAGACACACATCAAAAATGTCTTAGACTCGTGAGCTCACACTCCTGTAACTTTTTCTCGTTCAGGAGCAAACGTTCATGCCACGACGGCAACTGGCGATACAGCACTGACATATGCGTGTGAGAACGGACACACTGATGTGGCAGACGTGCTACTGCAGGCTGGAGCCAATTTGGTACGCCGTACTCTTAAATCCTCTTAGTCACTCATGATTTGCCCTGCTTTTGTGAAAAAGTTTTCACGCATACGTTGGTTCAAGTGACAGCAGGGAAAGAAAAGACGTGTAAAAGTTTTTTGTGTGTAAATGTATATTGATTGAACTGAGCATCTTCTGCTGTGTAAAGCAAGACCTTTACCTTGTAGAACATCTACAGCAGCAGTTTTCTCGATGAATACAGATTATAGTCATTTTGTTTAACTTCTGTGTTGAACTCAACAAATCCACTTTCATCTTTTTTCCTTTAGGAACATGAGTCTGAAGGGGGGCGGACGCCCTTAATGAAGGCAGCGAGGGCAGGGCATCTCTGTACAGTGCAGTTTCTTATCAGCAAAGGTGTGTTACTGAGTAGCTCTTGGATTTAAATACAGGTATTTGAGGGAAAAAATGCAAATCTAATCTCCTGTAGAGTTGGAGAATTGCCTATCTTGAAGGGGAAGTAGATTGTTTATATGGGAGGGGTTTTGTTTGTTTTTTTTTCCCTGCACATCTGTCACTTAATTTATTCACTTCAATTAATCATAGTTTATGTCATTGCATGAAGGGATGGGAAGTTTAAAATTTCACCTGAAAATTGTTTTTTACACCAGTACACTTTAAGTGTACGACCAGCAATTGTTATTACTTAAAGCTCTCTTCATCCATATTATTGAATATCTGGGTGTAGATATGCATTATCAGTACTCTTAAAATTCATGCATTTATGTCTTCGTCTGTGTTAGGTGCTAATGTGAACAGAGCCACTGCCAATAATGATCACACGGTGGTTTCTCTGGCCTGTGCTGGAGGACATTTGGCTGTGGTGGAGCTGCTGCTGGCACATGGGGCGGATCCTACTCACAGACTCAAAGTAATGCACCCAGTCTGGATTAACACCAGCTGCTTTGTTAATAACGATTATGATCATTTGCATGTATTTAATGATAATGCTGATAGAGGAAAAACATGCCATGTTTTTTCTTTGTAGGATGGTTCAACCATGTTGATAGAAGCTGCTAAGGGTGGCCACACCAATGTGGTTTCCTATCTGTTGGACTACCCCAACAACATCCTGTCTGTCCCAGCCCCTGACCTCTCCCAACTCACTCCCCCATCACAAGATGCCTCTCAGGTATATACAGCAACATGATCCTCCCCCCTTTTTTTTCTTTCTTTCTTTCTTTTTTAAAAAAAAAAAACAACTAACATTCTTGCAAACATGGCTGTTTTCTTTCTTTTTTCCATTGCTTTAATACAACATATCCTCTGTCATAACAGGTTCCTCGTGTCCCATTCCAAGCTCTCGCCATGGTAGTGCCCCCTCAGGAGCCAGACAGAGCCCCATCAAACATCGCTACGCCCCCACCTGTCTCTAGTAAAGGTAAACTGTGCTAGGGGCCCGCTTGGTATACTTAAAAAGTTCTACTTACAAAGTGCACACTTCACTGAGCTGTAGATATATTTATTTGGCCATCTTTAAATCTCAACATCTTTGATGTGTTTTGTTCAAATTCAGGCGTGTCCAAACAGAGACAAGCAGCCCTTCAGCCCGGTGTCCCCAGCTCTGTTGGCCGGGGACCTGAAGCAGAGCCTCTGCCACCCTTCCACTTGTGCCAGCCCCTAGAGTGCATTGTGGAGGAGACGGAGGGAAAGCTGAATGAACTGGGCCAAAGAATTAGCGCTATTGAGAAAGCCCAGCTAGAGTCCCTAGAACTCATTCAGGGGGAGCCGCTCACCAAAGACAAGATTGAGGAGCTGAAGAAGAGCCGAGAGGAGCAGGTATAATCCATCATCCACTTAAGATCTGATCTCATTTTGATCTTAAGTTAGGTAGCCTTTAACTTGTAAGCTAATTGACCCTTCAGTGCTTTTTTTCCCTGAATGCATAGCACCATATCACAAGTTAGTCAAACAAGGATGTGGCTCTTCCTTAGGTTCAGAAGAAGAAGAAAATCTTGAAGGAGCTGCAGAAGGTGGAGCGTCAGCTGCAGCTAAAAACACAGCAACAGTTCACCAAAGAGTACATGGAGGCAAAGGGCTTAGAGCAGCAAGAGGCTGGACAGAGCCAGGGTCCGGGCCCGGGGCCTGGATGTGCATCGTCTGTTCCAGTGCCTCTTCTCACCACACCGGGTGCACAAGTACACAGTGGCTCTGACAAGGACGAGGAGACAAGTAAAGATGGGGAACAGGAAGAGCCCGAGGATGACGTCGAAGAGGTGAATTTTTCGTTTTTGTTTTTCATTTGTTTTCTTTGTTTAAATAATGTTTGTTCCCTAGCACTGTCCTAACAGACCCGAGAGACTTAATGTGTTCTCTGTATGCTTTCAGGAAGAGGAAGATGATGATGATGATGATGAAGAGGGCTCAGAGGAAGAACCAGATGGAGAAGAGGATGATTACCCCAAGCTTCCTCAGGTGGACACAATCATGGGTCACAGGGATGGGTCGCAGTCACGACAGCAGCCGCCTCTTCCCCCTTCGCCACAGACCCAGCCCCAGCCTCCTCCTCCCCCTCTTCAAGCAGCCTTCGTTCCTATCCAACCTCTGCCAGACTACAACCCTGCAGACTACCCAGGAAGTACCAGTCCAGAGCTGCAGAGGGTACTAGTAGGGCAGCAGATGTTGGGGCAGCAGGGTCAGGGTCAGCAGCTGGCTGGGTTAGGCCCAGGAATGATACCTCAACAGGCTCCAGATGGGCTCATGGTAGCTACACCTGCACAGACGCTCACAGACACACTGGACGACATCATGGCAGGCAAGTACTCAGAAGTTTAACTGTTGGGTGTGAGATGCGAGACTGTGCTCTACAAAGTTTGTTTTTTTGTTTTTTTTTGGGCTTACATTTGTTTTTGTTTCTTTCTTGCAGCTGTGAGCAGCCGCGTGCCCATGCTGAACACTACATCTTCACCCACACCCCTTTCCCAGCCGCCCACACAGACGCCCGCAAACATCGCCTCTCCCCCTTCAGTCCTACCCCTTTATCCCTCTGTTGACATAGACGCACATGTAAGCCAGTTTGACCTAACAGTATACATATTCTGATAATCCAAGTTAATACATTTATGTAAAAAGTAATATACCCTGTTAAGAGAGAATGTTTTCTTCACAGACGGAGAGTAATCATGACACGGCCCTGACGCTGGCGTGTGCAGGAGGACACGAGGAGCTTGTGTCTGTCCTGATTTCACGGGGAGCCAACATTGAGCACCGGGATAAAAAAGGTATCCTAGAAAGATGATTACAAAGTCTTCTGATAGTATGACAGTCTGGAGGGTTAGAGTTTGATTTTAATTTAAAATAGTTTTATTTAACAAAGGACTCATTATTTCTGTTCTCCACAGGCTTTACGCCGCTGATCCTGGCTGCCACTGCTGGCCATGTAGGCGTGGTTGAGGTACTCCTGGACAAAGGGGGTGACATTGAGGCTCAATCAGAGAGAACCAAAGACACACCCCTCTCCCTGGCCTGCTCTGGGGGACGCCAGGAGGTAAAACACTGTTTCAGTTTACTCTCACAGTCATGACACTCCTATACTCCTGGCGTTAACTTGATTATCATCCATGTTGGTAAGGTTGTTGAGTTGCTGCTGCTGCGGGGAGCCAATAAGGAACACCGCAATGTCTCAGACTACACGCCTCTCAGCCTGGCTGCTTCTGGGGGTTATGTCAACATCATCAAAATACTCCTCAATGCTGGTGCCGAGATTAACTCCAGGTGAGCAACAACTGATACCATACATGTAGCATTTTCTCTGTTTTACGCTTCTTTTCTAAAGACTCTGTTTCACTATTTTCAGGACTGGCAGTAAGCTGGGAATCTCTCCGCTGATGCTGGCAGCTATGAACGGTCATGTGCCAGCAGTGAAGCTGTTGCTGGATATGGGTTCAGACATCAATGCCCAGATTGAGACCAACAGAAACACAGCTCTGACCCTAGCCTGCTTTCAGGGGCGGGCTGAGGTCGTCAGTCTGCTGCTAGATCGCAAGGCCAACGTAGAGCATCGTGCTAAGGTGAAGACTCTGCAGCCACATTCAGATAATCAAATATCTCAGGGAGGTTGAGTCGAGTGCGCTGTGACGTATCTGCAGGGGCACCTTAATAAGAGCTGGTTGAATTGGCTTAATAATAAGGGAAGTTATTTTGTGCTTCCTTCATTGCCTTCTTTAGCAAAATGAACATGGTTTAACAATGGCAAAAAGACGACATAAGAAATGATCTAAAGGCAGAGTTGAGAGACGTAGCGGGAGAAGCTAAGAGTAGATGGAACAAAAATAGTCCATCACAAGCATTTCACCTTTTATGTTCCTGTTTGTTTAAAATCTGAGCAATGAAGTGACATTTTTCTTTGTATGTAAAATGGATTAAACGATCCAATAAGAATAGACTGATTAAACTATTTGGGATGAGGTTTTGGTGGTCCCATTTCAGGACGTGAGTTTCATCATAGCAGACTCAGTTAGTCCCAGCACCACTACATGTTTCTTTTTACTAAATCCTTAAATTCTTCTTTTCCTTATCTTATGATGTTCGTAAAATAGTAAAAAACAATTACAAAAGAAGGTGGGAAGTAATTTTTTTGGGACTGGTTGACCGCACCCATGGTCTTCACCATGGTTGAGCTAGGATTGATTTATTACACGCATTTCCATCCTTTCACAGAGCTTGACATAATGGTGTGTGTGCTGGCTACACAACCTGTTTATTATACAACCTTAAGCCCCTTAACTTCTCCCACTGACTCCGTATCATGTATGAATTATTGGATGATACAAACACAGTTTTTATCCTTTCGGGTTACCCTCTTGGCCTTCTTAATAACTAACTGCTTGGTTTAAACAGACTGGTCTTACCCCGCTGATGGAGGCAGCATCTGGAGGTTATGCAGAGGTGGGCCGAGTGCTGCTGGACAAAGGCGCCGATGTCAACGCTCCCCCTGTTCCTTCATCCAGAGACACTGCTCTCACCATTGCTGCCGACAAGGGCCACTACAAGTTCTGTGAGCTGCTCATCAACAGGTGAGGACTGTTTTGAGTTAAATCTCACTGTGATTCATCATTTAAGGGAATTGGGTTGAATGCAAGTTTATTTCTTAGTGAAGCAGATGTTTTAAGCCACACTCTTTATGATTTTTTTTCTTTCTTTTTTTTTTTGCTTTAAAAAAACCAGATGCTTACCATAAATTGTATCCCCTCTTCTAACCTCATTAGCAAGGTGGCTTTCATTAACTGATGAAGGCAACAATTCTGTCTTTTATTTCAGAGGTGCGCATATTGATGTACGAAACAAGAAAGGGAACACTCCCCTCTGGCTGGCAGCGAACGGTGGTCATTTTGACGTGGTCCAGCTCCTGGTTCACGCCAGTGCTGATGTGGATGCAGCCGACAACCGAAAGATCACCCCGCTCATGGCTGCTTTTCGCAAGGTGCGCAGTTGAGGAAGAGACGAGAGAGCTGCTTTGTCCTGCTGCACTTTAGGACGACTGCAGTTACTAATTCTTTACTTAAAATTTCAGGGTCACGTGAAGGTGGTGCAGTATCTTGTGAAGGAGGTCAACCAGTTCCCGTCAGATATTGAGTGCATGAGATATATTGCCACCATTGCTGACAAGGTAGGTGTTGTTTGCATTTCAGTCAGTAGTCGCCTCCAGCTACTGAACCTACAGAACCTTTAGAGGAATATGCAGAGCTAAAACTCCAAATGTGCCCCTGCAGGAGCTGCTGAAGAAGTGTCACCAGTGCATGGAGACCATTGTCAAAGCTAAAGACCAGCAGGCTGCCGAGGCCAACAAGAACGCTACGATTCTCCTCAAGGAGCTAGACTTGGAGAAGGTAATTTCAGACAAATGTGGCAGTGTTTTAGGAGGTAAAAGCATTTTGAATAAAAGGCATGGATAAAGAGAGATTTTATGACTCTTGCAGTCTCGAGAGGAGAGCAAGAAGCAGGCTCTGGCTGCCAAGCGTGAGAAGAGGAAGGAGAAACGCAAGAAGAAGAAGGAGGAGCAGAAGAGGAAACAGGAGGAAGAGGAGGGGCAGAAAACCAAGGAGGAGACCTCTGAGATGCAGGAGCAGAAGGAGGATTCAGCTGAAGGTATTGTTTCATTGAAACTTGGATCTCAGAAAGAAGCATTTTCACGACTTGGATACATTTGACATAGAATCGTGTGGCCCAATTGTTCCTAATGCCTGAATTTTACCCCTCGCCTTCCTCAGAAGCAGAGGTTCCAATTGAACCTCCGAGTGCAACTACCACCACCACCATTGGTATATCTGCCACCTCCACCACTTTCACTACAGCTTTCAGTAAGAAGCGAGCGAGTGTGGCCACTACCCCAAGCACCAATCGGAAGAACAAAAAGAACAAGACCAAGGATTCGGTGCCCAATGAACCCATCATATTGCAAGATCCGCAGGTGAGCACTACTCTTTTTAATCTGCCCTGTTTTCATCTCCAGCTTATCTGAAAGATTGGAGAGGGCGAAATGACAAAATGTGCGCATTTCTTAACAGGTTGCGCTAGCGCAGCACAAAGCTGACAAGAACAAGATCCACGGCGAGCCACGGGGTGGGGGTGGGGGAGTGACAGGCGGCAACAGTGATTCTGACCCCTTGGATAGCACCGACTGTGCCAGTGAGAGCAGCAGCAGTGGGAGCAAGAGTCAGGAGCTCAACTACCTCCCTGACCTCACTTCCTCCGCCACCTCCTCCTCCTCTTCCTCGTCGTCCTCTTCTTCCTCTGCCCCCTCCTCAGGAGCAGTCCAGGCCCTCCTGTCCGGCCCAGAGAAGAGACACAGTTCCCAGCTGCAGAGTGACGGCAAAGTGGAAAACAAAGTCACAGTCTCCATCTCAAAACCAACGCAAAAGTGAGTCTCTGGTCGAGCGGGCACGTTTGTTGTTTGACATGTACTTTTGTGTGTAACTTTGGATCTTTAGACATAACAACTTAATACTTTGTTGCGTCCTATCATGTCTGTAAGCAAACAGTCTGTCTGGTTCCAGAGCTGCAGATGCAAGCGACTCCACCACCAACTCCCTGCCCTCCCCGTTCAAGACCATGGCTCTTCCTGTCACCTCACCCAACAGTAAGCTCAGCCTCACGAGTCCAAAGAGAGGCCAGAAAAGAGAAGAAGGTTGGAAGGAGGTCGTCAGAAGGTCAGTTAATGAGTTTGACTCAATGTGTACAAATTACCAAGAGCAACACTAAAATTTTGTTCTCCCGAATGTCAAATTTTACTTTTTTCTCTTTTATTATATTATTATTATGTATAGATCTTAAGGCAAGGCATTGCTTGCACACAAAGCCAATGATTGCATGTTTTTTGATTGAATTAAGAGACCGCTATAGTGCAAACATTAATTTCACGTGTTCTTTTGAAGATCAAAGAAGCTTTCTGTACCAGCGTCCGTTGTGTCTCGGATCATGGGTCGAGGAGGCTGCAACATAACAGCCATCCAGGATGTGACAGGAGCTCACATTGACGTGGACAAGCAGAAGGACAAGAACGGAGAGAGGATGATCACTATAAGGTAAAAGCAACACCCTCTGCTGGACTGCAAAGCCATTACAGCTGAACTATAGCAGATGGATTGGTATATGAAGTATCCAAGGGTGCTTTTTTTTTCCTTTTTTTTTTCTTTTCTTTTTTGGGGGGGGGCGGTGACAAAATACAGATCTGACATTTAATGTGCGAAATATGCAGATTTACTTTTGCTAGTATTTCCCTCAAGATACTCCCAGTTCACAAAGAGGAGGTGGAAGAGTGAGAGATCATATGAGGAGTCTTTTTATTGCATATTTTCAGAATAAAGTCAAGAAGCATATTGTGGGATTGAACATACAAACGTATGCAAAGCTTGCCTGTACATCTTTACGTAGCCTGCAAAACAGCTTTGCCTCTAGTGCTAAATATGAGCCTTGTATTTTGAAATTATGAGTCAGCCTCTTTAATAGATTTACTGCTGTTTATTCACATCACAGATACACAAGGCTGCCATGAAAATGAGTGATTAAAATGACTTATGAAATTGCAGGGAGCTATACTATATTCTGTGTGTAGAGGGAAAATAAGTATTTCTAGAAACTTTACTTCCTCTTCGGTGTATTTTTGCAGCTTAATGTTGTGCATTGAGCTTTTCTGGGTTTGGTGTTTTGTATGAGGTGCAGTACCTAGAGCTACAGTTGGTGGGCAGTTACTTGGCAAAATAATAAATGACATAATTTTTTTGCCTGATGATTTTTTTTTTTTTTTCAAGCATATATTTTTGAATAAGCATATTCTGGTGTTTGGTTTCAGAGGAGGCACGGAGTCTACGAGGCATGCAGTCCAGCTGATCAATGCTCTGATCCAGGACCCAGCCAAAGAGCTTGAGGATCTGATTCCCCGGATTCACATCAGAGCACCGGGCTCAAAAGCGACCTCAGCTTCCTTTCCCAGTACCACGGGGGCCACGAGTGGTTCAACCACTGGGCCAAAAGCTCTAAGCTCATTGCCCGCTTCAACAGGCGTCTCGTTCCAGCCTCCCTCATCCTCGTCTTCATCCTCTTCTCAGGCCGGAGGAAAGATCGGGAAAGGGCTGTCGTCAAACGTCAGGCAGCCTTTCCCAGTATCCCTGTCCCTGGCATACACCCACCCTCAACTGGCGCTCCTGGCTGCTCAGACCATGCACCAGATCCGGCACCCTCGTCTACCCATGGCGCAGTTTGGTGGCACCTTCTCTCCTGCTGCTAGCACCTGGGGACCCTTCCCCGTGCGTCCTGTGAGTCCCGGCAGCGCTAACAGCTCCCCCAAACACAGCGGAGGATCCAGTAACACGGGACCACAGGCCAGACCCAACTCGACTCACAGTGAACACAGCAGCACCACAAGCTCAGGAGCCGCAGTCACGACCACCAATACCGCCACCACCAGTGCTCCCAACACATCCGCTGCTACAGCCACACCTCATACGCCTAACCCTACTCCATATAATCCTCAACCGAGTGTCGCTACGCCTTCCTCTGTCAGAAAACAGCTCTTTGCCCCAGACCCTAAGCAGGCCGGTGTCACACCTGTTTCTGTTTCTGCGCCTTCCAGTGCCAGCAGTACAGTACGAGGCACCGGCTCTCCCGCACATCACAGTTCCACGACAACTACGGCAAACGCTTCTCAGCAGCCAGTGGGACCCATTTCACAGCCCCTCATCCAGCCAGTTAAAACGGAGCCCAGTGCTGCTCCCCCTGCTGGAAAAGACAAGTCATCTCTGCCCATAGAGAGCCAGCCTGCTGCTGTCAGCGAGAGCGGCAACTCTGTGGGTTTCGCGGCCCCTGCCATGTCCTTAGCTCCAAAGCCAGAGCCCCGCCAGCAGTTACCTCCCCCTCCCTCCTCTGTACCATCCACAGAGGCTCCACAGCCCCACCTCAACCCACAGCCTAGCTCTCACTTACCCACAGCGCCTGCTGCTGTTTTCTCGCACAACGTCGCACACCCCAACAACACTGTACCCCACTTCTCAGCACCTGCGCCCAGAGTCTCCCATCGTATGCAGCCACCAGGGCCTTATTATTCCCTTTCTGAGCAGCAGCAGCAAACACAGCAGCAACAACAGTCTGTGTTTGTACCCTTCAGCACGCACCAAGAAGCCCCAAAACAAACCCAAAACCCGACTTCCCAGCCAGCAAGTTTGCCTCCACAAGCCCAGACCCAAGCTCAAGCCCAGGTCCCAGGCTCCCTTCAGGTCTCTGGTAATCTTGGAATGATGAACGGTTCTCAAATGCAGCATGTCCCCAGTGCAGGCAAGCCTCAGCAGATGCACCCCAACCTCGGTCATACAGGTCTCTTTGGTTTCAGCAGCATCTTTGATAACAGCAGCCAGGTACGCGTAAATAAATCTTCACAACTACAACTTTACTTGACCGTGCATTTACTTTGGTAAGGGCACCATTCAGCTGCATTTTGATAGTAATCAGCTGTGATTGCCTTTGCAGGTGGGAAACAATCCAGTATGGGGTGCATGCCATTTGCCTACTCGATCACCCCCAGAGCAGTCTTTCTCGGCTCAACAAGCGTACATGAGCATGGGCCAGATGGAGAATATGATGCCCCCACCTCCTCCAGACAGCTCAAAAGCCCCTGGCTACCGTTCCACCACCCAGAGGATGGTCAACAGCCCCATCGGTATGGCTGCATTTTTGGTTAATTCCTGTTCTTTGGGTTTAATTATCAGAATAATTTCAGGAGAAATGAAGGTGGCGATTACAGTACACATGCAACCGGATGTGGTGAATCTATGTTGACATGTAAGGTCTTATATTTAATACTGTAAAGCTGACAGACTCCTTCTATTGTCTGTGTCCTTAGCGTTGCCTAACTTTGCCACCGGGATCTCTGGCAATCCTGTTTTTCTACCTGGTCATACAGCTGGCACACCCTCATTCAGCAGACAGCACTTTTCCCCCCACCCATGGAGTGCATCCACATCAGGTACCAGGCTCACACACTGCTTCTCTTTAATTCTTTTACATTTTAGGGCTTAAATGTACCCCAGCCCCCTTTTATAATCCCTTTAACATTCATTAATAGTAAAGAATTTAGTAGCATGCTTGTTTTAAAAAAAAAAATCAGTCTCTTGAAAATTATTTGGAAGTGCTCTAACCTAGGCTTTCTTTTTCCACCAGGTGAATCTCCTGTCCCACCTCCCTCCACGGTGTCCTCCTCTGCCCTTTCCACCTCAGCGGTTGCTTCTCCTCCTCAGCCTAAGCCAGGCAGCTCCTCGCAACAGGACCGGAAGGTTCCCCCACCCATCGGCACAGAGCGGTTGGCCAGGATCAGACAGACTGGGTCTGTAAACCCACCTCTGCTCACAACCAGCTACACGGCATCAGTTGGACAGGGAGGCATTTGGTCATTCGGGGTTGGCAGTGCTTCAGGTAAGAGCAAATTGGGCACGTGTGAGAGTTGAACACAACCAT
This sequence comes from Oreochromis niloticus, assembly GCF_001858045.2. Taxonomy (NCBI): domain Eukaryota; kingdom Metazoa; phylum Chordata; class Actinopteri; order Cichliformes; family Cichlidae; genus Oreochromis; species Oreochromis niloticus. Next base: position 28,766,066 of record NC_031966.2, on the reverse strand, counting down.
ATACAGAAATGGCTTCTCAGTAACTTTGGCGTCCAGCGATAAAACCGCCTTGTGTTATTTTGGTACAGAGGCCATGTCTGGTTGGTCCCAGCCCTTGATGAACAGCCACATGATGCACCCGCAGATGCACGCAGAGCAGTCGGCCTTCTCTCAGCACCAGCCCATGGAGCAGGACGACACGGGCATCGCAAACCCTGCTAACAACTACCACCAGCCGCAGCATTTGCCCAACAGTTACATGGATTTCCCAAAGGTAACTCAGAGTAACAGTTCTGTCGGACTTTTAATGCCCATTTGTCTGCGTACTCGTATTTTACCGGCTATCTGTGCCCATTTTGTCCAGGGGATGCCAATGTCCATGTATGGAGGAACCATGCTGCCCCCTCATCCTACCATGGCAGAAGGCCCAGGGGGGCCGATGTACAATGGTTTGCACGCTGGTCACGCTGGTGACCCTGCATGGAGCCCCATCATTAAAGTGGTCCCAAACAATGCAGATAACTCTGACCCACAACAGCAGGTAAAGTTGGCCTTTATTAAAATCAGACTTGTGACACTTGTGCAGATTTATGCCGTTTTATAAGGAGCAGCATTTGACTAATAACCCCCCTGACCTTTCTCCTCTCTCCTTCAGGTGTGGACCGGTACCTGGGCACCTCATGTGGGCAATGTGCACCTGAACCATGTCAATTAGACGGCATCCTACAGCAATCAAACACACACAGCATGACCCACAGTGCAAACATGTAATACCAACTGACCGATACGACCGAATAAGACAACAAAAAAATTAACGCGTAAACTTTTAAACTTTAGTAGAGACCTGAAAGTGCAGAGTAAAGGTGGAAGAATTGGAAGTTCTCTTTGACGCCATTCTTTGATGTGCCTATCTCTAACGAGGAAAGAGGAAATTGGGCCAGAGCTGTTATCAGTGTCCCAATGATGCAAACACACACACGCGCGATCACCTGTTTAACAGGATCCATTCTCTGCGTAGTTTAGCGATTTTTGACTTTAAACCCGCGTACACCGTTCTTGGGCTGCGGGGGGGGGGGCTCAACATGAAGTAGCTATTTAAACTTGGCCCAGAACTAGATGATGATTACCTGAAGAACGAAATCAGAACCTTTTAGAGTGGTAAATACATGTATAATTGTTTACATACTAAAAAGGGTTAAAATGAGAGTAAATTTCATGTCGTATAGTGGCTCTACTTTATGTAGCCTGTATTAATGTGAAATATTTACCTTAATATTCAATAAAAAGATTGAAAAATATTTGTGCTGATGCTTTTTTGTTTATCTTTGTTGATGAATATGACTCCTGAGTCTTCAGTTAAGTGTTGGGGGGTTTATTTTCCCTTTTTTAAATTTTTATCCACTAGATTTTTATTTTTATTTTATTTTTTTTATTCCTTTTTGGGCTCAAGCTTCCTGACTGCATGATTTCTTAGGCAGACATTAAAGTATTTCATTGTAAGTGCTTCACTGAGGGGAAAAGTGATTTTATGTTTGAGATCAGTGAAGGTTGTACAATACTGCCACTCAGTGGTAAGAGTGGGTTTCTTTTGTGAAACATTTAGAGCTATGTGAAACCCCCGTTATACAGGGTAACAATTTGTGATTAAAATGAAATGTGGCACTTGAAGATTTGTTTAGATTTAATGTGTAGCTGTTTCATTGAGGCCAATGCATCGTAAAGCACATAAGGAATGTGCCACTGGGAAGTGAAACCTCACATCCAGGATAATTAGAACGTCCAGCTACAAATATTTATTAGGCCACGTTTTGTTTGCTTTTTTATTTTTAAATATTGGATTAAATTTCAAGTAATTGCAAGTCATGACATTTTTATTATTAAAATGGAACCAGCCTGCTGTGTATTCAGAACCTCAGTCTTGATTGTTTGTGGTAAGTATCCAGTTACCTATGTGTCCCCAGTTCACTGGATAGTAAATGATCTAATTTGAATTTAATATCCGCTGGACTTTATTCTAAAACATACCTGACTTTTTAATTTCTGTTCAAGTTAAAAACTGCACATTCAACACACACCTGCTTACAGATGGGGGGGGGAGGTGTTAGCTTTGAGTTGAAAGTTGTGCATTGAGAAGATGCAATAAAGTGTACTCTAAAGTAAAAAGAAAAAGCGCAATTATATCTAAAGTAAAAGCACTTATTGCTGCAGCTGGGTATGACTTTAAATACTTGTATACTAAAATACTTGACTATCTGTACTCAGAGGCCGTGGTCAGTGTTTAGTCTAATTTAGTCTGTTTTATATTTCTGAAGTGAAAGATTGATGAATTTGTAAAAGGCATTCCTCTCTAACCAAGGTAGACTTAAAAAAATTTTTATTTAAAATATTTCGACCTTTATTGTGAAGCCGTGGAAAAATTTAACCGGAAGAGTAGTTGTTAGTATTTCCGGGTTGTCATAGCCAAGGTAAGCATGGCTGCAGCAGCAACACCCGGAGTTGCAGAGCAAACACCCGGAGTTGCAGAGCAAACACCCGGAGCAGCTCCGCAGGGAGCTGTGCCGTTTGATTTATCCCAGGCTCCAAACATCGAAGGCTTCAGCCCTTTGCCTAAAGCCAGAGATGAGACATTCAAGGAAAAGTTTGCGAGGAAAACCAAGGAGAACCCATTCGTCCCGATAGGTGAGTTACACAAGCGTAGAAAAGGGCTGCACTGTAAAGTCACAACTGCGGTCCGCTACGTCCTCTACTTCACACAACTATGTTAGCACTTAAATATAAAACAAAGGCTTGGGTGAGAGGTGGGCACGACATCAGCTGACAACACAACAGAGGTGTGTGGCTAGATAAACGTAACCTATGACATATTTCCCAACGAACTGCTTTTCCGGAAATATTCCCGGAGCTCCTCCTCCAGCTGTGCGGCAGCGTCCTCTCAACCCCCGGAGGTCATTGTGGTCACTCTTCATATATTTTGTAACTCATGTGGTCTGCACATTATAACCTTTAATACCTCAAAGCGTATTAAAAGCTGGTTTAAGTGAATAATGTAAAACCGGACAAACATGTTTGGGATATAATTGGACTGTATCTCACATTCTTGTTCATCTGTCAACAGTTATTTACGTAGTTCTGTATCTCATATACTACTTACTGTTACTTCACGAGTGCTTTATTAAAATAGCCTGTGCTGTTTTCTTTCTCTTTTTCTTTCGTAACTCCCCAAATCATACATATATTCCGTTAATGCCTATGATATAATTGCTGATTCTAATTTAGAAGCTGTTTACATTGAGGTCATCTGTTGTTGACACCTGTAGCAATAATGCTGTCATTAGAAATGAACAAAACTGTATCCATGGCAGTTCTCCCATTATTTTACTGTTGACTGCAGCCACCCTGATAACTAAAAAGTGTCTGTGCCAAAGGAAAGTGCAGCTTTTCTATCTCCATCACCCCATTCTACTTGATATTAGTTACACTATTCAGCCATGAGTTTTTGCCTTGTCTGTGGACCCAGTTAACTGTCCTAATAAATTGGGTTTATAAGCTATAATTTCTTTATTTTCCAGGTTGTTTGGGAACAGCGGGAGCACTGATTTATGGTCTCCGTGCCTTCCATCAAGGGAAAACCAGGCAGTCCCAGCTCTTGATGAGGGGACGCATCTTTGCTCAAGGCTTCACTGTAGTCGCCATTATTGTTGGTGTTTTTGCCACAGCTCTGAAGCCCAAGCAGTGAAATGGATCGATCCCACACCTCTGCCATTGTCCATTCAGTGTGTGGAATCGGAGCAGACTCCAGACTTCTTTAAATGAACTGAATAATATATTGGGTCTTTAACATTCTTCAGACACACATGTTAATGTCAGCATTATTTATTGCTGTTTAAAAACTGTGAATCACTCACAAAAAATGAATATTTTCGCTTCTTGCTGACAGTGTGGAACAGCAAAGTTGAATCGGCTTGTTACCAGTAAGCAGGCTGGACTTCAACTCTACTAAGATGGTGCTGAAGCAAAATGCTGATAAATGTAAATTGTTTTCTTGCTTCATGCTCACTTGGTGAGCTTGACTTCAAATGTATCCCCCACACTGTTAACATTATATTCTAATAAAATGTCACATTTGAACCTGGTGTCCTTGTCATATTTAAGATAAAGCACCATATCTTGTGTTTGAATTTCCTGATGTGCTAACCTTTAAGGTTATATTGGAAAAACTCAGTGTGGAAATTCATTGTTAATGACTTGAGTTAGGCCAAGTCCACCTTAAAACACTCGACAGAATAAAATCCTCCACAAGAGGACCTTCAGGTGTTATATCGATAGTGTAAATTATACATTTTATAAAGTCACCTCTGAAGAGAATTGTGCTAGCCAAGTTAGGCGTGATATGTAAGAAAAATTATGAATCAAAGCTTTAAAATGTATGTAAAAACAAAGCATGCCCATTTCACATGCACTCAGTGGTCATTATTAGCACTGGGTTTAGAGCTACCTTAATTATTCGTAGCACGTATTAAGGAAAGGTGCTGGAAACATCAGAGAGTGGACCAGGTGTGGTCTTCTGCTTCTGATCTGCATTCAGAGATGCTCTTCTGCATACCTTGGTTGTACCAAACAGTTATTCAGGTTACCGTTTCCTTCCAATCAGCTTGAATTAGTCTGGTCATTCTCTGTAAACCTCAGAGATGGCTGTGTGGAAAAATCCCAGTAATCAGCAGTTTCTGAAATACTCAGAGCAGCCACTCCAGCACTAACAACCATGCCACATTCAAAGTCACTTAAATCACCTTTCTTCCCCATTCTGATGCTCTGTTTGAACTACCTATCAATGTGGCTTGTATGTCAAAATAGAAGGGCATAAGGAAGCAATTATCTCCAGTGCATTAAGGTGTCAACAATCACACCAAAAATTGAAGACAAATCGGCTGAGGTGATCATACTCCACTGTTTTTATTTTCCAGTTCCCTTTTAACATTCACTTTTTCACTATTCCTTAAATCCAAATAGGCAACATGTGAAACAATGTGAAGACATCACTGTTGTAAATGACCCCGTGCTTCATTTCTTTAAAAAAAATTAAAAATTTGTTGGCGTAACAGAAAATGGTATAATATAGCGAAATGAGAAACAAGCCGTCAATCGTGTGAACTCTGAAAATTTCGATGAAATCTTTGGTTGTAGTTCAATGTTTCTTAATTTAGCTGAAATCTTGCCAAATTGAAGAGAAATTCATCCGGCTAAGTGCTCAAATTGTAGAAAGAGTTCGATCAAAAAAGGCCACCAGCTTGGGTATGTTATAGTGAAAAACATGGTAACTTAAAAACAGTAATTAGGGATATAATAAAATACAGTGAACATTAATGTGCTTCGGTTAATGGTTGCGTTTATAGTTGATGAGAGGCAAAATTGGTTACAATCTAATCTGTAACAGTGCTTAATTGCTGAGCGTTTGACCGTAATCCTAATTTATAAATTCAACTAAAAATGTGCATCCAAAATATCAGGAAGGCATGCAATAAAGTTGACCAAGTAACAATTTATAAGTTAAAGGAGAAAGGGAAATTACTGAATTTACAGTAACAATATTTTCTTAATATAGCAGTGATGAAGCTGACCAACTAAAGGATGTTGTAACAGTAATCCCTCCTCTCACACGAGCGTCAGGTTTAAGTATATTATTTGACTCTAATAGGCATCGTTAAAGGCAGGAAGTGTTTAAAGGTTATAAACATACCAGGGTGTTTTTCGTACACAAAAGGGCATACAAATCCTTCTGATGCAATGTGAGATTAAAAGGCAATGTTTCTAGCTCCCCCCAGCGACATCCTCTAGCGAACTAGAGGTGTCTGTTTGAGAGAGATCAGCACAGAGCGCATTCGGGAAACATCCTTCGCCTGCTTGTTGGTTTTTGGATTGAAGTCACAGAGACGAGCTACTCTCTCCCATTCAGACCCGGGGCTGTTGCTGTCCGTCTCTGCCAGGAAAGCCTCCTCAGATGCTCTGTGGATGTGAAGGGAAGCACAGAAAGGTGTTGGTGAGCTGGAGGTTATCAGAGGGATTTCACAAAAGCAAAGGCAGCCTGAGCCAAACACGGTTCCCAACCAAGAAGTTCAATCACACCAACGGCACGTGTTCACGAGATAGTAAAAGCAAAAAAACCTCATGCATGTCTTTATACCGCAGATGGTGTAGAAGATGGATGTAGCTTCCAGATCTAAAACCCGAATCCGGCTTTTGTTTTAATGGCCAGCAGGGGGCGACTTCTCAGACTAATAAAGGACTTTAAAGTGAATAGAAGTGGGTGAAAAAGATCCTCGGCTGCCTCACTCTTTGACATCAGTAGAACTTTTCACGATGACTTTATGGGCTCAGAAGTTTTTTGGTCCATAAAACAAACAAACAAACAAACAAACAAACATGGTTATTCTAAGGGTCAGATGAAAGCAGCTCATTGGCTAACAATTTCTCAATATCAAATCATGGTAGAGCTTCGTAACTGGACTTCACGGTAGCTACATCCATCTCTCATACAGTCTATACTTTATACCCAACATACACTTCATTGTTGACATATTTAATATTTTTTTTTATATAAAAACATCTAGGGCAATGGCACACATCAGTCAAAAAGAACACAAATAATGCCAAATGAAGCCTTTGACAAAAAAGAAAAAAAACAGAATTCCAGTGTTGGGTCATGCATCGGGGGCAAAAGAGGTCATTCAGGGGGCAGATCATACAATATTAGAAAGCAGAAGAATTCTAAACGTACACAAAGCCTATAACATCAGAGTTGGGCTGTTTGTAGAAAGCCTTGTCAGCAATCCTAGCGTGCAGGGCAAGGCCAAGAAAGCAGGAAAAAAGAAGGAGAGGAGAACAATTTCAGTGTCAGTCAACAAGCATAAAAGTGTTAGAGTCTGGGTTATTGTAAGCAACTGAGAAACATTTCTAATGAGGTGGAAACAGTGACTAAACATCTTGCACTAGTGTCATAAACAATCTAGGACAGTCTTTGCTGTAGCATGGGGAGGGGGTGACTCTAGCATTTTCTTTCTGCTGTCTGCATTCTTTTCAGCTAGCTAGTTTCCTGTTTTGCTTTCCGGACACTTGAACTGGACACACAGCTGTAGACTAACATCTCATCAGAGTATTGTATCTCAGTGCTTTAGAAAAAATAGAAGAAGAAAAAAAGAGCTACAGCTACAGATGCAGAGCGATACCGTGCCAGACTTGGACAGAGTCTGTTGGGAAGTGTGAGAGAATAACTGGTTAGCTTGGTCAAGAAAAGAGAGACTGCACAGTTTATGACACTGAGGGGAACCAGGCTAAATCAAGTATTAAATATTATAGTGGTTTAATCTGTTGTGATCACCTTGGTGCAGTAAATTCAACACATATACCACCAACCGTGTCAATTTATCAGTCAGCTGTAAAACATACACAGGTCTAGGATGTAATCTTGTAGAGAAAGGCACAGTTTCCTACACTTCAGAAGAATCTATAAAGACCTCCACTGAACGTTTAGTTTAGAGCGAGGCATGTTTGCAAACTGAACCACAATGTTTGTTTTACCAAGAACAACTACCTCTAACTACCAATACAAAATTCAAAACAAAGGTAGTAGAGTGATTACAGCATCACCATCATGGATTACTTCTCTGCACATTAGTGGTGGGGTGGGGAGGTCAGATCCTAACCTGTTGTTGGTCTTGTTCTTCTCCATCTGCTCATTTTGGTGTACGTGCCAGTCCTCAAGCTCCTTCTTGGCTTTCACTCTCCATTCTTCCTCCGCTGCCTTGGATGCCGAGTCTTATTAGGACGCAAGAAAGCAGAAACGTCACACAGTTGTAATGCATTTAATCTCTTCTGTTTCTATGTGTGACAAGGATCTTTTCTGATTAGTTTAAACTTAATCACAAGTGTGCTGAAAGGCAGTTTAGCCTCTAACAGAAAAGCAAAAAGCAGTACAGTGAAGCGTTAGTGAATCCGTGTGAAATGAACCTGTGACCTTGTAAGGAAAATAAAAAGAATCATAAGAGCTACACATTACTAAGTGCATTACATATTATCACTGACAGCATCAGGGAAACATTGTTACCAACCTAATGCTTCAAGGCGTGCCTTCTGCTCCTCCCTCCATTTGCGTAAACTTTCAGGTTCTTGCCTTTGGATATCCACCTGGGCGATGGCTGCGTAGCTGTCTGTTGGGCCATTGGACTCCTGTTGGAGTACGCAAAACATTTACACCATTAGAAACAGCCATTCGGTTCATTCATGCGTGAACGCCACAGCAAACCCACTCCTTCATCACATGATTACGGTGTTCAGAATAAAACTCAACCACACATAGGTTATGTAAAGAGACAGACATCATAAAGTATTACAGACAAGACTGAAGCTCACCTGAAACAGGTCTCCATTCAACGTGGCAGGTTCTTCAAAGCCGTCTAGCATTTTTTTAAACAAAGAAAAACCCACAGATATAAGTTAAGATGAACTTCTTGGAGTTTATCCACTTACACTTCCTTGCTATCTGGAGTGACTTATGCTCGCTGCTACTACTAAAGTGGTGTCACTTTTGGTCTCGAAACGGATAAGACTTCAGAAATGCAGCAACACCTGTTTGGTCACCTGCTTGATATTGTCTGGGCTGCTTTGTCGGTTAAAAGGCCAGGAGCACTTGCTCTTTAGCTTAGTTTTAAGGTGCTAGTGTCACATAGCTAATGTTATGTGGGATAGCGTCCAATTAACAAAACCTACGTTGTCGTTGCCCGCAGCTAGCTAAGCTACAAGGCTAACGTACTGTTAGTTTGAATCTAAATAGGAAGCAGTGAGAGTGTTAACCACTTATATCACACAGTGGTGTTGTTAACATATGGCGGTGGGGCCTTTGTTGGTTAACTACTAAGCAAGTTACCGATGCAAGTCCCGGTATTAATATTAGCTAGCTCTAGTTAGCTTTGTTTGCTCGTTAGCTAAACATTAGCTGACGTTAGCTCAGGGACAAACTTGCCATAGTTGTCGGTCTGCGGCTGCTGAACACCGGCTCCTTCTAGGGTCCCAAATGCGTCGCCATCGTTTTCTATCCCCGCTATCTCATTCTCCTGTTGAGCCAGGAAAGCGGCGGCCGGGTCCTCTTCAGTCGGGTGCGCTCCGTTGTCAGCCATCTTTCACAAAAAGTGTACAAGTTTGATTGAGCTTGCTTAGCTAGCTAAACGTTAAAGCCACAAAAATCAGGGCACCGAGCTCTGCAACGTTAATAGTAACAACTTAAAAATTCGATTTGAGTGTTATCTATTCTAAATATTGCTTGGAAAAATAGAGTCAGCTAGTAAAGCATACGGAATAAACAATCTACGCGTCGATTAAAGGCCTTAACTGATGATTCATTATTTCTTCACTTGTTCAACCAGTATGTGTATGATGATAGAGCAGGGGCAGCACCCCGAGGGGACCTTTACATTTTGTTGGAGTTTGTCGCCATCTGCTGGCCATTTGCAGCACAGCACTGTCATCTCCAAGGGTTGTAGTACTAATGCGGTAACAGTAATAAAAAATATCGACAAAACTTATATAGCACTATTTATAGACAGAAATGGAAAAGCATAAAGGTTATGCATTCAGTCCCCCCCCCCCCCCCCCCCCCCCCCCCGCAGGAAAATAACTATCCTCAGCAAAATCTACATGAGTGGGTCATTAAAAGGGAGACGAACCAGACATCCTCACCACTTAACTGGACTCCCTTCAGATCCTTCCTGTCACTTGCTCCTGGATCAAAGATTTCCTCACTAACTGCCCTCAATCAGTCCGACTTTGCCGACTATGTCATCGTCAAGTATGCCGATGACATACTGGGTTCATCTCTGACGGAGGCATATAGGGCAGAGGTAGAGAAACTTGTCCCACTGGTGCTCAGAAAATAACCTGAAGCTGAAGGTCCTTAAAACAAAAGAGCTCATCATGGACTTCAGGAGACACAGACAGGTCCACTCTCCTCTCATCATACATGGAGAACGGGTGGAATCTGTCTCCACCTTCAGGTTTCTGGAAACCCACATCTCCACCGATCTCACCTGGACCCACAACACCAATGTAGGCTGTGCAGAGGGTAATTAACACCACCCAAAAAATCATTGGCTCTCCTCTGCCAACCCTGGAGGCCACGTCAAGGCCTCAGGTCAATCAGGTCCTACATCTCCAGACTCACAGCTTCTTCCCCCAGGCCATTCGGACTGTTAACAAACACTATCCACTATCATGGATTACTTCTCTGCACATTAGTGGTGGGGTGGGGAGGTCAGATCCTAACCTGTTGTTGGTCTTGTTCTTCTCCATCTGCTCATTTTGGTGTACGTGCCAGTCCTCAAGCTCCTTCTTGGCTTTCACTCTCCATTCTTCCTCCACTCCCTTGGATGCCGAGTCTTATTAGGACGCAAGAAAGCAGAAACGTCACACAGTTGTAATGCATTTAATCTCTTCTGTTTCTATGTGTGACAAGGATCTTTTTGATTAGTTTAAACTTTATCACAAGTGTGCTGAAAGGCAGTTTAGCCTCTAACAGAAAAGCAAAAAGCAGTACAGTGAAGCGTTAGTGAATCCATGTGAAATGAACCTGTGACCTTGTAAGGAAAATAAAAAGAATCATAAGAGCTACACATTACTAAGTGCATTACACATCACTGACAGCATCGGGGAAACTCTCCTCTGCCAACCCTGGAGGCCACGTCAAGGCCTCAGGTCAATCAGGTCCTACATCTCCAGACTCACAAACAGCTTCTTCCCCCAGGCCATTCGGACTGTTAACAAACACTATTCCCCCACACCCCACCCCTGCCCACTCACCTCACCATGGTTTGAGTAATCCTCATCACTCAGGTGACTCACACACGGTCTATTCAGACCAAGTATTTTCTTTGCACTGCTTCCAAGCACTTTGCAACTTGTTCTCTAATGTGTGCCTTTCTCTTATTTTTGTATATACCCCTCTTGACTGTATATATTTCTCCTGTTTGATACTTATTGATCTTATTAACAGCCTATGACCTAACTGGGTATTATAGATTAATAAAACAATTTCTTTGCATCTATAATCATTACTAAAAGGCCCCAAATGACCCCATATGACCTTTAAGTAATGGTCGAAGTGGATAGTGGAGTTGTTTTGTACAATTTAAAAATCCATAATTGGAAAAAAACAGCACAGGACAAACAGTTTGGGGACAAAGTTAAACAGACGAGGCTGAGATGGTTTGGATACATGCAGAGGAGTGATAGCGGATATAGTGGATGAAGGATATTGAAGATAGACCTGCCAGGCAGGAGGAAAAGACCACAGAGGAGATTCATGGATGTAGTGAAGGAGAACATGCAGAGGGTTGGTGTGGCAGAGGAGGATGCTGGGGATAGGATGAGACGGAAGTTGTAGTTGTAGTTGAAGTTTTTTTAACACCTGTTTTTGTTTGTGAACAGAAAGAATTACGTTTTGTTTTGTCTTTTTGCCTAACTTAACGCCTGTGGATGATTAATGTGTAGTTATTGTGTTAGAAAGTCCGCTTAAAACAGGTCCAAGGTTCTTTAATGTCACTCATCATAAAGACACGTGACAGAACGAAATGAAGTACTCAGTACTCATGCTGTGACAGGTGAACACACAGGTGAACACACCTGTCACACATAAGATCCCAGACATATTTTTGTATTATATCTTCATGCAGCATAGTGTGCATATTATTTTTTCACGCAATCACACTGTAATGGAAAATTTCTATTATTCTCATTTAAGGTATATAGGCACTTATGCGTATGCTTAGTTGTGACACTGTAATGTAAAACTTCCACTGAACAGTCTAAAACCAGATGAACTTATTTCAGCCTCAGTAGTTGAAGAAAACAACTGCATTTGCAGGTGCTGATAGCGCCAAGGGCACGAAACAGCATACCCATTGTAGTGGAAGTTCCACTAGGTTTCACAGCGAGCGGCGTGATATGTGCTATGATCAGTTTGTGACTTCCTCCCCTTTCTTTGGAATGTACAAAGATACAAAAGAGCGAGAGCTCCACTTCTGTTTCAGGGACTGCGCTTGATGACATGCGCATGATAATAAAGAGTGTTGATTGCGGCTGACCGTGTCTGCGGACTTTCTTAATTAAATGTGCACGACAACACACACTGTCAGTCTAAGTTTGACTGTTTTTTTAAAACTAACTTCACTTTTTTTTTTTTTTTTTTTTACAGACTCTTGCGCTATTTCTTAGTGTAAGGCTCTTACCATGCAGCCACCTGTGTTAACTGTGTTGTTTATTGTAGACGGTACTAGTTTTACTTACTAGTAAAACTGTTTCTCTCTCCATTTAGAATAGGTCATGTCAAATTAAGTTACCCTATTACAATTAAATAATAATGGCTTAGCTAGTAAGTGCAGCAAACAGCGTGTGTAAAAAGTTATTCTTCAGGGGTGGTGTCCTGGATTAGTTCATGTTTATCTCTGAGGCCTACTCTTATTCATTTATTTATTTATTTTCCTTTAGTTAAAACCGACGGAGTGATTGAGAAAAGCGGTTTCATGGCGGCTGTGATGAATGGCTTTAGTAGTAGCAGCTGATGAGTGCAACTCGGCCTCTGAGTGAAATGAAGCCTCCGCCCATGTGACTTCTGACGTCTCAGCAGAGTCCTGCTAAAAAGAATTTGAGGGAATGAGTTTGCTGCTCACCAGGGGGATCCACGGCGGCTTCCTAACGTTTGCCTCAAGGAAGTCTGAAAAGTTGCCTGCTTGCCAACCGACTTATTATCTTATTTTTTAATTATTTTTAATCCGGTACACTCGTGATGTCCGGCGAGCACAGAGAGACACAAGAGGTAAGCTAATGCATCTTTGTGTGTTTGTGTGGTGTAACTTCTTCAAACCAACTTTTCCCCCCCACAGAGGAGGTTTGTATGGATTAAGCTGGTGCTCCAAACTGTGCAGGCTCATGCTTCTGGCCATCTTCCCCGAGCCCCTGCTGCTCTGTAGCTGTGCTAACTACTTTGTCAGAGCCGAGAGTTTTGTCCGGTTTTCGTGTCCCGTGTTGTCGCGAGTGGAAACCTGGCTGTCTGCGGCGGTGTTAACCGGGGTACAGCGTTCACAGCGTGGCCTTTAATTACCGCTGGGAAATTAGTGTGCTGGACGCATTTAAGTTATTTAAAAGAAACCCGTGTAAGCTCGTAATTGCGTAGCGTATTAACCAAAAAATTTCGTGTATTTGAGCTCTCATTAAAAGCAACACGAGTTCCTATAGAACTAATGCAGCAGCGGCAATAATATAGAAGATTATAAATAGCAACACCATAAGCATGGGGATGAGTGCCACACATTTATTGGCTTAAAACTGATGCTTTTATTCTCTTGCTTATCATACAGGGTGGTGTTTAATTAACTGGAGTGCATTCACATTAATGCTGTTACTTCCTCCGCTTTAATACAGTCTGAATAATCAGCTTTCAGTGTGGTGTTTATCACCAGTGAAATCTAGCCTCCATTACCTGCTGCTCCTGCTGCAGGTCTTTCTGTGTGTCGCCTTATGCGCCTCTGTATCATAATTCATTTCCCTGGCTCTGAGAAAAACTAATTTAAGCTTTGCCAGTAAAGAGTCAGGTTTGTACAGATCTACAGGGTGCATTGACAGTAAATGAATGCGAATGGAAGTCTTTTTTTATTTTGAGGATTTCCATTAACTTGAGCAGATTTGCAGGTTTTCTTAGTGGGATTATTTGGGGTGCTAGGCTGGATTAAAGGCTGTGCTGCTAGATTTTCCTTATCTGTGAGCACACCACTGTCTCACCAGTCTTTACAGTGTGTGTGAGCTGCTCTGTTGCTTTAAGAGCTTGATGTTAAAGTATAATTGCTGAGGGCTTTTTTTTTTTTTTTTTCTTGCTTGCACTATGTTTCATGCCCTCCAGAAAGAATGTAGAGGTCTGTGTGCTTTGCTTCATTTGTGGCCGTCCGCCGTTTCCCAAGTGCAATGAACTTAGAGGAGGAGAAAAAAAATCTCCTGGCCCGTGCCAGAATCCATGGGTCGTTGACGTTACCTCTCTCCATCCTCCTCTGCCCCCCCCCCCCCCCCCCCCCTCCTCTGCCCCCCCCCCCCCCCCCCCCCTCCTCCTCCTCCTCCTCCTCTCCCTGTGACTCATGTGGGTGTTGGGCTGAAATAGTTTGGTGTAGTTTTACATTCCTTATATAGCCTCTGAGGAGTGAGCAGAGGCTACGGCTTGCCTGTGTCACAGTCAGGATCGAGGGGGTAGGGTTTGCCAACAGAGAGGGAATCTGCTTGCTCCAGCTTACTGACTCTTTAGCTTTCTCCCAGGTTTGGGCTACCAGCTGACCTTTGAGGACAAGGTAGGTGGCATAGCTGTGTGTCACGGAGACCTGTGACACCTGGTAGGTTTGCGGAAGAGGAGGTGGAGGAGGAGCAGGGATAGAGTAGCAGTGTGAGCACAGAGGTCAGTGGTCAAACCCCAACTCTGTGTAAGCCACTAACAGAGGCCTGCATCTCATGTTGCCCTTTGGTTCTTAAAACTACCTAGTTATTTAGTGCCTTGCCGCCGAATGGCAGTAATTAGTTGCGGTGAAGCCACGATACCTGTTACCTGGCTGAATACAGCAAGTGGCACATTATCCCCCCCGAAGGAGGAGTTGTTACTGCTATTGTTGTGCAGTAGATCTTCTAAATGCTGCACATTGGCGCTGCAGTAGACTGAAATGAATTCGACTCTAACTTCACCTTAGAGTTTAGCTTTAGATTATGACACCAGGCTATTTATGTGTGTTTTGAAATGTGTAAAAATGGCACATCCAACCAGCACCGCTCCCTCTTTATTGCCTAATTTTGACTTGCTGTAACGTGGTTATTCCTAAAACTAAGACGTGACATTATCTGCTGTAAAAGAAAACAACTTGAGTGCCATTTTCTGTATGGTGTGTGTGTGTGTGCTCTTGGGGGCTGGTGGTGCTGACAGCCAGCAGATACACTGTTTCAGATAACGCAAAATAATAAAGGACCTTGAGAACCTTTTCCGGGCTTTCTGGCTAATTAAGATGTTTCCTTTTCCCTTTTTTTTCCTTCCTCAAGGGTATGAATACGTACTCTGTAACCCTCAGCGGCTCGCCGCCTTGGGGCTTCAGGCTGCAGGGTGGCAAGGACTTCAACATGCCTCTCACCGTGTCAAGGGTAAGAAAGTGCACATGGAATCAGCTTTTGTACTTTTTTTTGCATCTGTGCAGAGCAGCAGTTGAGGTGTTTGCGCTCTCCTCTGAGATTTCCTCTAAGCTTCTATGAAAGCCTCGGCCTGTTAACAAGAGTCTGTTGGTTTTAAGTACCAGCTTGGCCACCTCAGTCATCAGGGCTTACCTTGCCTCAGCATATGCATGTATCACATCATTTTCTTTTTTTTTTTAAATTAGGCACACATAGTAAGATAGTAAAGGGGTTTGTCTACAGAAGCATTTCCATACTATTCAAATGTTTTTATGGCTCATTTTGGTAACCCTTGCCGATCTGTTCTAACATGCAGTTTCTTTGCATGACACTCCTGCTGTGTGCTTTGTACTCTGTGTTCGCTCCCCTCCTCCTTCCCTGGACGAATTTTCAGATACTCTTTTATAAACTTCTGTTGCTATTGACGAGAGCGGCGACCACTTTCCAGCCCATATAAGTGCAGAGCTGCTTTGCCTGACAAACATACAGACTCGCACTTGCAGCTCCGCACACAGACGCCTGCACATTGCACACACATAAAATCATTCCAACTTTCCTGCCAGCTATTGCGCACACAGATCTAGTTTTCTATTATGTGCTCTCTGGTTTTATTGCATTATTGCACTGCTATCCAAATAAACCGGGTGATCTGTAAGTGTCAGTCTGACTTAACAGGTATTAATTCTGTAGTTATGTCCAATATTTGCAGCTTTTTACCTCAGAGATAATTAGGAGTTAATAGGTTTGGACCCTGGTGTAATTATTGAATTGAGCTTTCGTTTCTTTGTCTTTGTAGATGCAAAAAAAAAAAAAGATTGCATGCTTAAAACAGACAAATGCACGTTCCCATGAACTGCAGGGTATTGTGAGTAGCATCACACTGAGGTGCATGTAGAGCTCATGTAATCCTGTGGTGAGGGCAGCCGTTATCGCCAACCCTGTCAGTACTTGTCCTGTGTTTGCTCTACTTACTGCCAGGCATCGCAGTCAGAAACACAATGTTCCCCCTGGATTTATGACAAGAAGCATTTTACTTGTACCCATAAAAGACCGAACAGATGTAGAAACCTCTTTTGACGAACGGCCACAAACAAACTGAGACATAGCTGTTAACTTGGAGAAATTTCAGTCCAGGCAGACGGGGCGTACTGCAGGGTGAATATCAATGTGTGAGTCAGTAGATCTAGACGGCTATCAAACGAGTTCTCATCTTAATGTGTTGACTGATTACTGAAGTGGCGCAAGAGCCCAGTTTGTCTGCATTCCAGGTACATATCACACACTGGTGATTTTCCCTGCTACAAAAACTTGTGTGATATTTTATAGTTTATGATTTATAGTATAGCAATATCCTTCTCTCAGGTTGGTCTAAGCTAATCGCTCCTAGCCGAGGAACAAAAAACCCTTAGTATCTCTAAGCTTGGAGCTGTAACGACTGGTCAGTGGCCAATATCTCTGTTTGCTCCAGCACTGGGCCTCGGGGTTTACAAGTTATAAAGATGTGACAGGTTTTCTCTCTTTTTTCTTTTCACCTCTCGGGGACTGTTTGCCCTCATCGTGATTGTCATAAAAGTAGGGACAGCGAGTCCCACAGTCGCAGAGGTTGAAAACAGCCCAACAAGGGGCTGTAAACCCCAATGATCTACAGTATCCCTTAGTAACAGGAAGAGAAGTCAGACCTACACTTACTGAGTTCGCATTAGATGGATGTGGTGGGTGGTCTGTGTTTACCGGCTTGTAGCTGATGAGTATGTGAACCCAGATGGACGGTTAAGTGATTACAAAATGAAGAGAGTGTAGATTGATGGAACAAAAGGCTCTTAGAGTCTCTGTGAGGTGATGAGATTGCAACTCCCGAAGGATCCAAGTGTCCAAGTGTTTTGTTTGTTTTTTTGGGGGGTAAACACCAGATGACAGTTGCCATTGTTTGGGAGTGGATTTGTTGAAGCTGATGGTTATTTAGGTCACTTGAGCTTGATCGTGCTGTGGCAGATAGTGATATTGTTTCTTGTACTGCACGTGGATATTCCAATTATCGATTTGAAAAGTTGCGGCTCTGTGACTCGCTACTTCCCTGTGTTTGGCGCGCGGTTTTATTGGTTTTCATGCTAGACAAATGTGGTTGTTTCCTTCCTCTGTCTGCAGGCGGGGAAGGCTATGCTTTCTCAGCATTCCAGGGATTTTTCTCATATCCACCCTGTTGCTGCCAACAGACAATCCTGTTGTCTCCTTTCTGTGTCTAATACGTCTTGCACACTCACTTTTCTCATTCATGTGATGGACTCCTCCGGTCTCAAAGGGATACTTTCCCAGTGAGATCAGAGGAATGATGGCCATTACTTTTAAGTCACAGTGAAGGGAAAAGGAAGAATAACTTTTTCACCTTGGATTAATAGGTACACATTGATTTAATCCTGAAAGAAATATGTGCAGGGCTTTTATTTTGCTCAATCAATGTTCAGCTCTTGGGACACAGCTGATTTTCTTCTAGCTGTTCTAATTTTCTTCCTCGTGATAATAGATGCATAAACATTTCTAGCTAGTAAAATCATTAGTTCGCGTGACCCTTCACCATACCGCTAAAGAATTATCTATAAAGCACGTCATTATAAGCCATAAAAACTGACAAGATGATGCTAGTTGCAGCCATGCCCAGTGGACTTTGCTTCGCCCTCTCTACAACTAGGTGCTTGGCTTTGGTTTCTTTTTTGGTTCAGAACTGAGCGTTACTTGAGTTTAAGTGGGTATTAAAGGGACAGCTATTTCTTATTTCATATCAATTAACTTAAAGGACTCACAAGAGACAGCTGAAGCACCAAAGGCTCAAGACCCCCACCTTTACTCCCAAGTAAGAAGACTGAGTCCTAAATTTTCCATAAAGCTGTTTGATGGTTCCTTTTATTACATCCTTCCTGCCTTGTAGTGTGTTCATTTTTTAATACTTTACAGCTCTAGACTGTAATGAAGAATTTCCAGTATAAATATGTAGTCTCTCCCTGTGACAACATCAGAATTATTTTCTCAGACGTACTAAAGTTTCCTAAGAATTCCCCTAAAGCTGCAGAGGATATTGGTATTTAAGGAAGCCCTTGTCTATGATGAAAAATGCCAAACTTCACTTACTAGCATAATGTAATTCTTTGGCCATGGTGGTAGTGTGCAAAATTCAGTTTGCTTATTGAATTTAAGATTGTGATGACCTTGAAGTAGGCCGTCTTCTTGACTCAACTTGTATCTCGCTCCACATATTGACGCCAGTATCCTGTTTCAACAGGAAAGGCATGAAATATAGGAAGCAAGATGTTGTCGTAATGCGGTTTTGTCACTTTCCATGTCGAGTGCAACACGCTCTGGTGCAGCCCCGCAACTCTTCCCAGGAGTTTGTGCATATATCTGACCCAGATCTCGTGCCAGCGTGATTCCAGAAACATTATGATAGCATAACCGAGGCTTCTGAGCACCATCTGGTTTCTTTTGACAAACACATGCCATACCACTGAAATCAGATGTTCATAGGAAATTACTAATGATGTCATGTCAATAAGCAAGTAGAGAGATTTGTGACCGTCTCTCCACCACCAACACCCATCCACCACCACAGCTGGATGAGTCATCGGCCCTTATATTCCGGTTTCTGTGTCCCAGTCTGACTAGTAGGCCATCTGTTGCTTTATCACTCGTATCTTCTTAAACACTCCTCTTTCTTTCTCACTCTCACACAAACTCCGGGAAGAGAAGCCTTGTTAGAGGGGTGATTTAATAATTCAGAGCTTGCTGATACATCGGCTGCAGGGGGCATTTCTCCTAGTTGGATAAATAAATGTCTTATGATGCAGTGTTTTTAAGGTGAGTTGGTACTAGGTGTTCAGTTGCAGTCATGTCGGGCGGGGGTAGGGTGCGGGGGGGGTGACCACATACTTACAGGTTTGGGTTTCCATTTCTCAGAGTGATATTTATGGCTTGGCATCAGCTGTGCTCTGTGTGTGTGTGTGTTTTTGAGTGAGTGATGTAAGGACAGACTGTCTCTTGGCCCCCAAATAGCCCTGGAAAGAATAAAAGTGAGCTGGTGCAGAGTTACACAGTCAGTATATCAGAAGTTGCAGATAAACTTGAGGGCATTATTAGTTTAACCAAAAAAAAAAAGGCTGAGAGCAAGTGTGGGGGCCCTGGATCACCTGTGAGGTTACCCAAGGAAAGAACTTCAAAGTTGAATTCAAGAAGCTGGATTTTGAGAGGCTGGCGAATGCTTTGAAATTCAATAGCATTCCAAAACAGCTTTGCTGCTCTGCCAAAAAGCCTTGAAACTGGCTACAAACTCTTCGGCTAGCCTCGCAGTTCCGAATACTTGAAGCTGCAGAAACGTCGTGCCATTGGCATGACGTGAGCTCCCATCGCATTTGCACAAAATCACGTGTAGCACGTAGAGTGTAAATAAACGCATACGATAACAGCTGACCACGTCATGCAGCAGTCTTTGTGCCGCGCCCGGGCTGTTGTGGGGAACAGTTGAGTGCGTTTCAAGAACAAGAACATGTTTTCTACGGACGTTAACTGTATTGACAAACTGCTGCAAAGTGAACGAGGTGGGTGTAGGGTTTCTGTCTGCCCCCCACCAACCGAAGGTCTGAGCACAGCAACTTTAACTGCTGCCCTCTCAAGTAAGGGAGCAGCTGCACTCTGAACCTGAGCCAGGAGCACAGGTGTCCGTGTCCATCAATAACCAACTCTCTGTCACACACACATTCACCTAATGCAGTCCACAGGCTTTAGAACTTTATCTACATCTTCTTTTTAAAAGCAAAACCAGTTTGGAAGAAGCACCATGACCCTCCCAAACAATGTCATTGGTTCTTAGTGTAGTTTTTAAACCTCCTAGAACAGCAATCCCCAACCTTTATTGCACCACGGACCGGTTTATGACCGACCATATTTTCACGGACCGGCCTTTAAGGTGTCGTGGATAAATACAACAAAATAAAACCAGTACTGGTACCAAAAAAAGGAAGATTTATTCATAACACATGGGAAAAGACCCAGGGAAACCGAGTCAACGATAAAAACGCTGAAAACCATAAAGCCTCAACTCTTGCGGCCCGGTACCAAACGACTCCGGTCCATGGTCCGGGGGTTGGGGACCGCTGTCCTTGAACACCTGCGTGCAGTTTTGTAACACTATCACTATCACTAAAGTCAGTAATATATTTTACCCGATAAAACATTCTTCACATCAGCATGGTGAATTGAGGTACTCTTGTTTTATTTCCTCCTATAAAATGGAAAAAATGTATTATGTGGCGACACTATAAAAAGGCTCTAATTAGAGAAAAATTATAGACTTGTTAATGGAAGAAACTCCTGAATAAATAAATCCTGGAGCTGGGAAGTCAGTCCACCCATTCCTGGGACACGTGAGCCTCGTCTAGTCAAGGCACAGTCGTCCTGCATCACTGACAATTGTCGGAGATAGATTCATTTTTGTTTTGTTTTTATTTGGGAGGGGAAAATGGCCAACAGACTCTAAACTCTGACCATCATATGAATTCTCTTGGAAATTACCACTAAGTGAGCTTCATGATAATCACATGACTGTAATCGCGTGGGTAAAAATCCCTGACCTTAGAGTTCTAGGGTTAAAGAAGATGGCCATTTATTGCTTTGCAGTTGTTGGTTGGGGAAAGCTGCTGGCTTTTCCATTGCATGGGCTTGCTTAATTTCTTAATGTACCCCTTGTTAGGAGCTTCGTTGTTAAAAGCTTCCAAAATTCCTGGGGTTTTCTGTCCATATTCTATGGTTCATGGGTATTTACTGTGTTGGTTAACATTTTAAAACCTCTTTTGATTTAAGGGAGATTAAAGATACAGCTCCCAAGCGGCTTTGCCAACTTTTCTGTGGCCAAAAACTAAAAGGACATGCTGTTTAACAGTAATCAAATAATTGTTTTGCTCTGGCACAGTGACGAGATGCTGGAGTTTTACTACGCAGTGTAGCAGGGAAGCAGGACTGCAGCTCTCTGTAGTGAACCTCCATGGCATTATGCCAGGATGTGGCCCTTTTTTCCCAAACACGTCACATGTCACAGTTGTTTTTCCCTAATGTAAGCTGTTAAAGGCCTTTTGAAGTTCTTTCTAAACTAAGAAAAATCTTTCTTAACCCCTCTAATTGCTTCCAGTGAGTGAAAATCAAAGGCAATTAAAGTGATGCTTGAACTTGGCTGTAAAATAAGTGTAACTTGGATTGCCCCTTAGGAATGCATGTCTTCCTATTTTTAGCTTTGCCGTGTTTTGATGCCAGACTGGCTTTAACTTGCGTTGTCTTTGTGGGGCGCAGTCGTTTTTCAGCCTTAACCGTCATCTGTTTATGATGCATATTTACACCCCACCCCCACCGACATCGCTGTTTATGTTTAAAGCGTGCAATCAAAGCGGCGAGTGCGACAGCTTAGCCGAACATGCCAGAAAGCTATTGATTGCACCACTCCTCTGAGCTTTTGATGAGCTAACATTTACAGGGATACATGACATCAGAGAGTAATCCTTGTGGGGCCTCTTTTTTTTTTCTTTGTTACAAATCTTGGCACTCCCTCACTTATCTAATGCTGAACACTTGGTTCTTCATTTACTTAGAATATGACACGTCTTTCCATTGGAAAAGCTGACTAAGCCTTTACTGAACACGACGGGTCATCTCTCTTCTGTAGAGGTGCTGGCGGACGCGTCGTGCACGTGTGCGCACATGTAGAAAACCATTACTGCCTCTCTAAACTCTCAAGTTTTTCCTGTTGTAACAGGACCCTGTCCTTGACTCAAACTCTGACTCAATATGCCCGCGTTGTGTGTGACAGCCCGAGAGGATGATGTCATTCTCCTGTCAGCAAGTGATTTACCTGCCTGCGTGGGAAAAGGTAGATGGTTCTTTCCAGTAAATGATGTGACTATTGGTAACACATGGTCCTTGTCTGCAGCTATCAAGTGTGTCTCTGGCAGTCTGCGGTAAATCATACGCTGCTGACTGATAACGTCATGATGACCCATAATGCCTGTCTCTGCTGGGGAAATGGACCCAGAAGCGCAGACTCCGTGAGCGGATCATCGAGTTTTAATGAGCAACACAGCAAAATCAGTTTTGGCTCAGGAGGTGTAGGGGGTTGTCACTAATCACGAAGTTGGAGGTTGGATTCCTGGGTTTTTCTGAGCTGCTTGTTGAGATGTCCTGGGGCAAGATGCTGAACACCAAATTGCCCCCAATGCGTCAGTGTGTGTGAGATGCATAAAGTGCTGTCTACGTCTGTGTGTGTCTGAATGGGCGAATGTGGCTCACGACGTAAAGCGTTCAGAGTTAAGGCTAGAAAGTGGCATACTAAAGCAGCCTATTAATGACTTTTTATGTTTAGGTTGTTATTTTACTTTGACATGTGTGAAGGGGGGCTGAGCTGAACATGGAAGTCAGACAGCTCGGTTTTTAAAGGGGGATTTAGTAAGCTTTTTTTGACGTTATCTCTAAAAGCAAACTTAAAATGCTCTCTAAAGCAGGCGTGTCAAACATAAGGCATAGGGGCCAGAATAGGCCCAGCAAAGACTCCAATGTGGCCCACTGGATGGCCGCTGTAAAATCTGAAGGAGGGCTTTTCCTACAGAGAAAAAGCTGCCCTGTATTAAATGCCAGTTGTTGTTTTTTTTCTTCTTTGTAACTCCATTAACATTTGTGCTAGATGGGAAATTCAAATGGTTTCAGAAGAAAGAGAAGGTGATCTTTACAGGGATATTTGGTGTGTCATGGTAGCACAAGGCATTCACAAGGTACTGCTGTCTGAACATGGACAGAAACAGTCCTGTCTGCCTTGATGTTACCATGTACGCTTCACATTACCATAGCTGTCTAACCTCCTGTCTGAATTCTTTTCTTTTCCTCCAGCTGACGCCGGGCGGAAAGGCAGCTCAGGCTGGCATCGATGTTGGAGACTGGGTGGTGGCGATCAGTGACGCCAACGCTGAGGAGATGACCCACGTGGAGGCACAAAACAAGATCAGAGAAGCGTCAGGCTCCCTCACCCTCACCCTCAGCAGGTTAGCCGTCCGACATCGTGTGATGTAACGAAATGATACGCTTATCTCATTCAAACAGAAGCACAAATCCCCACAAAACAAATGCCCGACTTCATCCTTACTTGGACAAGATAGGACGACATACTTTGAGTGAAACTTGATCCGACGTGACGGATTTTAAATTGGTTTTTAGATTCGGGCACGGCTCAAATAAAGCAAAGTAAATATTTATTGACAGAAAGGTGTTATTAATGAGGAGTTAACAGAATCTCTGGAGAATAATTCAGAAGATTTCATTAGCATCGAACAAAAAAGACCTTCAGGCACATTTATAAAGGATTTTAAACTTTTTTTTTTTTCTTCCTTTCGTTTCAGCAACATTGAATTCTGGCATATTTTTGCACATGTGTATTCAATTCAAATGGCTATGACATTTCTGCTGCACTTGGATTCACAGAATTGGTGGTGTGGAAGCCATATTCAGGTGCTCAATTCAAAGCTTTTTTATTTTATTTTTTTGAAATAAACGGCCTCATTTCCAGCCTCATTCATAAGAGACTTCAGCCTTGAAACATCCTCTTAAAATATGATGGCCTTTTGCTTGCAGGCAGTTTAAAAAGACTAACTTTGTGCCTGTCGGTCTGAAATTAAACTTGATACAAATGAATTATTCACTGCATGTATTTTAATAGTAATACTAGGTGTGCCATTCTCACTTATTAAAGCAGAGAATGTCGTGGATTTGGCAGAGGTACAGCCTGTCTGAATCCGTCCTGGCTTACTTCTAACAATAATATTCTGTCCTTCACATCATAAAGAAGGAAAAGCAGCGATGAGTGCGCCGCACTTTGCAGCAGATATGCTCGCAACTGCTGTCGGGTGGATGTACCGGCCTTTGTTCTGTTCAAATACACCATCTTCAGAGGAACCTTGGGCACCATACTTGCCTCAGTTCCATAATGAAATTAGAGAAACTTTTATTTTTTTCAGATTACAACACTTTGTTGTCAAATGTGCGCCAGGAAAATCTTTTTATTTTGCTTCAGTAATTTTTAATTAGCACTGCGTAACCTTCCTATAGGCAGCACTTATACCTGCTCACATACTTCCTGCCAGAAATACTTGACAAAGTCTCTCAGTAGAGTTGAAGCCAGAACGTTTCATCAAGAGCTTAATTATAAGAGAGCGAGGGGAGGGTGGGGGGGAAAAAAAAATCCCTCCCAATGAAGGATCAAATGTAATCATTCAAGGACCTAAAACCTTCAGAAAATGAGAAGGTATTGACTTGTTAAGTAACAAAGATGGGCCGGCTGCTGTCATGGGACTCATTTTGATTTTGTGATCCTCATAAGTAAGATGAAAACGGCTGTGTTATCGTCTTCGCTTTATTGTTCCTACCGAGAGACTCGACTCTTTAATTCTTACAAATCTTCTTTGTGCGTTTAGTTGAATCCGAGCAGCCACAGGTCATTTATCAGGCTGCTCAGAAGGCAGAGCCATTACGTGAATGAATAGCGGGGAGATTTGGAGATATGTTTACGGCATATTGTTTCAAATATTCTGGGTTTTCTTGCATTCGTACAACATAATAGATTTGGGTACTTGGCTTTCCCACTCGTTTCCCTTTTTTGATCAGCGTGTTACTGGACATTAACCTGTATTTCTAAGCATTTTAAGCTCTCTTTCTTTAATTGGACAACCAATTAAAGCAGGGTATAAAGTCCAGGAATAAGAAGACTTGCTACATCCTGTTGATTTGTTATCAGATCAGTCTTATCATTCATTAAGTTATAGTGTAGTTTACGTTCTCCTGGCACTTTATTTGGTATACTTTGGTCGTACTGGGTTGGGCCCTCTTTTGCTTTTAGATATGCCTTGAACAATAGTTCATGGTTCAACAAGGTGCTGGACACATTCCTCAGATTTTGCTCCATATTGAGGTGATGCCATCACACAGTTTCTGGAATAGTTTTGTTTTGTTTTGTTTTTTTTGGCTGCACATTCCCGATGTCTACACTGCTGCTCACTGGATATTTTCTCTTTCTGCTTTCAAAGTCACTTAAATCACCTCTCTCCTCCATTTTGGTGCTCTGTTTTAACTCCAACAGGTCGTTTTGACCATGTCTACATGCCCAAATGTACCAAGTTGTTGCCATCTGATTGGCTAATTAGATATTTGCATTAAGGAGCGGTTGAACAGGTGTACCTAATAAAGTGGCCCGTGAATGTAAGTGGTAGTGCACTCTGGATATTGTGTGAAACGGATGTCAAAATATAACTTTGCTTTGTATTTGAAAAATATCTATTTAATTAAAAAATGTGGCTTCGCAGGAAATGGTGTAATATTTCGACAGAACAGTAACAGGTCAGCGTGTTTACTTTTCTTGCACTCTGTGGTTTTTCCTCCTCCGTCTCTCGTCTCCTTGTGGAGTCCGGCTTTTGTAAACATTTCACATTCTTCTTCCGATGACTCCCTTCCCATGACTCCCCAGTCTCCTCTCTTCATCTCACCCCGTCCGATTGTTATTATATTGTAAGACAAGCAAATATTGTTTTCCTGAAACACTTCTCAGAGAGGAGCTATTGTCAGTCTTATTTATTCTTATCTTGGCTGCCATCCACGGTTTCTTTTTATGCCCAGAGAGGACGACAGCTGTGCAATGATGAGATACGGTCTATTGTTTGGTTTGGCGTCTCATTTTGTTCGACACCAATGATCATCTTGTCTAATAGAAAAGGTTTTAGCTTTATCCTGAGCCTTTTTATGGGGACTGGAATCCTCCAAAAAATATGTCCAGTAGAGTTTCACCTTCACAGGAAAAACATCCCGCAGCATCCACGGGGACACATTAGACTCATATTTTAGCCGGCCGCTGGACTGGAGGCTTGTGTTTGGAGAATGCTGGTGAAGTGTGCAAAGTTGATTGCAGTATCATGGGAGGTTTTTTTGTTATTTCTAACTTTATCTAAGATCAGCTTGAAAGCTAAACGTGCATCAGCTAAGATAAGTGACCCATGAAATGAGGTGGGAAATGATCTCATACACCGTGCGTATTCAGTTTCAGCACAAGCAAACTGATTTCTTCCAAAAACACCGACGAAATCATCTCCATATTTGTTCATTTTAGTCCACGGTGCCAAAATAAACGCGGTAACAGAAGGGTCATGGCACGAGTTCCCCGTGTCCCAAATTTCAAATGTGTCTCATTAACTTGTCAGCCTAGCTAAGGTGAGCTCAAGCACTGTGTCACATCGATTTGTCTTCCAGAAATGTGAC
This sequence comes from Oreochromis niloticus, assembly GCF_001858045.2. Taxonomy (NCBI): domain Eukaryota; kingdom Metazoa; phylum Chordata; class Actinopteri; order Cichliformes; family Cichlidae; genus Oreochromis; species Oreochromis niloticus. The sequence goes on along the minus strand of NC_031966.2, from coordinate 28,739,534 downwards.
ATGAGCAGACATGTCAGTATGCCTTCCCCTCGCTGCCCTGTCTATCTGCTCAGCCCTGTTGTCATTCTGTCTTAAACACTGCTCTATTAGCGGCTGAACAGGCAACAGCATGAGCGGTTATTATTTTCTGTGTCACAGGAAGCGCGGCCCATTGTTTTTGTTGGTGATTATAGCCTTAAACAATGAGTAACTGCAGGGTGGATTCATTCTGGCTTAACCCTATTTGAGCTTTGTGCAGCGTGTAAGCGCTGGTCAAAGGGTGGTGGTGATTTATGTTCAATTATTTCAGGAGGAAACAGAAGTGTAAAGCCGGCCGCCTCCATGTTTAATGCGTAAAGATATATTCTAATAAACGTGTGCTCAGTCGGGGGCGGGGGACACCGCAGGGATGTTAATCCTGGGAGAAGCTTTAAGACCTGAACAGGACTGATTGACCTGCTGTATTCTCGGCTCTCTTAATAAGTTTATTAAAATGAAAATCCTTTTTTTTTTTTTTTTTTTTTTTTTTTTTTTTTTCTTTGTGAACCTTAAAACAAAATACAGCACACAAACTGTGAAAATTAAACAAATATATCCAAGTTACCTCTTACGATAATGTGAAGTAAAACTAGTGGAAATATAATGAATAATGAGCACATTTTGTCTGACGTGTTTTATTTTTTTCCCTGTTTCTCTTTAGACCTTCCAAAGCGGGCGGAGACCAGAAGGTAAGCCTGCATTTATCTGACTCACCGAGCTCACCTCAGTGTGGACACTCTGGATGGTTTGGCATGGTGTGCGGTGACAGTTAAATTCAAACTTAATTGTTACTCACAGTTTTTCGTGTCACTTTGTGTTCTTCAATTTCGTCTGAATCACCTGCCTTGTCAAGCTCTCACAGAGTCCATGCACTCTGCATTAGCCAAGCATCAGCAGGTTGCTAAATTAGCAGTTTGCTGGAGAGTTGTCGCTGATGCATTTGGAATTTCCCGCACAGTCCCTGATACCAGATAAATACTGACGCTTTAAGTCTGTGGAGTCGCCCGGCCAGCTGATCAAACTGAACGGTTTTTAGAAAAGCAGCCGACACATAGTCACTGATCTATTTTAATAGTTGTTTATTTTTTTTGCTGCAGTCCATGCACAATGCTCAAAGAGGAAATCCTATTAGTGAGACACATCAGTTATAGACGACAGTTTGAGCACTTTCATTTTAGCAGCAGTAGCAGATTACATTGGCCAGCAATTGGCCGAATGCCAACACAAATAAAATCTCTGTGTTCACACTTCTTAAGCACTTTTTTCCATGTGTAGAGAAAAGCCCGGAGGCTTTTGACAGAGCCGCCGTCGCAGTACAGAGTAATCTTTTTGCTATAATGAAATATTGGGACTGCGCTGGAAAAGCTTGGGCTTGTGCGACGGCAGATGGAGTTCTCTGTGTGTGTCACAAACGTCTAACTGCATGTCGTGCACTGTGCTGCATTGTCTCCTTCTCCCACACCCTCACAGGACTCGCTTGCTACAGCTTCTGTTCCGCCAAAGTACTCCTTTGCCCCGAGCACGACCATTAACAAGATGGCGAGGCCATTTGCAGCAGGTGGTGCTAGTGCCAACTCAGGACCTGCTATTAAACCTGTGGCCTACTCTCCTAAACTCAACACCCCGCGCTCACAGGGGCATGCCAGTACACCTCAGCCACAGAATGGGTAGGTGGATGAATAAACGCTATTACCATTGGAACCGCAACGTGACTAATGTGGTTTTAATGGCATTTTTCTGACGTCTCATTATTCTTGTTTTAAACTTAAAAAGAAAATAATGCCTTTAGAAATTTAAAGAATTTAGTCCAATCAGTGCTGCGGTGTGGTGCCAAAGTGAAGTCACAGATTTTTTTTACATTTTATTTTAGGGTACGTTAGAGAAAAGAGAGCAGGGCAAATGCACGCTGACTCACTGTGGAAATCCAATTATTAACTGTGCCAATAATTTGTCTAAACTTAGGCTAATGCTAAACACACCAGCAGTAGTAGTAGTTGCTGTTGTAGATTGTGTCCTGATTAAGTCTGGTGGTGTTTGTATAGCAGGAAATGTTTAGCTGAAATATGCAGTTCCAGCTGTGGATGAAAGACAGCTGCAGTGAAATCTATCAAGATGACAGAGAAGTATTTGAACAGGAATTGGTTATATGTGCCAATAATCAGTCACAATTTTACAGCCATGTTAAACTCTGTGTTCTTTGGACACTGTAGATGTTGTCACGAGTTTTTTATTTTTCTGCATTGTTTAATCTTTGTTCCCGTCATCCTCATTTTGTGTGTTTAACTTAATCTGTTTACTCAGTCACTTTCTTTTTTATGTCTTCGCTTCCCTTAGGACGGGGAAAAAAACAAACATCATGATTTAAATCTTTAAGATTTATACAAAGACTTTGTTTAAGGCTAGATTCGAGTATAGATTAGAATGAGTAAGCGGCAGTGGAGGTGAGTCTTTAGGAAATGATTGCAAGTCGGTGTAATGTGTGGGAGAGAAAAGCACTGATGTTGTTTTTAATAGTGGGATCTGAAAAGAAGATGTGAAATATTTCTTGCAAAATCATTTCTTTCTTATAACAGATTTTCCATTTCAGCAGATGGGTTATTGATCGAGCGTGATTATTACTCGTCTCTTGCACCTACAGTTAGCAGAATGAAATATGTAATGTTTGACAGATGCAGTGTGGCGCTTGACATTATGATTCTGATGCACAAATCTCACATGCTAATGCTGATCGAGCTGTCACCGAGTCCTGCTCAAGGACACTTCAGCACGTGGAGGAGCCGGGGAATGAACGCCGGCCTCTGCATTTACGGGATAATCTGCTGTACCGCCTGAAACGCAGATTCCCAGAAACAATTTGATGTAGTTTGCTGTAAAAGTGAGCCTTCGACCTTGAAATGTTCATTGCTTTTTTTTTTTTTTTTTCTTTAACCTGCTGAGTTTTTAATATTTTTTTCCAAGTATTCCTGCAAGAAATGTGTTTTAAATGATCCGGAAAGTGGAAGTTTGGCATGAAATGGTCTGTAAGGATAGGCTGGTCCGGTTCCTTTTAATTTGGGTCATGGCAGCGCTCTGTCTCCAGCCGCTGGTGAGCTGTGGTCTGTTGCTGTATTTAGCCTCATACATTTTGTTGGGTTCCCACTCCAAGCTTTTCCTGCTCTGCTTTTCTTCTTCTTTGTAAAATCAACTTTTCTTGTTACTCTGCAACACTAATTCCTCTTGTCATGTTTGGAAAGAGTTGAGCGTAATCAAAACCATCAGGTTAATCTGGTGAGGACGTCATCGATTCTTTGATTCTCCACAGTTAATAGTTGGATTCAAAAAGCTGTCTAAGCCCGACGTGTTAGAACAGGTTTAGCGTTGTGTTGTTTGGACAGAGTTACCAGCAATACGTCACTGCTGTAGCATTTATGATGAGCAGATTCTTCTTGTGCTCCTGTTGCCCTTGAATGAAGCCCAATGGCACAGAAATTAGGTTTAATTTTTTTTCTAAAAGGCTACAGCCGTGTACGTAACTCTGTGAGGCGTTTGTGTACGGGGATGAGAGGAGCAGAAAAGCAAATGTTTTGTGCCAGTCTGCTGAGTCCTTTTGGGTCAGGGTGACAATGGATGATTTGACAGTCAAACAATGCCGTCCTTCTTCCTCCTCTCACAGAGCCTGCTGACAATAGCAGCATGTCTCTACACACCTCTCGCATGGTTTCTGTATTTTGCAATGTTTTTGATCGTCTGTTGTGTGAAACCTTTGTCGTGTATTGACGTGCTCAGTTTCTCCTCCCCCTCTTAACTCTAACCTTTTTCTCACTCTCTTCTTCTTTTAACTCCACAGATGGAAGCTCATTACAAGTTAGTATGTTTCTTTTTTTTGTTTTCATTTGCAGTCAAGTGTGTGTGTGTATATACACTTTTATAAATTGGTATTCATAGTTAGTCTCATGACAAAGCTGTGCACAGCCTGATAGTAGTTCGGTTGCATGTCTTTACTGGGTGTGACTTCACAAAACTATTGTATTAGAATAACTTAGAATTATCCTGTTTGTGGTTTAAAAGAAGAATGCGAGTCTAATATTGTGCACATTTTTAATTAGTCTTAAACTCAGAGACCCCAAAAAGGAGAATGAAGTTGCTGTTTATCTTCTACTTCACAGTTAAACTATTTCTTATTTACGTTGCGGTCTGTGCAAAATAAGAAATATCGTCAAATATCCCCTTCCATCTTCTCGTTCCTATGGTAACTTCACGAGCCTGGTGTTTACATGCTCTTTGGTCTAATCCACAGGGGTGAAACGACTTTCTATGATGATATCTACCAACAGTCCAAGTAAGGGGCTGCTGCATGTTGGCTGTGTGGTCGGCTTTGTAGGCTAATCTGGCCAGGCTGTTTATGTAAAAGAGAGAAAATGCCGATGCCCTTTTGTTAGACAGAGTGATTGTGTTTACAGAGCGAGGATGGCGGTTCATTAATGACTGTGTCTTTTGATATTTCTCTCGCTTGTTTACGAACGCATGCTGCAGTTGACCTACAGCTGTGCTTAAAATGAGCAGCTTAAAAAGCATTTCATTTGAGTGATTAAGTTGTTTATGAAAAATAAATGCCTCTCCTTTAGCTTCTTTCTTTTTTTTTCCTCTTCACTTCAGTACCTGGCTTTATGTGAAGTGGCTTTTCTTGCACTGATTCTAATGACAGTTATGAGTATCTTCCGTTTATGAGCCTCTGCCGTGTCCCCATGAGAAATCTTAGTAATGGGTGTCCATTAGTGCTGTTATTGCGTGACTCTGATACTAAGCGTTCCTCCGTGCATTTGTGTGAGTGGGTAGTCCCTGGATGTGATTGTGTTAACCACACCTGCTGTGTGCTCCTGCTCCTGCTGCTGCTGTTGGGTGTGTGTGCGGCAGGCATGGCCTCAGGGTGGAGAACATCCCCTGTTTTATTCCCAACGACCGCAGCAAGAAGAGGCTGATTGAGGACACTGAGGACTGGCAGCCCCGCACTGGCACCACCCAGTCTCGTTCCTTCCGCATCCTGGCTCAGCTCACAGGCACCGACTTCAGTAAGTCAGGGCCTAAGACAGAAGTGATGGACTGTTACAGCAGAGAGTAATGGGTTTGAGGGGTGGGCCTCTCTGTTAGTCAAGATAAGGTGTAGGATGGGGGGGCTGTTACTAAACGGTTGATGTGATTTGATCTCTGGGACTGAGTGTGACAGCAAGAATGAGTGACACAGAAAAGGTGGATGAGGGGTTTCTTCATTTTTCAGCTGAAGAGAGGTGGCTGGTGTTTTCACTGACAGGTTTTCATGTTTTTTACCCTGACTGTAACCAGTCTGACAAAGGAAGAAACTGCATAGCTAAATATAAGGCATATCATTACTTATTCTGAGGTGTGTGTCAACATTTGTATTAGTGAGGCATTCTGATGTGTGTCTCTCCTGGATCTCTCAGTGCAGGACCCAGATGATGAAAACATGAAGAGGTCCAGGTAAACGGAGTGTCATTAATGTGACCGGTCACGTGTTTGTGTTTGTACACTTGCATATGTGGAAGCCTCAGCTTGGCAGTTACTTTGAAGAAAGAAAAGGAACAAAAAACCTGTCCAGTCAGTGTAATTAGTTTAAATCGTGCAGCTCTGCCTCTGTGTATCACCACAATGAATAAAACCAGACGGATCTGATTTAAGTGTAGACCTGAAGATCAAATTAAACTGGTTTAACAGAATTATTACACTGATCATTCAGTAATTAGACATTTTGTAATGTTTACAGTGACATGGGATCATCATTATAAATCAGTTTACTCATTAGAAAGTAGCAGGATACATTTTATGTGCGCAGAGCTGTGTTTTCTGCTGAGATTCAGTCAAATGCTGCATAACTGTTCATGAATGGCCAAGTTAGGTCACCTGACCTCAGCTAAACATGCTGCTCTCTTACTGTAGACAAAACTAAAAGTAGAAAACCCCACAAAGCTGCAGCGACTGAAGGCAGCTGCAGTAAAGGCTCAGAAAAGCATCTCAAAGGAGGAAACGTGGCATTCGGGGATGTTTATGGTTTCCAGATCCTGCCTTAAAAATGGTACTTCCCAATTTGTACACATACTTTGGGGCCTGTAAAGGGATGGTACTGAGACGCTATTTATTTTAGTGCTGTCAGCGCTAAATGACGTTAACGTCACAACCGCATTAACGCGGCAAATCTCCGTTAGCGAGGCGTTAGCGCAGTTAGCTCGTTAGCCCGGTTAGCTCGTTAATGCGTTAGCACCATCCAGCCCCACTCACCGGGTGATCCGCGCTAACTCGAGATTTGAATGCGGTTATGGCATTAACATCATTTTAACGAGGTTAACGCTGACAGCGCTAATTTATTTATTTATTTATTTTTAAAAAGGTTTCTGATCAGTGTCTGTTAAACTCGTTGATTTAAAGCTAAAAGTCTGCACATCCTGACTGTACGATCCATTGTGGTGTTGTACAGATATAGCGACCATAACTTTGCTGCTTTGAACATCAGCATGCGTGGTGTGTTTTTGTTCATAGTGTTTTTTGTTGTTGTTGTTTTGAGTCTGCTCAGTAGCATAACATATTAACATTTCTGCTTTTTTGCTTTGTTGCTAAAATGCAGATGGGAAGATTTGATAGTATTTTAATTTCTGATTTCTACATAACTGGAGCCATCGTCCAATTACCTTGGTGCATGCAGCAGCAGTATGCTGTGTTCCTCAAAAGTCCCCTTTTATTTTAATTAGGAGATTAGCAGTTTCCTTCTGTTTCCATACTTTTCTAATCGTTATATTTAAGAGTACTAAATGTCATAAATGTCACTACTACATCCCTCTGCTTTTTTTTTCCCCTCAACTTTTCACTTTGTGCACTTTACTCCCTTTTCTGCTCCATCCCTCTCATCTCATTTATTCTCTCCCCTGCAATCTGTTTCCCTCCTGTCTATCTCTCTTTCATATCTGTTTTTGCCTGCGGTCAGGGAAAAGTTCCTCACTGAGATTCAGAGTCCTCGCTATGCCCGTCTGAGGGATTGGCACCACGACAGGTCTGCTCGCGCCCTCAATATTAAATCCTGAGCGACATCCTAGACGCCCTGGGACGCAGAGCCCAGCCAGAGCCGGCTAGCGATAGCTACACTGCAACGACTACGTGATAAAGACGACGAAGATAGTGGACTGTCTCCTGGCAGTTGACAAATTCACCTCCTTAGATGCAGATGGACTGACAAAGAAATTTGGGGAAGCGAAGAAAAGCAAAAATATAAGAAACGTATCCTAGATGACAAAAGCCTAAAGTGGAACCTTGCATACTGAGCCTAAGTGTAAGATCTCCCTCTGAAATTCTGACTTGATGATTGTTGACAACACTGTGGACCATTGTGTCTGTAGCCCTATTTTCCATTTCACACTGCGTTACTCGGAGTAAACTGGTGGAAAGGTGGGGAGGGGGTCTCGGCGGTGGGAAGCACTGTTCTTTCTTCTTTGATTGTGAAGTTCAGACCCTCCTTTTGATCTCTGTCTGTCTCTTTTGCTGCCTGTTTACATTTATTGAGTTTTCGTCTTTTAGAGTTCTCAGTTTTGATCCCCTCTTCTAATAGGCTTCTCGCACAATTTAAAGAAAAAAAACCTGTACTTTTTTTTTCCTGCTGTCATCAAAAATATATAAAATATAAAACATCTGGAAAAAAAAGCACCTCTTGTTCTCTGTCCTTCTGTGTTTCTTTTCTTGTTTATTTTAAGCTTACAAGGGCATATCTCTCTAACAGTTTTCTTTTTTCCCCCTGCTGCTAAGTCACAATTGCTTTACTTACAGTGTGCTGGACAAAAAGTGATTATATAGAAGCGAGGCTTTATTCAGTATTTATGCAGGTTGGAATTAATGGGATGTCTTAAAGAGCCGGGTTCAAGGTTTACTTTTATTGCCCCTGAGAGAAAATTGTTGTGCATTCGGGCATAAAAAAACCCAACAAATGTGCCTACTCATTTATAAAGTGCTGAGATGAACGGTGAGGAAAGTCTGTCTCTAGTTATTTGCATTTTCCTGAAATGCGAAAAAAATGTAATCCTGAAGTGCTATAGGTTTTGACACCAGACTAAAACGAATAGGTTTGGTAGGTAATGACTTTTCATCAGTAGTATTTCTTTTAATAATGTTTCTGGATGTATACAATCCATAACATCCATAGTGAAGGACATCTATAAATCCCATTTTAAAAATGTCCACAGATGAGATGATTTGGAGCTTGAGGATACGGCTTTAAACGCTTTAGCTGTGCTCACTCTCACACATCTGACTCATGCTTATACTTTGTTTCTCGGGCTGTCCAAACAAATCTCATCTCATGTCATGTAAGGGGAACCATTATAACTGCTGCTTTATGAGGGGGAAATGGTTGGTTAACCAACGCTGGTCCATAAACATTCAAATACAGCTTGATTGGTCTGAGGCGCACAGACCTAGGTGGAAGACGAAGATAAATTATTAGCACATACTGACAGAGTTTTTTTATAATTTGGCAAATAATTCGTTTAACAAATGCACCAGTAGTGAGGAGAGCAGATTTATGTAATGAGCTTGTAGCACACTCACTGGAAATGCCTTCCTGGTACCTGATCGGACCCAGTGTTTTCCTTAAGATCCTTAATTCTTTGTGCTTAGAGATTCAACAAAGTGCTGGAAACATTCCTGGGAAATCTCGGTCCATACTGACATGACAGCATCACACAGTTGCTGCAGATTTTTCTTTTGGCTGCAAATCTATGATGTGAATCTCCCGTTTCATCGCACCTCGAAGGTGCTCTGTTGGATTGAGACCTGGAGATCAGGTGATCTGGCCGTGTGAGTACAAGGAGAAAGCAGTTTGAGATGATATGAACTTGGTGATATGGTGTCTTTCCTGCTGGAAGCAGCCATCAGAAGATGAATACAGTGTGTTCATACAGGACATGGTCAGCAACAATGATCAGGTAGGCTGTGCTAAAGACCTCTAAGAAAATGTCCTCCACACCGTTTCATCACCACCACCACCACCCAGCTGAAGCATTGATACAAGACTGGATGGATCCATGTTTTCATGTTGTTCTGAACCTACCATCCGAATGTCGCAGCATAGTCAGACTGATCAGTCCAGGCAACATTTTACCGGTCTTTTGTTTCCAATTTTTGGTGATCCGTGCAGATGCAGACACTTAGCTGTTTCCTGGTCCCACTCCTGTGTTAGCTGACAGGTGTTCTGCTGCTCCAAAGTTCAATGTGTTGTACATTCAGAGATGCTCTTCTGCATACTTTGTAAAAGTGCCTGTTTAAGTTGCTTGTTGCCTTCAACAAGACATTTTTGATGCAGAGAACTGCTGCTTACTGGATATTTTGTCTTTCAGACCATCCATCCATCCATCCATCCATTCGCTTCCGCTTATCCTTTTCAGGGTCGCGGGGGGCGCTGGAGCCTATCCCAGCTGTCATAGGGCGAGAGGCGGGGTACGCCCTGGACAGGTCGCCAGTCTGTCGCAGGGCTAACACACAGGGACAGACAACCATTCGCACTCACATTCACTCACACATTTACACCTAGTGGTAATTTGGATTATCCAATTAACCTATCCCCACAAGCTGCATGTCTTTGGACGGTGGGAGGAAGCCGGAGTACCCGGAGAGAACCCACGCAAACACGGGGAGAACATGCAAACTCCACACAGAAAGACCCCGGCCTGATGGTGGAATTGAACTCAGGACCTTCTTGCTGTGCGGCAACAGTGCTAACCACCGTGCCACCGTGCTGCCCATCTTCTGTAAACCTCTGAGATGGTTTTGTGGGAAATTCTGGTAGATCTGAAATACTCAGACCGTGCTGTCTAGCACAAACGACCATGATGAATTCAAAGAAACTTAAATTGCCTTTCTTTCTCTTTCCGATGCTTAGTTTGAACTTCAGCGAGGTCATCTTGACCATGTCTACGAGGCTAAATGCATTCCGGTGCTTCTATGTGATTGGCTGGTTAGATATTTGGATTAAAGAGAATCAGGTGTATCTAACGAAGTGGCTGACAAATATGTTTTAATTTATAGTGAAGTTAGAGGTATTACTAAGTGACTGATTAAGAAAAATTAGTGGAAAACTAGCTCGAGTAGGAATGTATCCAGACCAATGTGCTAAATTAGACAAGTTAATCGAACTGAAGCATCAACTTGTAGAGAAATTTCAACTGTAAGAGAGGATTGCAGAGGGGAAAAAAAATCAATGCGTAAAAATATTACTTTACATGCTGTAGAAATAACAGTAAGCAGGAAGATACTGAAGAAAGGTCTTTGCAAAGCTTAGATCTGAAGAGCCTATAGGAATGAGGTTTCTCATTCAGCCCTTCTAGGCATGTGCCACCACTGTCGCACATGGTTTTTAGTCACATTCGACTACTTGCAGAGCTGCATCACCTTTACCTCCTCACTGGGTGGAGGGGTGACACATATCAAGGGCTTGTTGCTCCATGAAAAATCAAAACCTGCTATTTCCTTTGCCGGATGCTGAGCTGCCAGCAAAGTTCTCTGCTTTCCTCATTGCTCAGGTTGATGCATCCCACAGGAGTGGATACCCAAAAGGGGGGGGAGGGGGAGAGAAACCGGTACAGATGAATCTAAAATCAGAGCTGCAAAGGATGAACAAGAAAAGTGAAAGGAGATGCTCCAGTTAAAAGCTAAATAAATAAATAAATAAAAAATCCCGTCTGCACAGCCTCTGATAGAGAAAATGTGCACCTGCATCATATCAAGCCTCTTGCTGAGCAGGGAGGAGGAGGAGGGGGTTTGAAAGCAGGGAAAATGTCAAGGATAACACGATCCAGGCTGCTCCAGGTGGGAAGAAGCCGACAGAGGTGTAGTGCAATTTGCACCTGCAACATTCATCATAGTGAGGTGCAACAGAGAGAAGAAAGAAACCTCATGGTTGCGAGACAGCCGAGCCATCGGCCTTTCAACACGTACGGGCAGCCTGGCAAGGGATTGTAGCCGGGGCAGCGGTGTTGAATAGGAGTTTGTTTTGTCAGTTGTTAGGTGAGGTCCCAGATGTGAGGCTTGTCAGTGTGTGTGTGGAGTGGAGGGCAGCTGACCCAGGGTCTGTGAGTCACACACGGGCAGAAACAGCCTCTGTCCTTTATTTGACTCCATCACCAGACATCCTGCTCATCCAGCCTTCTGACTTCCTCTTACAGTTTTTTTTCTTTTTCTTTTTTTTTTTTTTCTTTCTGCGGGTTCTTTGCAAAAATCTCATGGTAGGAGGTCTTGCATTCCTTAATTTAGAAAGATTTAGCTTCCTTACTGTCACTATAAGCCAGATTCTTGGTATTGCAAAGGGATTTAATGTTCTTTATTATTCCAGAAATAGCAGACGGCTTTTATGCTTTTTTTTTCTTGCTAGATTGCTCCCAGCTGTAACTTCTGCTTCTGTAGCTACTTTTTTTTTTTTTCTCGTGTCTTTATGTTTGGGGACATAAATAACATTATTTCATATACAGACGTAACCTGATAAAGGCACAACTATGGGATGAGGTTGGTGTAGGGTAATTGATTTCACAATCTCTTTAATTTTCTTTACGCTAATGAAAGGGGATTTCATCTCCTTTCATTAGCGTGTTTTAGATGGCACAGTTGATGATGTAAACATGATAGATGCCTAAGGTGCTGTTACAATTCCCGCCCGGTTCTTTTTCTCAAGATAAAAGTCTCCAGAGCTCACTGTCTTGGCTCAGAAGTTGTTTTTCTGTCTTCCGTCAAGATTTGAAGCTTTTTCTGAATATAGTGACGCTTGCTGCGGGTAACAGAACTTTGAAATGTAGAAAACGCTTTATTTCAGCACTCCTGCACATGCAAGCTCTAAGCGAAACCTCTTCGGCACCCAAATCTGAAAGCGACTGAGTTTCCACTCGTCTATCTTTTGCCTAACTTTCAGCGACGTCAGTCAGTCTGAGGAGATGTTCGTGTTTCTTATGCTCTCATGAGAGGCTGCGGCTCTTGAACAGCAGGGCAATGACGCTGAAATCATGTTCGGCTTGATTGATTTTTGAGTCATGATAGAAACTGCTCACTGTTGCTCGTTGGTACTGGAGAAATTTCAATTATTATGCTGCTTTCAGTTAAATCTAATACACTGAATCAGAATGTGTGACCACAACAGGTGGGGGCACCACGCTACCCTGTTAATCCCAATTAATATTAATAATGATGCTTGGAGTCATTCACACACAAGGTAATCCGTGGCACAGCATAATGGTGACAGCTCAGCCATGGCAGGAGATATCCAAACATGGCATCCATTGAGAAGTAACTATAGTTACTGAGGTAGGTGTGTGTGTGCGTGCCTACCTTTTCTAATTAGTCATTTTCTCCCCACAGCCTTGAGCCAACTCCCTCACCTGCCAAGGCCCAAGCAGCAAATAAACCAGATGGTGAGTTTCTTCTCCTGCTGATGCGTTAAAAAGAGCCCCTGCAGCCTCCGGGAGAGGCTGCGCTAATAGATTCTAAGTCTTAAGTGTCAATACAGCAGCAACAACGCGACACTCAAAGCTGTCACCACAGACATCTGTTTGAAGGGTGGATTGTTATGGGACTTGTTGTTTTTGTGGTGTGCAGAATCGTCAAGTGCCGCCGCCGCACCAAAGAGTTCTGCTCCTTCCTGCCGACCGCCGTGGGTCTCGGACCCCAATTTTGCCGACCGCTTTCGCCCAGACAAGGTCAGCACCGTCGTGACCCAGCACCAGAAGCCAGCCCAGCCCACGCCTATGCAGAGCCGCAGTTCCATCCTGCAGGCTGCGCAGCAGGCGCCGGAAGACAGCGGGAGGACCCCCATATGTGGTGCCTGCAACAAAATCATCAGGTGAGGCTGCACCGCCGCTACACACAGACTGATTCTTTTTAACTAGAGCGAGGGGCTCTGTGTTTGCTCCTTTGAGGCTCCTGTTAGAGATGACAATTTAAGACTTTTAATATTCACGACACACTGCCTGTCTGCAGCAAATTAAGCCAGTCAGCATATTTCAGAGTCTGGAGACATCTTGTTATCACTCAGAATAACAAAGAAACCCTGGTTGATATTCTGGTCACCATTGCAAACAAAGAGCTTTTATTCATTAATTTTTGACAAGTGAAGACTCAAATTCTGGAAAACCTAAAATTTGTCTCCAGCGTTTGCTCACATTTCACACAGAGTCTAGTGTATTTTTGCTGAGTGCCTTTGGATCTTTTTTCTCTCCTCTGTTGAAGCTTTGGATTATTTAGCCAATTTATATAAAAAAAAATCCCTATTGATGTGTTACTAAGAGTCTTTTTTTAACTTTTTCTTTCTCCAGGGGACGGTACCTGGTGGCACTGGGACGGTCTTGGCACCCGGAAGAGTTTACATGCTCGCAGTGTAAGGCGGTCCTGGAGGAGGGGGGCTTCTTTGAAGAAAGGGGAGCCGTCTATTGTACCAAGTGCCACGATAACCGATACGCTCCGAACTGTGCCAAGTGCAAAAAGAAGATCATAGGGGTACGAGCTTCTGTCGTATCCAGCAAAATCAAAAAAGCACTGCTGTTTCAAAGTTTAAAAAAAAAAAAAGTTAACCTTTTTCTTTTTTCCCCCCATCAGGAAATCATGCATGCACTGAAGATGACTTACCATGTTCAGTGTTTCAAGTGTGCAGCCTGCAAGAATCCTATCAGGAATCAAGCCTTTTACATGGAGGAGGGTGAACCCTACTGTGAGAGAGGTGAGTAACTGAACCATTGCAGTCCACACGTACTATACTTCCTGTCTTGCATACCTGAGCAATCTAAATGCAAATTGTGCAATTTATTGTGCAAGAGTTGGGAAAGGTACCAAAAAAAAAAACAAGGGAGGAAAAAATAAAGAACGAAACGGCTCTTTTTAGAGCCACATTCACAAACTGATGCTACTGCTTCACATCCTACATGAAACAACACTAATGCTGTGACACAGCTGATTGTCTTCCAAGGGCCAGGGGAGGATACATACAACTATTCTGCTTGGTAGTGATGGCTGTGATGTCCTCTGTTGTGTAAAATATGGGATGAACTCACACCTAGTATAAAAAGCTGAATTCAAATTGAAGCTAGTGTGATTTTACACATCCATTTTTCCTATAGGCCAGCAGGGGGCGACGTCTCTCAGCTTGACAAAGAAGTCAGTTTCTGTAGAAGTGCATGAAAAAAATGAGTGTACTTCTGTCTTGATTAATGACCTCTGTAACCACTTTCCTAATGAGTTTTTCTTCTGAATTGCTAGTTTCAAGTCTTATTTAATACAGCTCGGTGTTCACTTTGTAAATTATGGTTCCATTTAGAGTAAAATAGACGATAAAGCAGGGCAAGCTTTAGGGCATCACTATTTCACCATTAACAAGTCGCTACCATACGAGCGTGCAGTATCCTGAGTTTGAGTCTGATCCAAAAACCATAACATACAGTCTGTGCTTCAACTGTGCTCCAAAAGGTGGTAAATGTCCACCTTTCTTTTACGATTTCATCACTCCTTAGGACAGTTAGGTTCCAGACTCGCGTGCGTCTGGTGAGAAAAGGATAGTTTACTTATAATAAAGACCTCAGTCGGGACCAAATGTGTAGTTCGACTGTGTTTTCTCTCAAGGACTCTGTTCATTCATTCAAACAATACAACACTGGAGGCTTCATAAGAGATAAAGGTGTCACCATGGTGAAAAATCCTCTGCTGGAAATAAAAGCAGTCGGATTTATGTAGTTCTAAGGAACAGTTGCAAATACTACTACTACTAATAATTGCAACAATGACAGTAATCAGCACGGCTGAGCCCCCACATAAACCTGTGCTTTAATAAAAAGTTTAATTCTAAACCCGAGTCCAAGCCAGACAGCATTTGCCTGAGCGTGCTGAAAATCCGAGTGTGCAGATCGATTAGTTCCAGCGCCGACTGAGAACATCTCGACTCATGTAAGACGCCCTGCGACTTCACACGTGGATCGAGCCTGATTATAAATCTGCACTGGCCTTAAGTCCACAGATGAGACGGAGCAAGCTGACACCCACAAAGCACTTTTTAAATGGATGCTATAGCTCGGCCCACGTCATAGACGTCGGGGTACAAAATCTTTAAATCCAGCCAGTGCATGAATCAGGTGTAGCATGCATTTTGTGATAAAATTGTTTCCTCTCTACAGTGCATCCTCTCCAGCCTAACTGAAATAATTTTCATTATTTTTTTTTTTGTAAAATTCAAACTATTTCTGACACGTTTTGTCAAACATTGTAGTATTGCTGTGGGGTTTGGCAGAAACCTACATCTCGAGTCTCCTGGCACAGGCCGCAGTCAATCATAAAGTGTGATGTTTTCATCTGCTGTAATCTATTTAGCTCCAGTTTACTTCATACATACCTCTATTGGGTTTTATGAATGGTGCGTGCTCTTCTATTATGATATAAATGATTTAGCGCGGCATCTGACGTGGATTGCTGCTTTATCAGAGGCGAAGCCAGAACCTGGGTACTCATATTCTGAATAACGCCTTCAGCTCTGATAAACATTCTGCTGCCTCAGCATCTTTCGGGGATTGTACAGCTCTCACCCACTCACTCTTGAGAAGCAGCATTATAACCTGACACTTTCCCCCCCAGAGTCCTTGTGATGAAAGAGACTGGCAAATCCAGTCAAGTATCTGGAGCAATTTCCACCTCATCCTAATCCCACCCCTACACTCTGGAAAGACACTAATGTACAGTGGGTGGACACAACAACACAAACAGTATAGATATCAAATGGCCAATAAGAAGAGGAGCCGGCATTTGGCATCAAAGCAGCTCTATACGTCTTTATTTTACACAGTTCAGTCCCTTAAGTGGTTGCGTGTAGCGTGTAGTGAGGATTGCTCATCTCGGAGCGGCAAACAGCCTCCACTTCTTCTTTTAAAGATGAAAGCTGTGGAAAAGGATTTCAGTCTCTACGGATCCCGTAAAGGTTAAGCGGTGTTTACAAACGGCGATTGCGGAGGCCACGGCGATTCCTTGGCCTGATGCGGGCAACGATAAAAGCTCTTTTGAATTAAAAATGTAATCTTATATTCACCTTATCTCACATTTCTTCTACTCGCCACTTCCCCCCCCCCTCCTCTCCAGACTATGAGAAGATGTTTGGCACCAAATGCCATGGCTGTGACTTCAAGATTGATGCCGGGGATCGGTTTCTGGAGGCCTTGGGCTACAGCTGGCACGATACGTGCTTCGTCTGTGCCGTAAGTCATTTTGATGGATATAGCTCCTTGTGGGCTCTCTTTGCCCCCGTATCTCGCAGCTGTCCCAGTACAATGGCACCTGGAGAAAAAAATTTGCCTCCATGTCTGGACCTCAAGCTTTCTCCCTCTCTCTCTCTCAGCCTGTCACCTGCAGTCTATCACTCTCTCCATCTCTCTCATTCTGTGAAGAAAACTGAAAGCAAATGCAGTCAAGTAAAGCTTGCTCTGGCCACTAGAAACTGTGTAAATTCACATCGGCAGTGTTGAAGTCTGATATCTACTCTGCCCTCGTTTCCCAATCCGTCTCTCTCACTCTGTCTGTCTCCTTTCATCTTTAAAGCTCTGCCAAATCAACCTGGAGGGGAAGACGTTCTACTCGAAGAAGGATAAGCCCCTGTGCAAAGGCCATGCTTTTGCTCCAGTGTGAGAGAGCGAGGTGCATCTTCAGAAGAAGGAGCACTGCTCTCTCCCTTCTCTTTACCCCTTACCCCCTGACACTTCCGTAGACGCACCACATCCCTTCTTGCCACACACCTTGTTAAACTAAGTCCTTTCTCTCTCTGCTGCAGACTTTGTTTTTGTTCTCGAGGCTTAATGCTGGCTGCACGTACCGTCACTTTACGCTGCTGTTAGGAGACTTCTGATGGCACTGCCTCTAATGCCAAATGCTGTGTTGCATAACTGGAAGGAGTCGAGGAATTATGTCACGCCATCGGTAACTTTTTGACTTCCTAGTTGTTTTTAGGTCATGAAAAAAAATGTCACCGCAGGTCACGTCGATTTGTAGCTGTTAGCGGAGTAATCTCCCGCCTCTGTTCTCCTCGTCCTTGTTAATTCAAGTCACCAACTTGAAGGAGTCATTGAGCCTCTAATAATCTCACATATTGCAGTAATGATCAAGCACTTCTCTTGCACTAAGTGTAGTGAAGTGCTGGCCCCATACAGGACCCAGGCCCACTCATCGGCTCTCGCTGCAGCGCCCTTTAATGTAATGGGGGGCCAGTCGAGCAGAAAAGGTGGTGTCCATTTCTGCTTGACTGGATCTCCTTCACAGAATCGCTAACTACTTATTACTTTGACTCTGGGAAGTCAGAGCGCATACTCCAGCATTAAGAGTCATTTAGAATGATGTAGTAATTAACCCATTTTTAATCGTCATACACGCGGGTGATGGAGATTGATTTTTAACTTTTCCTTTGATTTGACTTTTTTTTTTTTTATGAGACGAAGTAAGTCTTCATAAGTGTCCCCCGTGTTACTGTGATATTATTCCTTAGAGTACTTTCAAGTCACTGAATCTGTATTTATATTGCTTCAGAACTGGCCTGTAAGTGTTGTTTTTTATTTCAGCTGAAAGTTTCAAATAAAATTATTTAGTAATTCCATGTGCCGGGTCATTTAATTTCTCTTGGAAACACTTCCATCTGTAACAATTTCTAAAATTGCCATCTTTGGTCTTTTTCCAAAACCCTGCTGAAGCATGCTCCCTATAAATATAATCAACATACTGATACTGAAATACGTGGCATTTTACCTTAACTGGTAGGTAGCCCGGTGCTTAAAACATCATTCTCGCTGGAATAGCTACATTTTTGTTTAGGTGAGAAGCTCCTCTTAAAAGCTTAGCATCAGCATTGGTAGCAGCTAGCCTGCAGTCCAGAGTTTAAAAAAAACTGATGCCAAAGGTGAAGCTCACAAATGGATGTTTTTGTTTTTTTTTAAATGTTGTTGTTATTTTCTTTAAACACTCCTTGGTATAATGACGCATATCTGCAACTCAAAAGCTTATTATCTTCTTAATTTTTAACCATTGGAGAGCGCTAAGCTAGCCATTTGTACCTTAAGCTAGGCTAATTGCTTACAGACTTTAGCTCAGTGGTTCTGTGTGATGGAAACACAAGATGAGGGTCCTGAGATGATCAGAGGTTTTGCAGTTCATGAAATGTTACACATTTTCTTTTTTTTTGTTTTAAGACCAGTGGTCTTACACTCCAGTCCTCGAAGGCCGGTGTCCTGAAACTTTTCCATGTGTGCCCGTTGCAACACACCTGAATACAATTAGGTCATTCGCAAGACTCTATAGAACTGCATGCTGAGGTGGCATTTCAGCCATTTGATTCATGTTACAGCAGCTCATGAGTGAATGAACATGGTGCAACAAAAGTACTTTTAGAAGTACTTTTTTCCAAACACTTACTTAAATTTACTTGAGTAGGGTTAGAGGTCGCCACCTCAGCATGCAGTCAAGTTCTATAGAGTCTTGCTAATGACCTACTAAATTTATTTAGGTGTGTGGCAACAGGGACACATGGAAAAGTTTAGGATACCGGTCCTCGAGGACTGGAGTTCGAGACCCCTGTTTTAGACCATTACCATTTAGAGAGGAATCCTCTAAAAGCATCCTGAAATTTTACAGCAAAATCTGTCAGGAAAAAGATTTCCCTTGCAATATTTTTTTTCATCAGATTCGATTGGTTATTCTGTTTAATGTTTATATCCTGGTCACCACAGAAATTAGAGTGAGTTTAGATATAGCTTTAAAGTAAATCCCCAGCTATGTGCCCAGAGGTGTTTTAAAAATGGATGCCAAGCTGTAAAACCTGCTTCTTTGTCTGAACCATGCATTGATATGACATGTGCCAAAAATGTATCTTTGATCAAGTGAGCCAGTTCAATCTACTAAACATTTTAGTTTGAATATTTTAATCAGCTTTTCTGGCTCAACTTCAATGCAGGATAAGGCAGTAGACCAGTGGTTCCTCAAACTGGAAGGCATAGAATTATTGCTGGTGGGGTGTAGATAACCAGGGGGAAATATACAGATTGAAAATAAATTATTTTTGTAGGGCAAATAACTTTTACTTGCTCTAAAACTGTTGGCTTTTGAACAGAGTCATTATAGTTCTGTTTTCTACTTAGTTGTTTTGTTTGGAGTTCTTTTTTTTCCTGGTTCAGTTTGCTAGTTTGCTCATTTCATAACTCTGAAAGTTATGAGCTATAAGGAGGGTATTTCTCAAATCTAGTAAAATCAGCACCATCTCACAGCAAGAGGGTTTTCTCCAGCTACTGCAGTTTCCTTCCACAGTCCAAAGCCATGCTTGTTAGCTTATTTGACCTTAGGTGTGAATAGTCATGTGTTAGCTATGCAATAGACTGGCGACCTGCCCTTTCCTCCGATGACAGGTTCCAGTATGGGTTTAATAAAAAGGTGATGTACGTGTAGGTATGCAGACATGGTAAAGATGACCTGCTGAAGTTCAAACCTGAGCATCAGAATGGGGAAGCAAGGTGATTTAAGTGACATTGAATGTGATATGGGTGATTTTTGCCAGACGGGTCATGTCACAAAGCTCAGATCATCTTAAACTGATTAGCTGTACTCAAACGGCCTTCCAGCAGAGCACCTTCGTGATGTGGTGGAACGAGACATTCACATCATGAATGTGCAGCAACGATGTGTGTTCACCTTGCTTACTCGAAGCAGGACGGCCAACACAATAGGAAGTGAACCTAATAAGTGGACTTGAGTGTGTTTCCTCATTTCCTGTTTTGATCATGTTGGTGGAGAGCAGAGCCCAAAATTTTCCCCCAAAGGTGCTCAGTCACGTTACGAAGGTCATAGTCAATGAGTCATACCATTCAGTGAGCCCTTGTGTGCTATGAGTGGGAGCACAGTCATCCTGGAAGAGACCATCAGGACAGAATTGTTTCATCATAAGGTAAAAACGATGACTCAGTAGTGATTGACATTGACATTTCTATCTCAGGGGACAAGATGATCCAAACCGTGACAGCAAAATTTCCCGCACAGCAGAGCCACTGGATCCCCTCACCGTAGCAGGAAAGGCTCCAGGTTCATCAGCCAAAAAGCTTTGCATTTAATCCCATGGCAAGAACAACAGACGCATTTCATAAAATATCCAACTCTCAAACTAGAGACAGCTTTTCAAGTAAAAGATCCAGGCCTTGATTTAACAATATATAATTTATTTACAACAATTTTCGGATTGAATTACTATACATACCTTTCTGAAATGTCATAGATAGATATATATACATAAGGCCAAGTAAATACTTGAAAGCACTTAGAAACGAATTTCCAAAATTCTACCCACAAATCCATATCATTGTCCAAAAAAGTACAGAAAATCTCCCTTAGCAGAAGTTTTTCCATCGCCACAAAAGTTTCGACAACAATTTACATTAACGATAGGGAACACAAAAAAAAAGGTTAAAAACAAAGGAACATAAAGGAGGATTATACAATTGCATAAGCGCTGTGGCATGTAATAAATACAGCATTTTTGACTTGCAGAAAGGCAAGGAACATTGAATCAAGGAACTAAAGAGAAAAAAACCATTCACAAGTACAGAAGTCTATTGTTACTTCAAAAAGAAAACAGTTTAGTAAGAGTGACGGGGAGGTATGCACGCACCCAGTCTCTCTCTCTCACTCACTCACACACTCAAATACATCCTTGACACTGAATAGTAATGAGTGACACAAAAAAGTACAGTGCTGAGATGTTACATTTCTCCCCATAACACAGGGGTGAACTGACAGTATAAACCCTTGAACAAAGCTTGTATGTTACTGACACATACTTACACAGAATTATCAGGCCTGGGTTTTCTCTCAAACTGTATTCATCGCACACGCGCACACACACACTGAGTCATAGCAGAATTGTTAGATTTGTCGGATGAGCTAGATGTGAAGATAAGATGCTCAACATCCTGGCGGCTGGTGAATTACATTACTGAAATGTGCTTAGGCAACATATCCAAGACGATGACGGAGGGGGGTGAGAAAACACACACACACGCTCTGACTGTACAGCTGCCGTGGCTCATCTAAACGTGCCGCGCCGGCTCCGGTTCGTCAGCGTCCGAGAACCGACGCCCTCACTCTCCAATTAGCCACGCAGCCCGCCCACCAATGTGGTGACTCGTTAAGCACAAGTGACAGTTTCCACCTTGTATTTTTAAATGCTTACAGTTACAGAAATCATCAGGTGCGCAGAGTTAAGGACGAACAAAACGTCGACAGAAAGCTTTCCTGTGAAACAGTCTCGAAACCCTTAACACTGCAAATACGCTGCTAGATCGCCAAAGAACAGTATATAGGCAAACACGTCACGGTTTTAGACTTGACAAATGCTGCGCCAGTTAAGTGTCTTTTTTGGCTTCATATTAAAATATAATTTACATTTGTTTACAAAGTGATAAGGTGACACAGAGTACTGCGTAAACAAACAGCTTTGAGATGCCTTAAAAAGAGGGGGGGGGGACAATGAAAGAGACAGCTACTCTAGAAAACAGTGGATTCGTGGACACGGCGTGAGGATGCGGTGGCCCTCGAAATGATATTCAGAAAACTTTGGTTAACAATTCTGCTGATATACAGTATGCAAAGTGACAGCACACGGCTGGTATAGAAAAGTATTTACAAATTATGCTCGGCGATCTGATTCAACGTGAAAAGATTTTGAGTTTTTGATCATTTTCACGGGATCTTTATATAAACTGGTAACGGGACTGTGAGGGGAGATGTGGTTTAACGGGATGGGTTAAACGAGCAAGGCGATGGACGACGGTATAAAAAGAAAGTCAAACTTTCTGCCTGCTACAAGGAAACTAATGTACATTCCAAAAAATCTGACAATCATTTCATCTTAAAGGTTAAAAACCATTCGAGCCCGCAGGATTGGGCCGTCCTCGCTGTTTGAATGAAAAGGGGGGGGGTTTTCGTTATAGCTTTGAACAGACAACTTCACATGCAACCCTGAGGCAGACACAGAGAGAACCTATGGCTAGTTTGGGACTGCTCACACCTCGCCGAAGGAAAATTGCTAAACGAGAAATTTTTGTGTTTGTTTGACAGATTCGAGAAAAATAAAAATACTGTTAGTGAAATATGACAGAATGCAAATGCGCCGCTGCAGTTTATGGATTTTTGCATGAATCTATTGGATAATTGTTGCTGTCTGGATACAGATAGCCAAAAAAAAAAAAACCCTTTCAAAGCATCTATTTGTGAGCAGAGGGGGTGACATTATGAAAAAGCTGCTCTTTACTTTATCTGAGAGACGGGCTTCTCTCTGATGTGGAAATACTGTTTGCCACACAGCAAATGCAGAATTCCCACCAACATTGCTTTATGAATAATACAAACAAAGCTGCACAATTACCCTTTCAACATGAGTAATCTTGTGATGATTTTGAAGAATTTGTTGTCAGATTTTTCTGAGGGAAAGTGCTCTACATAATTCATATGGAATAATAACCCTTCGGGCCATGTTTTTAGACTACAAAAATCAATGTAATCAAGAGGAAAATGTCATTTTAGAAATGAGCTTTGACGACATTCAGCGTTCGCACACGTGCAGTCGGCGTGCCTCTCGGCCCTATGGCTCCTTCATTAAGCTGTGGAATTTAAAACAGAGAAACGCCACGATGAACGATTGGGCTAATATAAAATGTGGAAACCTTATGGATCAAAATCAGAAGGCTTTAAATAGAAATTTCCTTTAAAATATGACTTTAAGTCAAGATATTACTCACTTCCCAAAAAAAAAAGGATCCAGGGAACCCAAACCTCACATATATCGATTTAAAAGCAGGAAAAGCTGCAAAGCGTCTCACTGAATCAAGATGTCAAGATGTTAGATTCACAGTAGTGATACCGGCTGGACTACAACACACACAAACGCACACACAAACTACATGAGATGGGTTGTTGGGGGCTCAGACACACAATCTGTTTTTAAACCAGCAAGTCCAGAATGCGCTACAAGCCGTCTGTGTGTTAAACAGATTATGTGACTCACACACACGCACACAGTCTCACTAGGTTGCTTTAAAATAAAAAAATAAAAAGGTAAAGAAAAAAAAGTGGGCTAATCTTCTGAGTTGATGTCATGTGACGAACCTGCCAATTGCATATGTTGCTGGTTCTCTTTAACCTGAAATGACCTGCACCCTTTTTTGCCACCTTCCTTTTTACTGACTGTTTAAAAAACACACGGTTTTTGAATCCAAGTTCAAAAATTACCAACTGAATTTGCAATATTGGCCATTACTAATAGCGTTACATTTGCATATTGCTCCTTGTTAAGCCGTACGCGGCCTGTTTAGAAGAGTTAATTTGATGTTACCTTTGCAGCAGAACTAGGGTATGGACTAATTTAACTCGGGTCTTTGATGGGAAATAAAAGGTATTTTCTCTACTGAGTCTGTGAATACGTTTTCCCCAAACACACACACACCCAAACTCTACCCCCTTGTTCCTCATTTGGTCTGTCATTTAAAGATTTTTACTGTTTGATGGGAAATAGGGACTCAATCCTACATAAACACTTTCTTATCTTCTAAAGTGAAGAAAAGGAACGCTGGGACAGCTCTGTTCTTCGATTCCCGCTGCAGTTATCGTTTTTTATGTGTGTAAGATTGTGTATTAGTGTATCACGTTGTGTACTTTTCCTCGGCACCAGTCTGTCCCTCTTTTCTAGGTTAGCACTCGCCATCGGAGACCAGGAATATCATGGCTTCCTGTTTGCCGATGTCGGCCATGACCGTGGCCAGCTGGTTGATGTTGCCGCTGTGGAAATGTTGCGCCTCCCATAGGTCCAGGATCACAGAGGTTGGGCTCGCTTTGGATGCAAGGAAACTCATGTGTCTGCGGGGTGAGAGAGAGCACAGAACACAGAAAATTAATTAAATCAAGCAACGCACGCACATCAGAAAGCAGAGCCTCTCATTTTCTCTGCACCTAAAGAGTGTCAGGAAAACCTTTCACCAGGTATTTTATTGTGCTGCCTCTTCTTGTAACTCTGTCAATGTCAGGTTTTATTGTGGGTTATATTGCTACATCCTGATATCTAGTGTCGGCGCACTAAGTAAAAAAATGATAAAAGCTACAAGAACACAGTCGGAGCTCTCGAAACTGCCCTCACGTACAGACTCTCTAACAATTCTTATTTGAAGCTTAACTCCACAACCCTCATTCCCTCTTTATTTGATGTTGAAATTGGCCCCAAAATCCCATATAGTAAATCCTATATGGACTTTCACAGTTAAGTCGGAAGTGACCTTTTCTATTTTGGGAGCAGAACCTTTACGATCAAACCCAATCAATGACAACAAAGCAGTGGCCCGAGTCAGCTGGATATTTGATGTTGAGTGGGACCTTATCCCCGCGGTAGCCGAAGATGCTTGTTTGATTAAATGGCATTTCTCTGTTTTTCCAAATGTCCGGGGCTTTAACTCTTATGTAGAACCCACATGACATTAAAAAGGAGAATGATGTAAAGCACAAAGAATCACCGTGCCGTGTGGGTGTTTCGGTGAGGGGGGAAAGGGGAGACAGCAAAATGCCACCGAGCCTTTTTCACCTTGAGAAAGGTCAGACGGAGTCCGACTTCCTCGTGTCTTTCTGTTTGCCTGGTGAAGCATTATGTGGAGGTTATAAACACGTGACTGCAGCGGTAGGACACAAGCACCGGGAACACATCGTCACCGTGCTATTTTAAGTCAATTGGATTTTATAGAACGTGAACGGCTCTGGCTCTGCATCAGGACAACGCAACAAAGAGGAGCGTTGGTCAAAAAAAAAAAATCATTTGGGAATGAACCTCTGTGTCATTATTAAAGTTAAAAAAAGAAGAAAAAAATGTGTCAGCCCTGCTTATTCACCTCACCGCGTGAAACAAGAGCTTATCTTGCATGGCTCAAACGCAGCCGCTCGCACCGTCTTGGGAGAGAAAGATCAAATAAAAGGTTCTTGGCATTTTAAGTTTTATTGATTGGTCCCGTTCCGCTCGGTCTGAACACTTTACACGTGCAGAAACAAACACAGAAATGCAGCATGACAGAATGCCAAGGAGCTGCAGCCTTTTGAGGAAAACGCGTTGTTAAGGACAGATCAAACAACGGAGCAGTTGTTCCTTCCTGAGGTCTAAATGAGAATTGATTATGTTGAGCAAAACATTGCTAATTAAACCTGTAGTGCATCAATTCAATTTGTGATTAATTGGGGTAAATAAAAGTTGATTGGACAAATTAAGTGTACCTATTTGATTTCATTACCAGGTAGAAATTAAATTGGAGGATAAGGGATCAATGCCCGACTACGCTCTTGTTACAGGTGCTCTGGTGATAGAGTACAGTAGCTGTGAGAACGAAGTGGTCGGCACAGATCCAAACCTATTCCAACTTTATTTTTTTTTCCCCTCTCCCTGCCGCTGATGGGCAGCTAGCTCGCTGCATTTCCAATTACAGCTGTTAAGCAGAATGTAGCAGGTAGAAGTTTAGCTGCAGACTTTAAGCTTCTTACCTGTTTCTGAGGGAGAAATGAAGAAGGGGGTCATGTTTTCTTGCAGAAATGATAGCTGTATCCATCAAGTCCGCATTAATCCTATAATACTAGCTGTGTCAAAAGAGGATTAGCTTGCTAAAGCATTACTCTGTTTACCTGAACTTTAGGAAAAACACTCCGCTGAGGTGAATCACTCCACACTGATTGTGCTTGATTACTGAAATTTCAGTTTTTGTACCAACATCTGTATTAGTACACCTCTTTCCAATCATTATTTTGAGTGAGCTGCATTCGCATATTGTGCATACCTCTGCTGTGAAACCTCACTTCTCCAGAGGTTTGGATAAATAAGGCTCTTCAGAATTTCTTCAGAGCTTTCAAAGCTAAGCCGCCGGCTCCGACATGCTCTGACAACAATCAGATCAGCAATCAGATAAGGCGTTATTGTAAAGCTGATCTTTACCTCTCGAGTTTAAGTCTTTGTGCTAGCATTCTCCAGTCGGCTCCGTTGGGACAGGGGGCATCCAGGCTGCTGCAGATCTTCTGCCTGATGAGGTACGGGATCTGAAAGGCGCTGGGTCCCGCCAGAGCTGTGGCGTTACTGTCCATTAACAGAAACTCAGAGTCCAACGCTCGAGTGTCCTGGAAAGGGGGGGGGGGGGGGGGGAGCCACACAGGTTTTCTGAGCTCAGCAGAAAAATCGTCTCCTTTACGAATAACCAAAATGATAAATAGTAGCTGCAGCATAATCAACCGCAGCCTATAAGTGAGCAGAACGAACGTTACCTTGGCAATGTTAAAGTCCAGGCTAAAGCTCTGTCCCTCCCCCTCCACCTGCCACACACACAGCTGGCAGGTGAGCTCGCAGGTGCTGAGGCTGAGCCGCTCCAGAGTGAACGTGCAGTGCAGGTACCGCTGGGAACCGTTCCAGATGTGGTAGAATGGGATCTCCTGCAGCAGCAGAAGAAGGAAAAAAAGAAGCACATGCAGCAGCACAGTCAGAACTGCATGTCTGAAATGCGCCATAACACGACCGCCTGCCTAGAATACACTGAGATTATCATTAATTACACTGACATAAGCTGTCATCATTATGGCTAAGTATATCTGAGGCAGCGGAATGACAACGTTCAATTAAGTTAAAGGGAATAAATGCGCTGTTACTGACAAATAGAATCTTTAATAGGAGTTAAGAGCTGCCAGCCCGACTCTGCTGATAACAGAAGAAATCAAACTTTGGATTTTAATAGATTACACACGCAATCTGTCACGCTGGCAATGGAAGCATTTCTTTTTCTTCCCTTTTCATCTATTTTCATTAACTTGCTTTAGCTTTGTACTAACTTTCAGGCAGATACACAAATGGTGGCATTAGTGTAAATTCTGAAATATCACACCACTACTTTAAAGCTAAAGCACATCACACGGTGAATGCATAAGCATACTCAATAGCTCTGAGTATTGCTGCTGTATAGGCTTCAGCTTCTGTCTAGCAAACGGATACCAGAGAGTCTTTGGGAGAATGCATTTGAGGCTGCAATTTCTACTTCTCTCTCTCTTCTGCTGCATATTCATGACTTGTTTGCATAACCCAAGAGAAGCACAGTTGTAATGCTGGAGAAAAAGGAAGAAAAAGTGCACACTAACTCCTCGCTTTACCCCGAGTTCAACGGCTACCAGGATTCTCAGTCTGAAAGAAGTGTGGCCTGCAGCACATCCTACTAACCAAATGGGGGCACTGTTACCCAGGCAGACTGGCAACAGAGCAGCCGAGTGAAACGCACAGAAGTCTTCATGGGCCCCAGGGAGACTAAAGGCCTTTTTGACTGCACTGCTGAGAGGGGAATAACACTTCCAAATGAACAGGCACAGTCCAGAGGAATAAGCCTCTGTTCTGGGTGCATTGTTGCCGCCTTGCTTGCTTGGCACAGTCTGTGTGCTCTCATTGGGGACCCGGTACTCAATGCTCACATAGTTACAGCCAGAACATTTTCTAGTCCTCTTGGAACATCCCTTGTGTGTGCATACGTCGGGCTGCAGTGTAACTGGCCACGCGCAGGTGCGGGGAGTGCAGTAAGGTGGAGCCGATCCAAAATTCAGGTTGCAAAGTTCGAGATATTTACATACTGCTCTATATTTCATACGAGCCCCCTTTGAGAGAGCGACAGCTAGTATAATCAATCAGCTTGCAGCCCTGAGTTAGAGGAGCTGAATTGCGTGCACTATGCACATGTATACACTACGTGCACACTCGCGGTCTAGGCACAGGGGTGCACACACCAAAAAAAAAAAGGTTCCCTCTACTCTGACAAATGACTTTAAGTTCCAAACTGTGCCAAGAACAGAAAAGGTTATTGGACAGCAGAGTCCTGCAGTAACAGACTTAGAAACACTCCTTTGTGTGAATCTTTAAAGTGATCAACTGAAGCCAAACCAAAACATGCTTAATTAAAAAGTCTGGCCCAACTCAAATGGAAAACAACTTTCCGGAGACGTTAGGAGACCACGAAGCCTCATTAACAATAAAAAAAAAAGTTTCTCCCAAATAGCTTCTGAATAGCCACTAACTTTTTAACTTTTGTTAACATGTGTTCAATTCATTTTTGACTTTTCTGGATGGCTAATTTAAACTAACAGACGGCACAGATTTTAAATTGAGCTCATAAACAAACACATTCGACGGCCTTATTACTGCCGGTACACAAATTTGACAGATTCGGCCAGGCACTTGTATTAAATCTCCTTGCTCCCGCACTGATCCAGAGCGACTCCCTGCCCCTGCAGCCCCCCAAGGGCAGTCCAACGCACCTGGTAGCCGGCTAGCAGCTTGCTCCTCCAGTGCGCCTGGGGCATGTCATGGATGGACAGGCGCAGGTTGTGGTAGCTGTCTTTGAAAAGCAGGACGTGAGGCTCGTCAATCAGCCGACCCCGAGCTGCCGCTCCATCTGCATCACCTCCTGATCAAAGAGAAAGAGGCGAGAAGAGGTGTCAGGGCTCGGGGATGCGGGGGGGGTACATTTACCAACACACTCGCAGAGGTAAGTGAAAACGTGTAAAAACAATCCATAACTGTTTCCTGTTTACACTTTGTCTGGTGCATCACTCACGCACACAAAACGGTACCGCTTTGGAACGAGGATGTATCAGCGCACACACACACACACACACACTCACGCATGTCCAAAGAAATACACAAAGACATGGTGGTGGGGACACTGAATAGATTAAACTCAAACAGAGAGAGACACACACAAAGGCCTGTTTGCGCACACACACACACACACACACACACACACACACACACAGCATGGGTACAGTACATCTGAGGAAAAGAAGATAGTGTCTCTGCGTGCGGCCGCAAAGGACTGGACCGACTCGTCTCCACGGTGCTTTAATGTCATCGCAAGGTTGATCCTCTGCCTCGGTTTGTATATGCCGGGCTTTCAGCATCTGCATTAGCATGCAGGAACTGCAGCCATTCCCAGCCTACTGGCTACCTGGGCTGTGATGAAGTAAGTGAACGAGCCATTAGTCAACTGCTCATTGTTCTCGCATGGCGAATCTCCTTAATTTCATTTTTGTTTTTGTGCCAGTAGAGATTTGTAAATGCATGCTTAATATTTTAATCTCTGTGGGACTTGCTCAGTGGACCATTTGTTGCCATCCAAATGACCATCTGGAATGGGATGATAATATCCGGCACATTTGCCTCTGATTTATCAATTCGCTTTGAGCTGGATGCTTTGTGCTGAACATGTCCTCAGAAATCCAGCGCTTTGGTTGCCATTCACATGTGCTCCCGTATACTCCGATCACAGGAGCATACTACAACAGAGAAAACAGGCCTCTGAAATTAGTGGCGTGAAAAGCCCCCCGAAATAAGATATGTTCTTTTAATCTGTCTGAGGAGGGGAAACAAGATGGCAGCAGAAGGAAAACAGTCAGCCCGGGCGTGCCTCGGAGTCGTACCTCAAAGACAACAGCTCCAAGAGGGAGAAGTGCGTATAGATGGCTGCCATATGTTGAACGCTGCATGCCAGCATGGTTGCCCATGGTATGATTTCAGCAAAGACATCCAATTAAGGTGGAGAATGGTGGTAATTTCTATCTGCACAACACTGATTCAATTTTCTGCCCTCTTTCCCAGGAACAGGCTAGACTGATTCCAATTATAATGGAAAGAAAGCTGTTAATTATCCATTTGGAATCTCTACCTGCGTTATTTGATGTGCTCTCCCCTTTGACGAATGAGCACTTTTTGGTTCAGGCCGACAATTGAATTTTACTGTTTGCTCGTCGCGTTGTTAATTTCCATGTTTGCTTTGTGCTTATCTTCTTGTTAACGTGATTATTATGCCCCTTGTGATTATCTAGATTGATTCCTGAATTTGCATTGGTTTACTTTTTTTTTTTAAACCATAAAAAAAATCTAAAATGATCTGAATGTATGCATCTAGCTGGAATATACTTCTCCATGCTCTGCCAGACAAGAGTCTTGTGATGTTACCCAGTCCACTTACTCAGAGAGGGAAGGTCAGACAATGGCGCTGAATCAAAGCGTCGAGGTCTAATGAGTTAATAACAGAGGGCAGCGCGTTCTCCACAGAAAAGCCCTCTGCTATTATGTCTCTTACAGATACAAAAGCCACATTATGTGGGCTTCCAGAGAGGTTCATTTAAACAGTTCTTAAGCACAATTATTTGTTGGGCGGCGATTAGCATTGCAAATTGGGTGTTGGACTTTGATCAGGTTTTGACCTATAGAACAGATCTATAGCCCCGCTAGCAGCAGAACGAGTGCAGAATGCCAATTATCCTATTATCAAATGTGGCGACTAGAATGAATACTAACTCGAGCCGCCTAGCAGCACGTCAGGTTCAAGGCCGGCACACCGGGATTACAATCAAAACAGAGTCTGGGACATGATTCTCTTGCTACCTGACAGGGACACTGAGGGGGGGTTGAACAACACGGCATGATGCATTTGCTCCTTTAAAGTGTGCTCATGTCCTCGCTTTCAAAATGACACCGTCTCGCCCGTATGGTGTTTGTGTGCGTCCGAGTGGCTGTGACTGTGTGTATTGCAGAGTGGCTTTTTTCTGCAGGATTTCAGCATATGTTCTGGACTGAGAGAATAATGGCCCTCTTTACGCCCCATTATCCTGTTAACAAATGACAGTGTGAGCGAGCTAATAGATGAGAAGCTAAATTTGACCG
The DNA here is from genome assembly GCF_001858045.2 of Oreochromis niloticus. NCBI lineage: Eukaryota > Metazoa > Chordata > Actinopteri > Cichliformes > Cichlidae > Oreochromis > Oreochromis niloticus. The sequence goes on along the minus strand of NC_031966.2, from coordinate 28,708,744 downwards.
TATTATTTACTCTTTCTGGGAGGAAAACAATGCAAGGTTTGGAATTAGTTTATCAAATCACATATTAATCATGATTGCACCAGCTCAGTTTTGTTTCCCCCCATTCAGGGGAAAATAATAAGAGCTATTTTCTCCTAAGGCGCCCTGAACCTGTACAGCTATGGGAGCATTAAGATGCATGAGATGGGCGAGAAGTTCAAGTACCGCAGGAGAAAACCCCCTTTTGTTCTGACGGAATTCGAGATAGCCTGGGGTGTGTGTGAAGACTGTGAATTTAGAGTCAGGCAAAGCCAAGACCACCCCCTGACATTCAATGAGGCTGGCTAAAGAGAGTGAGATAGAGCAGGGAGGAGTGAAAAGAGCAGGAGCAGGAGAGGAGAGAGACAGAGGCAGCTTAACATTTGTGTCTCCAGGTCACTAAAGTGGCCAGCTTTAGCAAGAGAGATAACAGGATTACTGCAATCATGGCCACAGTTTTCTATGACTTCAACCCCCTTTATACCCTCACTCATGTCCCCCCATCCCACTCTCCACCCATCCCCTCGGCATGGACCAGAGCTGGGACTGTAATGGACTGGGGGCCGGGCTCCACCAGGAAACAAGAGACACTCATACAGCTAATCTCTCCGGGCTGGTGATGACAGAAAGAGGTTAGTGGCTGCACCGAACGCTCTCCTGCGACAGAAAAGAACAGCCAGCCTTGGACGCCGGGTGGAAACACAAACGAAACAAATCAAAGTATTAGCAGAGGCGTATATATTAAGAACTGGACTGGCACAAAGCTGCAGACTTTCCCCTCACAGCAAGGCCAAGCTGTTTCTTGTGGCCTTGTGTTGTGCCGGCTTTGTGTGTAGCAAACTGATTAACACAACCAGCTCTAATGGAGATTATGAGTAGCCTTTGATCAGTTAATTAGTCAAGCTACATGTCATCCGAAACATGGAGCTATACATGCACACGGGCGGTAATATCCTCATAAACTCATCCTCAGCCCCTCACTCTTGGCGACGCGGTGTCGTCGTGTTTAAAAATGTGCATTCATAGTGAAGATCCATTTTCAGAGCTGCTCTTTTCAGGCAAATGCATTTGTTTATAGAGAGTAGCCTGGCTATGTGGGCTCCATAAATCTGTGTATTTGTCAGCAGGATGTGACAGGCTTTTCCTCTCTGACTGAGAGTCTATCGGTCTGAGCTCCAGTGGCCGTGCCCGCTACAGTCAACTCTGATTAATAACTACAAATAGAAGGGACTTGTCTGCTCAGTTATAAATGGGGACTGTGTTTGCAAGGGAAAAGATGCACATTCTGCTTGATAAATCACAGAGCAGGACGGGAGAAAACAGCACACAGGAACACAGAAATATAATATGGAAACAATTTCTCAGCTGGGCTCAGTGATAAAGCTGACTGTCTTGTTTAACTTAATGCCAGCAATTACTGGGCTATGCTCTTCTGTTTTTCTTCTAGAATTTGTTGCCAGTAACTTTTGTAATGGAGGGATCAGAAAAAAAAAAACAGTTTGTATTTCACTCCGTACATGCTGCTTTTTTCTTCTCTGTTACATAAAAGCTACAAAGTTTCCGTTCAAACATGGCTCGCTGCTCAGCAGCTAGCAAGGAAACGTCATAGTGGGAGCACATAAACAGATTATGAGCCCTTTTTAACGCAAATAAGAATCATTGCTCGAGGTCAAACACTGTACAAAAAGAATCCAGGGGCCACTATTTAACCAGCAAGACATCAATTAAACACCCATTTAAATCCTGGAACATACATTTCTACAATAGGGAGACAGAAAAGCTAAATGTACTGGACTCGTAAGGTGTTACTGATGAGGGAGCAAATCTGCAGTTGGAAATAAAGCACCAGGAGTACAAAGAGAGTTCACTTTTACCTCAGCATTTAATTCCTAGATCAAGACTTGGAATTTTATGACTCTAAATGCCACATAAAGGTACAACAACAAACACCTGTATACACACGTGACACACAAGATAAGCCACCCCTTGTATCTTGGCAACCGTGCCCTTTTATTGCCATGCAGCCATTCCTTTTGGAACCAGTTGTAATGGCTGCTACATCTAAGCAAATTTATCCGAGTCTACAAGTATTTATGATGCTTTGTTTTTTAAGATGATCTTTTATGTTGGTGATCTGTCAACTATTTACTTCAATTATATTTGCACACTGCCAACAACAGTTGCCTCAAGGCACTTTATATTGTAAGGTTAAGAGAACTCCCCAATAGTCAGATGACCCCCTATGAGCAAGCACTTGGTGACAGTGGGAAGTAAAAACTCCCTTTTAACAGGAAGAAACCTCCAGCAGAACCAGGGTCATGGAAGGGGAAGTCATCTTCCGTAAACAGTTAGGGGAAACAGTACGAAAGACACCCTGTGGACGAGAGCCAGAGATTATTAATAACTAATGATTAAAGTGGTGTATAAACACAGAGTGTGAAAAGAGATAAGAGAAGAAGAGATGCTTAGTGCATCATGTGAATTGCCTAGCAGCACAGGCCTATTATAACAGGCAATTGCTATAAAACAATGCAAACTGTTAAGCTCAATATCAGTCTGAATTGATAGCGGCTATGGGAAAAAGTAAGCATCGTGCCAGGAGTTAAACTGAGCCAGCCAACTTACCCTAAGCAGAAACAAAGCAACACCTACCATAACATACTGAAGTTATTTTAAATCTCTTAAATCCATCTTGTATTTCAGTGTAATATTACACAACTTGTTTAGTTTATCACAAATTTATTTTAGCTACTGAGTATTTTTAATAGGGAAAGTGTACAAGTACACCAAAATCATCTCTGATGAGAACCTTACACTAGATTATAATGATATATACACTGCCCTGCTAGAAAAAACAAGTCCCACTAATATTTCCCTGGATCATGCTTAGACTTGATGAGTTATTTACAACATTTATTTCTGTCTAGAGATGCATTACTCTTGTGCCAAGATCTTGTATTAATGCTGGGAGAGTCAGACTGTTGCGTAAAGTCTTCTCTAGCCCACGCCAAAGATTCTCAATGGGGTTAAGGTCTGGACTCTGTGGTGGCCAATCCATGTGTGAAAATGATGTCTAATGCTCCCTGAACAACCCTCTCAAGATTTCTGTCCGATACATCCTGGCACTGTCATCTTGCTAAACCTTGAGTGCAATGGAAGGCTGTTGCCTATTTGCTTAAATCCAGGTGGTGACCTTTTTTTGTGTAGATATAGGGTAGGTCCCAGTTTTTCATGTGGAAGATGGTCAGTTTAACCGCAGGTGGCATACCCTCTCTACTTTTAAGATTAGGCCTAAATGAAAACTTTCCTCTTTCATAAAGCATACAGTTAGGGCTGTATCAAGTGAATCGTCAAATAGTTACCCTGTAGTAGGTCTAGACTTGTTGCAGAGGGAAGAGATTTTCTTCTTCATTTACATTTTTTCACTCTATGCATAGATACACCACTTTGCATTTAATCATTGGTTATTGTTAATCAACTAATAAGCAGTCTCACAGTCAGTCACACCCCATCTCATCACATCACGGGATTTCAGAAACTAATGGGTGATGTCACGGTACCTGGGTCCATTTTTTATACTGTCTATTGGCATGCTAACATACACAACCTAAGCAGCATGTCGTAGGCAAGACTGTCCCAATTAACAGCTGCTCCAGCCTTTGTGGTCTTTGAAGGAATTGGGACACATGCATACTTACACTTAGTGCTCGTTAGCAATATAGGCTAAAACCGATAAGCATGTCAGTGGGAGCATATAAAGAGCTCTTTCAAAAGTCGAACACAGTACAAAATTGTACTATTTCTGCTACAACAATAATTAAACAAGAAACCTTTACTATATTCTCTATGAGGCTGCGTTTCACAATGCTTCACCATTAGCATGCTAACAACGGTCACTGGCAATGCTAATGCTATCATTTGCTAATTAGCATTAAAATCAAAGCCACTGAGGATATTAAGTTTAAATTATTATTATTATTTATTACGGTGCTATCTTACAATCTACCTGAGCATCATGCCTACTTGTATGAAATGTCATTTAAATCTGTCAAATAGTGATCAGAGTGGATTGAAATGGTGGCTCAATCTGACAAGTACTGCCAAAACAAGCAAATAAATAAAAAAATCCAATCCAGATATTTATCAGAAACACTACTGCATCAGTATTTATTATGGTTTCTTTTACAGTGTACTGGTTAATATAGGAAAAAAAAATCTGTGCTTCAACCTCAGTAAAAAAAAAAAAATCTGACAGGGAGTGGGTGGTTTATAAATCATTTTTAAATGTTTTTTTTTTTAACTGTACAAAAAACACTGGCCTCACAAACACAGACATGTGGGTGTAAAGGAAGCACATTTACTTATCAATAAACACAGATTTTTCATTAATGTTCCGCTATTCAAATTTGGATTATGCTCAGTGGAAAAACATACAGACTTTCAAAAGCTGTCAGATTGCGAAGAATATCACAGCTAAATATATATATAAAGAAAAGCAGCTGCACCATATTCCAGTCCTGAAAAGACACCCTTACAGTTAATTAGATAAAGGTGTTAGGTGTATCTCTGCTCTGAGTTGGAGGCTTGCTTCACTGCAGTTGTGGAATGGCAGAACCTCAGTGATGCTCTCCCACAGGTTTAGCTGGAACAAGCGAGCGCACAGCAAGGGCGCTACCAAACGCTGATTATGTCGCCTCTGCTGCTGTGCCAGCCTTGGCTGGGCCGATCAAGAGTGGGACACACATTAAATATTAACTTAATTGGTCCCAGCAGAGCCGTGCTAACATACGGCAAGCATCAGACGAAAATGTCACTGTTTCCCCAGAGCCCCCGCACACTTAGGATCAAAGACAATAACATTGGTTCTAATCTGCTGTAATTGGGAGATAAGAGATTCAATGGTACAGCATGCATAAGTGTAGCTGAATGCATTTGTGTTTGTGCGTGTGTGTGTCTGTCATTCTCCCTGATGGAGGCTTGTCAGCTCAGAGTGACAGCCAGCAATGGGACTAGTCAGAAAAGCTCAGCATCCCTTCTGGTTTCTACACTTTCCTCTCGCCACTGAACATCCATTTTATCTCCCGTCATTGAGCAGCCTGTTTAATGCATGGAAAGTTAATATCTGCGGTGCATTAGCGGGTTGCAAGTGTGGTCATAAAAGTCACATGTGCTGAAGGTGTACTGTACATACACTCTTCACTGCACCACCTACCGCTGGTCCACCACTCTCATGCACTACAATTAACTCTAATGGTAGCCATAGTGAAAGTCTAATCATAAATGGTGCATTTTAAAGATAGTGATTAGTGATTAGTCTGAACCTCTCCAGGGAAGTTTAATCTCCACTCAAAGTAGTTAATGTACTTGCTAAATGAACTGCTCCCTCCATAATAGCACCAAGAGCAGTGTGGAGTCGAGATTACTAAGCAGCGTGGGCCACGTTCTAAATCACTCACTAAAAACTACAAAACCCTGGAGACGCCGTGGCTTACCACAGCACCAGGTTGTGTGAGAGACGGGGAGCTAATGCACTCAAGGGCGTCGAGGGAGCTGCAGAGTATGGCAGCACAAGTGCTGGAGTCAACAAGCTCAGATGTCCTTTTCTTGGCTAAGAGAGCCGGAGAATAGCAGAACAAGAGCTAGCCAGAGGGAGAGGAAGAGAGAGAGAGAGAGTTTTTGTGCACCAGCAGCCTTCCTGCATCCAACGCAGACACACAAGGTCATTTCAACAGTCGCACACTATTGGGTCATGGGATGATCTGAATAAAGAGAGCACGCTACCGTTAGAGCGACTCTAATGTCAAGTAAACATATGGGCTGAAATGTATCTGAGGAAAAACACTCTTTAGCTCCTGTGTCACATTCTTTTCTACACAGCTCATGAGACTTTTAGCCAGGACTTTTCCCGAGTGTGTCGGCTATCATGTGATAGCAGCAGGGGCAAAACTGAAGCACAAACGGACAGACGTAAGGCATGAGAGTCTGTACACAGTTTCCATCTCATCTTCAACTCCCTGGCTGTGAGAGCGCTAATTTCAGTGCAAGCTCCCATTGACTTTCGTTTGCCGATGTCCCGCAGACGTCCGTAGATTGCGCTTGTGGAGGGGAGGTTAGCCATTAAAGCCAGCGAAAGTGGACTCTAGCGGGAAGTGGCACTTGTGGCTGTGGGTGGTGTCAGAAGAAGAGGAAGAGCTCAGAGGGAGGGAAAAAAAAGAGGTGTGGAGAGAGAGCAAGAGAGAGAAGAGAGCGAGCGCACAGGGGTTGCTGGGAAAAGATTGGGACAGGCTCTCCTTTTAATTTACTAATTAACCATGCAAATGAAATCTTAACAGGCTACTCAGAGGCAGTCCTCGGGGAAGGGAGGAAGGCATTAGTGCTTGATTATACTCTGTCCATGTGGAGGGGGGGAAAAAGCGAAGTTGAAATATGCTGTTGAACAAAGTGATGGGAAACTTCTTGGCCCGTGGCAGCCAAGCAGAACCACAGCTTGGCTGAAAGGAGTGAGATGTCTCCGTTGACATGGATGGAGAAAAGAAAAGCTAAAAAACCAAGAACAACAACCCAAAAAACATACAATATATATTATGTGTTTAAGCTGGATGTGTGGATTGTTTCAATTGACTTAGGGTCAGTGTGTGTGTGGTGGCGGGGGGCAACCATCATCTGAACAAATGGCACAATCCTGAACTGTACATGGTGTAATCAGGCCTGCGATATCATTCAATTTATCATGGCTGTGCCTACCTCCTACACGTCTGTGCCAATTTCTGCTAACCTTTCAATGTGACAGACAAAGCTGTTAGACATAACAGTCCACCTATCGCTCAGCTGATTCGAAACCGGCCAATCTCAGGCCTCACAAACTGCCCGTCACACACAATAATAGGCAGCGCCACAATTTTCACAAGTTTACCTTGAAGACGTCCTGCGTGTCGTCCATGCAGTATACCCTGATGTTGTACTCCAGCGTGGAGCAGTAAGCGTCCGAGAAGAGCACCAGCCTCAGGCGCTTGGCGGCGCCCATGTGCAGGGACTCGCCCACCAGGGCGAATGTACCCAGCTGCTCCGAGAAGAGCCGGCACGTCTCGGCCTCGAGCTGGCAGTAATAAGGGTCTGACACCAGCTCCTCTCCCATCAACAGGACGTCCTGGAAGAGGCCGGGGTGGGGGAGGAAGAAAAAACACAAAGTGTGGATAGAAGGTCAGGCACCCAATTTATGTAGGAGGCAAGGGCGATGTGTTTGCCTGGATATCTGGTGTGTGTATGTGTGTTTGCAAAGGGCTTTTAGGAAAGCAGACTGGCGCAGTAGAAGGGCATCAAACTCTATTGTTCGTGCTGTGTGACAGAGTAACATCAAAGGTAAAAGGTCTTTAGGTAATGTTTAGATCAGGGGGAAAAAGGTCTTCTTTGATCTCGCTTCAGATTCCTTATTCGCCGCAGTACAACTTACTACATCCTGACGTAAAGACACACACCTCCTCATACAAAGACATACATCCTATAGAGCACCATCAGTTTCCTTAATAATGCATGAACGAGGTATTCAGTTGACATGAAAGGAGACTTGAACAGATTCCTGGCAAGAACAGACGCTTCTGCAGAAAGGAAAGACTGGAGGTGCGCTGAATATTGGATTATCAGGATTGCTGGAATTTCCTACAACATTTCAGATTTGTTAAGAAAGGTGAAAACAACTTGCCAATTTATCTGCAAAACAACAGTCTTGCCTGATGGTGAAAAGTGCTGAAAAACACTAACAGGCAGTACAAGAATTAATTGGTGCTTTAATTTGCCACGGAGAAGAAAAAAAATGACAGGTTTAAAACAAAAACAGAAAAAAAAAACCTCAGAAGCAACACCTTGCATTTTTCATCGTCGTTACAGAGCTGAAATCCTGCATCGCAAATGCATCCTTAATAAGGATGAGACACCTATGAAAATATCCCATTCCATCACAGTACGGGATATTTTTCATGAGATAATTCCACTGCTCTCTGAGATAATTTGATGGAGACAAATTGGACCCAAGGTGACAACATTTTCTCTAAAATCCCTTCATGCCAGTTGACTGACTCTACCCATTAGCCAATCAAGCTGAAGAGAGCATTCTGCCTGCCAAATGCCCAGCGAGCCCCTGTAGGATCGATTCAACCAGACACCATCTACATCAATAGAATTAGTATTGACACAATTCATTTGCTATGCAACCACAATGGAGTCTCACTTTTTCATCATCTTAATATTTCTACAGAGTGGAAGAGAGACCGAGGTGGCTCAATTACGCCACTAAGCGCTCGCTCTACGAGCAATTCATTCCTCTTTCTCCCTCTGCATGCCTGTTATCCATTTTCACTCTCTCGCCTTGCGTCGCCCTCGCCTGCATGGCGTTCCTCTAGATCTGCATTACCTGCCTGTCTACTTTTCCTCTCTCTCTCGATCTTATTTCTTTTTTCCCCCCCTTCCACTTTTCGTCACACTCTGCAGTTATTTCCACCCTCTCGTCTTCTATTCTCTTGTCCACCTGGCACTTTTATCCCCTTTGGTGTCCACGCAAGTCAGGCCGTTGGGCTATATTTGGTCCGGCCGATGATTAAAAGGGCTGGTCTAACCTCTGCCTCAGACAGGCCAATCCATCCCACAGACACCCCACCGCTGACACACGGGGGGGAGGCTGAATAATTTATGCACAATATCGAACATGAAAGAAGACCTAGTAACACTCCGAAGCCCACCAGCACCCTTTCCAATCTCTCTGGATTGTCGAGATGGTTACACTACCTCAAACTGTGCTTGTTTGTGTGCGTGTACCTGTGTGTGTGTGTGTGTGTGTGTGTGTGTGTGTGTAGGCACCAAAGGTTCTTCCCAACTGCATCCTATTGGAGCCTGGCACTTCTGGTTACTTTCAAATTTCATGGATAGAAAAATGGGGAGGGAACTCTGTAATTGGAAGCCGCGGTCAGAAATGGTCAAGGAGCACTCAGAGGAGTACTTTGAGGATCAGTAATTTGCTTAGAGAATTTCTGTTTTGAGAAACATGTTGCTTAGCAACTCGTCAGCTAGAGAGCCAGCGCTTCCAGGCTTTTGTTCAAGCCCCGATGAGAAAACACCTGATGGTCAATAATTTAAACCCGATGGAGTAGATGAGTGCCGGGTCAGAACTATCTCCGCTATATACCACTGAGTGCCTTTCAAGTCACTGCTGAGCAAGTTTGTACTTTTTTGGGGAGAAAAGCTCTGAATAAGTTTAGTAAGACTTTACAAATTCACTGGATGGCAACTTTGTCTTTCTCCAAAGGATTTGTGCTGGAATGATAGTGCCGTCTTACCTCCCAAGCGCCCTCATAGTTCTGCTTCTTAAGGCGCACGGCCCAGTTATCCAGGCATGCATCAAAGCAGTGGTCCATGCTGAGGATAACTGGCCGGCTCAGGACCACCCCCGGAGGGCCACAACTCACAATGGGGCTGAGGAGGGTCTGGCAGCCAGCCAGGGGTAACCTACACCGGGGAGAGGAACAAGAGAGAGCGATGAATGCTTTTACTCATTGAGATATAAGTGAGAATTTATCGGTCTCTTGTAAGCAGGATATGATACTGTCACCTCTGCAAATTATCTAGCAGCTGTAACAGAGAATCATGAAAGCCTGCTGGACTCGCTGACTTGTCGCACCAAGCTGTGATGACTGAGTAATAACATGACACTACCGCGGCATGCTGCAGTGGCTGTGCCACGAGAGACTGAAGTGCAGCAAGCCAGATAAACAGTGTTTTCCCAAACAATTCATTTAACTTAAATAGTGCACATCCCGGTAAAAGGCTACGTTATTTATTTACATCCTTCCTCCACAGTACTGGCACAGACTGCTAAGCCGTTCCTAATGGAACAGTAGAGCATCAAAACAAACAGCCTAGTGGCAGGGAAGACTGCCAGTTAGACAGCGTTAAAGAGACCCACCTTAAATCTTCCTTCCTCTGAACAGTGAGATAAATCTCATAGATCTTTCCTCTGGGGATGGCCTCGGGAGGAATGAGCAGACTGATTCCTAATGCAAATAACAACAAAGGGAGAGAAGAGAGGAGGGGGGTAAGCAGGAGGGAGGGAGGGGGACAGGCTCATTTGTTCAGAGTGAACAACGCTTTTGTCATCCCACAAAGGAAGCCAGCCTACTCGACAAAACTGTGAGGCTGCAAAAACAAAAAACAAATCTATTCTGAAGGTCAGAGGCAGCCTCCTTCAGGTACAGTAGATGCAAATCTCTGCACCGGCAGCCGAGGCGGCACACGTCCCCACGGTCAACAATTAGCTGAGACAAAAGCGCACGCTGCATCGCAGTTTAAATGTCCTCCGTCTGCCACCAAGTAGATAATTGAGACCATGGAACAGACTACTCCAGGAAAATTGCACTTCCCCAGGAGAGTGTAGGAATGCACACTGGAGAATAGGCAGAGCTATTGAAATAGCTTGAGTGTTGTGGCATTTGCGCTGTGTTTCCGGTGCCAAAATCATCCACTTAGAATCCCATTTTAAATGTTGTACAAATAGAGACTATGTGACACAATCTCAACAGTCTCTGCATGGTAAAACTGGGCTTCTATTCACCATAAAACATCTGTTTGAATAAGGCGAAGGTGCCTAAATGCTCACAGCCTTGTCTGAATCTATAAACCATGTCTTCCATGTGCCCACTCTGAAACTGTGCTAAATGACAGTATATCTGCTTTGAGTTGAAGCATAAAAGTGCTGAGAATTTTTCCCCCCCTCTGTGTCCCACTGAGAAGATGGGTGCCAATGCGTGGTATAGTCAACATGGCTTTGAGTTAATCCATGCATAAAACATCTTCAAGAGAGTGGAAGAGAGGCACACAGAGAGAGAGAGTGGTGGCAAGGAAACAGGAAGGGAAAAAAAAAAGGACCTTTTCTTCCACAAGACGTACCAGCATCGGCTAATCTGGACAGCCTACAATGAGCCAAATGAAAACACTGTCTTCCAGTATAATTATATAAGCTCTAATCGGCTAATGTGAAGAGGGGAAGCAAAATAGGGACTTAATGATGGCACGGTGGACTTTTTATATCTTTTATAAGGCCGATCTATGCCGTCTTTTTCCCCCCTTCTGTCCGTTCTCTTAGCATAAAACTGACACTTGTGGACATTGGCTACAACCCCCAACCAGCTCTGTCATTAGCCAAGGAAATAATTGGAATAATTTGTTATAGATTTTATTCCACATTTCTTTCGGGGCACGGCGTCTTCGGCACACACTCATTATATCTCATCTCGTCACTGCACTGAATGTTCTTTTTAGTTATTCATGCATTGCTGTGTAGATGTGGCTTGTTGACAAATATAAGCAGAATCGCTGTTTTTTTGTGTGATTTAATGTTGGATTAGTGACTTTTTCGGTGTCCCGTCTTATTTCCCTCATAACTGATGGAAACTAATTTGTATCCCATACAGAAATACAGCCTGCGCGCTTCATGGCTGTCCTGGCATGAACCTATTAGGAAACATGAGTTTTAAGGCTGAATAGTCTGGAGTGGGTTTCAACAAGACAGTTATGTTTATGGGACTGAGCCGTTATTGTTCAATTCTCCTTGCAAATGTCCAGTCACAGACACTAAAGCAGGTGTAATAAAACATATAAAGCCGACTCGCTCCCGCAGCATTTCCAAACACAGAGCAGATGTTAAATTGTTTAGATCATGCTTCTTTGTGAGCTTAAAGTATAGCTGTAAACAGAGAAACATCCTACAGAGGATTAAAGATGCCATTGCACGACACAAACTTACAATACCGTGTCTGGTGAAACATGGCCCGAAAAAAACAACTGTTTTTACAGTCCAAAGTTGTTGTTTTTTTATTCCACTTTTATGAATCACGTTTATAAATTTGGGAGCAGTAAAGTGGAAATTGCTTTCAAGTTTGAGGTTTCACTTCTTATTACGAAGAAGCCAAAAGCTGTAAACAGAGAAACATACGGAGTGGTGGGTTAGCTGTTCTCTGTGCAGTGTTTGTGACTGTCATTCTGCATCAGCCGCTATATGGACCTCCAGGGCAAAATCAACTTCTAGAGACTGACAGATAGTCTGCTGCACCTTATGTCTGCAGCACAGTTGCCTGTTGTCACAAAGAGCTAACAAAGAAATAATGTATGGAGTGCTATTAGTTCAGCCAGCAACTGCATCTTTGGTAATAAATAATAATAGACAGATAGCGATAGCGTGAGCCTTCATCCATCCAAATGAGCTGAACCGAGTATCAGAGTTTGTTTGTTACCAAAGAGATGTAATAACACAGACTATAGAGAGGCAGCAACCACATCACGACGGGTTTCAGATCAGACCTTCTGATCATTTCCAACACCTGACATTTGATTTTAGGATAAATTCAAAACGTTAATTACTGTTAAAACTGAGTTATTGAAAAATAATAGTAGGTTTGTGAAGGTCCCGTCTCCTGTCATCCCCAACTGGTCACAGCAGATCGCTGCCATTATCTGAGCCTTCTACTGCTGGACATTTCCTCCTGTTAAAAGGACATTTTTCCTTCCCACTGTTGCTAAGTGCTTGCTCATAGGGTGATATTTTAATATTGGCGTTTTCTCTGTATTACTGTAGTGTTGTTACCTTACAGTATAAATTGCCTTGAGATGACTTTTGTTGTGATTTGGTGCAATATAAATAACACTGAACTGAGGTGAAGATCAATTTCTAGATCAACCTTTAAATAAAACAAGGTTAAACTGCATGTCTGTAGAACTTGCAGCTTGCATGTATTTTAAATTCTTCAATGTTACTTTTTGCACTCTCTTTTTTGCACTCCTACACTTCATGAATAAGGAAGTATCAAAGTCCACCATTTGTGTCCTTTTAGCTCCTACTTTAGCCAAGTTCTCACAAGCACATAAGGGGAACCTTTGAGTGACCCAAATGTACATTTATTGGTCAGTACCCAATGCCACTCATGTGGTGAGTGAAACAGCAATTTGGAAATGTATACATAATATTTATATGTATCCATCTATATAAATAAACCATCATAGAAATTATAGGAGAACTTTGATGTTAGCTGTGTAAACAACAGATAGCTTTAAAAATGATACAAACAGGAAAATTGGTCCAGGCTTTAAGCCTTTATATGCAGCAGAGGAAATATAATGGAATTTTGACTCAGCAAAGCAAAATATAAAAAAATCTTTCCTAGCATTTCCTCTCAGCTACCTAGGGCATCCAAACAAACAGTGAAGCAATGTAGAGAGAAAATGCAGAGAGGCTGGAATAGGATTACAAGAAAGCAAAAGGCCACAACAACCAAAGCGGATCCAAATAGGCCTATTTCACAGCAGCTTTTTTCCATAAAATGTTAGCGAAACACACATACTAATGCCATTAACAGGGGTTCTGTTTTATTCAGGCACAAAGCCTTTATTAATGTGATTAGTAACACCTGTGTTTCCCTGCCATTTTATGTAAAATTGGCTGCAGTGTGGCTATGGTTTACTGAAAACCATTAGCCACAGACCTGCATGCACTGGTAATGTGGGCACAAAGGATTTGTTAGATAATACATCATGTTAGGTGGTTGGAAAGCAAACAGAAAAAGATCCCCTAAGGGTATGAGGTTCTCAGGGGGACCACCCTAGTTAGCAGCAGAGCCTCAGGTGGGTAGAAAGCACCCAAAACTGTTTGGTAACCCCACACTACTTGCCCCGGGTAGTAAATACCTCCTCCTGATGTTAACCTTATTATTTCTTCTGAAAACACACATCAAGGCCCAGTAATGTACTGCACTGGTGTTATTTGCTCTCAGAAAAGGGAGCATCATGATGCAATATGACATCAACCAAAGCCTCCAATAAATAGCCAATAAATATGACTTTCTGTTTACAACAATAACAGACATGTAGCAATAGTGAGCTTTTTTGTTTACAGGTGATTACAATACGTGAACAAAAGCTTAAGTGGAAGTTTTTTGGGAGGTTTTAAGCCAAATCAATTGATCTGAACAGTGTGAGTGTCAGAATGAAACCTAAATAGATCTTAATGAAGAACCTACCTGTGTTGGGGATAGTCAGCCTGCCGCCTAGGAAGTTGAAGGTCCCGTAGGAGGTGTTGGCCACGTCGCGGGGCAGCGTTTTAAAGTAGCTCTGGGTGGAGAGCCTGCTCACAAACTCGGCAGCAGCATCAGAGTTGAGCTTGCCGTTGTGCAAGGTGTGTGAGCCGTTGGGAAGCGGGTCCAGCAGAGGCCCGTTGGTCATCGAAAACTTCCCGGTGGCATCGTGGCGAGAGCGCAGGGTGCCTTGATAACTGGTGGTGGTGGTGGTTAGATCAGGCTGGATGGTGAGTAAATGGGAGTTCTCTGTTTAGATGATAAAAAAAAAAGCAAAAACAGCAAAAGACAAAAGCAAACGTGTGAATCTCAAAGAGTGGTGGGAGGAAGGCTGGGGAGGGGAGTGGAGGGAGGGGGTCCCTACATCACAGAGACAGACCTCGCACTCTCTAAAGCTGTTGCGAGCCACACAGAAAACTGAAACAAACAGAAAAGAAGACACATGGCGCAGAAAACAAGAGCACTCGCACGCGCGCGCACGCTCTCGACAATACACAAACACAAATTCCAGTCAAAGCCAGTCAATTCCCATCCTCTCTCTCTCTCGCTCTCTGTTTCTCTATCACTGTCTGTCTCTTTAGCAACCACACAATCAATTCCAAACAGAACTCAGATGCAGCTTAGCATCCAGAATATATAAAGGCTTTTTTCCCCCTCTCACACTGAATCACAGACACAGCAACCCAGTCCCCCATCTCCATCCAACTCAGACAGTTGTATTTCTATTACTCGCTGTTAAACCTCTGAGGCTCCACACAGGCAGTAAACAGAGTGGGTACATTTCCTGACAATAAGGTGCTGGCGAAACATAATGTGTCAGGCAGGCAAATAAACAGCTCGTGCACCACACACACGCATACACGCAACATAATAAATCTCGCTTAGACCACAATCCACTGCAAACACATTCGCGCCACCTCCACAACCACAAACAAACAGCACCGGTGGTACATGTAGATGAGTGCGGCACAGTCACTGTGGCGAAGACGGACAGACGAAAGCGGAACAAAGAACAGTGTCCTACTGCTGTGGGGGGGAGCCCTGCGTGACCGCGGCGCCCACACACCTGGCTTGCTGGGCTTGATGCCCATGGGCTGGAAGCCAGTGGTGAGGATGGAGGAGTCGGCCACGTCGGCATCCAGGCCTTCCTTCTTGCGCCTGTAGACCAGGACGACCACAATGAGCAGCAGGGTCAGACACAGGGCCACGGCCACCATGCCCACATAGAGCGCCACGTCCTCGGCTCCGCTCACGGCTGCAAAGAGGAGGACAAAAGAAGAAAGAAAGAAGAAGAGGAAAGATTACTAATCAAGACTGGAGGATGCCCTCTGGTGTTCAGTGTTAATGTCATTTTGAGCTGCTGCAACATGTTCTGTGCAAAGGTCTCACTCGAGGACCTGTTTAATGGCATGAAGCATTCCTTCGCTGCCACCTAATGTTGCTTGACGCCTTCATAAAAAGTTAAGAGGGCCAACATTATCAAATACTGCAGGCCAGAATTTCTAAAACTCTGAGGTCTCAATGTCAAGCTGTGGGGGAAAAAACTAAACAGGAAAAAGCAGTTTCTGAAGCAGGTTTTCACTGTTTCACTGTCACATTTCTTCATTTCTGCACCGGATAAATATATCTTAGGCCAGCATGTTCTTTTACCTCTCTTTCTCTAAGCACACAACACCCCCAAGAGAAACAGAGAGGGAAAAAAATGAAGCATTTGCTTATGAAATTCTAACTCCTCGTATTGACTGCCTGTCTCACAAAAGCACAGGAGTGTCTTTCTCCCAAAAGTACAGTATGAAGCTGACAGCCAAGCTGAGACAAACATCAATGTGTCTGCTCGTTTCTGTCTATGCACTCGTGTGTGTGTGTGTGTGTGTGTGTTTGTGTGCGAGTATGTGTTTTGCAGCAGAATGGGATTTGCTACGGCTGTCTCCCGGGGCTGGGGGAATTTGGTGGTGGAGGTGGAGGATGCTCCTGGGGCCTTTGTGGAGGGCCATTGTGCTGGTGAGCCACGGGGGCGTAGCGCTGTCAACTGAACACAGTCAAGGAGGGGACGCGCTGAACAGCGCAGCTTTGAGGGATGGAGAACAACAGCAAAGGTTAAAGCACTGCAGGCTGGCATGTGGTGAGTTGACAACAAAAGGAGGAGAACAGGAGCGGGGAGCGCGAGGGGAGCAAGTGTACAAGAAAGAAAACGCAGAATTAAAGAAGACTAACGCGAAGACAGCGTGTGCCTGCGACTGACAGCATGTGGGATTTGCATTTCAGCAATGAGCAGCAGTAACACGTCCAAAAGGTTTGTGTCAAAATCAACCTGATTACCATTAGGTTTGTCATCTTTTGATAAATATCTCCAGGCTGTCACCACTGTGTAATCCTGCTGCATGACAGGAGCCGCGCTCAACCTTAGAAACGCAGATTTGACAAGTTTTAATTGGTGTTTGTAAATCTGTGACACGAAAACGCCACAATTGAATTAGCGGAGCGCTAAAAGTCGACGAGAGAGAGAAAGGGAGAAAAAAATAAGCTCCCTTTCTGTCTGCAGCTCTCATTTCTATTCATCTCTTTACATCAATTTGTCCTTGCCTCTCCTTTTGCCTTGAAAAATCCATCTTTGGACAAAGCTGCCTGACATACCCAAGTGTTTAAGAGAAATGCCAGAATCTATTTCATGGGTGATTATCTCAGTACAATCTGATACTTTAAGTAGCGGGATTATATGCAGCCAACCTCTATGGCAGCTCTTCGTAATGCCAGAGATCTCTTGACATGTAATCGATCGCGAATGACTGGCTGAAGATAAACACAAGACTGTGTGTTTTGTTCGTGATGCTACGTAGCACACCTGCACATAACACACTTAAAGCATGAGGACTCTTATCTGATGCATTCAACCCTCCTCCACCTCTCCTCTTGTCCATTTACCTGCCTTTGCCTCGCTCTCCTTAGGGAAGCACCGAGGTGCTTAACTGCAGGAAGCCTGGCTAAACTTTCCCTCCCTTTCACAATGAGCTCCAAAAAAGAAAAAAGAAAGAAAGAAAAAAAGGATGAGAGAGACTCTGGCTGAACTTCTCATTAGAGTTCCCAAATCCAATTGTCTTGGCAAGCCAAAGGCCAGATGATGCCGTGATATTTGAACTTCTTGTGCTGCAGTCCGCTGGGAGATGTGTAGTTTGACTAAAGACAAAGCAACACCCGTCAGTAAGGAGACGAGCCAGCTGGTTTCTGCTGATTGGATAAACATAGCCTTAGATTGGCCAGTTGCTGTTTACTTGCTAAGGGCACACCAAAGACAACTGGCTAACCTCAGATGCAAAGATCCAGTATCTCGACTCTTCCCTTTTCCCCTGCACACAGCATCCTCGCGCCCAGACAATAAAGCCAGCCAGTCAATCAAACAGCTCTTCCCTCTTTCCTTTCTCTCTATTCTGGCTGTAATCTCTGGTGGCTTATCGGAGCATCGCTGAGTGAAGTTTTATCTGACCCGCCAGGTGTCCTAGCGAAACGATCCCGATGCTCACAACAACCCTGACCAACAACTGCTCTCAGCTCCTCCTGGCCCCACTCATTGATTTTCATGATGCCAGCCAATAATTGAAAGGACATCCATCACAGTTTAATTGACATAGCTAATCAGGTTTTATAATTGGATGGGCTTTACTTTAGTCCCTCTCTAACATGCCCCCTCTCTCACACTCTCCCTTTCCAATCGCACTCCACACCAATTTACCTCTCTTCCTCTCCGCCATCAGTCATTCCATCTTTCATTTCCACTTGACTTAATTGCTGGCAAAAACTTTTGATTCTCTTTGTGTGTGACCTCTCGTCATGAGTGACACCCGCCTGAGGATAATCTGTGGATGAGATGAGCTTTTTTCAGAGTTGACCTCAGGCCAATCTCTCTTTGCGCCCGTCTCCACAAGCTTTCACTTCAGCTCCTCAGACTCGCTCCGGGGCTGGCTGGTAGGGGATCAGTTTCTGACTCGAGATGGGTCGGTATAATTCATCTCCTCTAAGGCGGTGTATCTGGCTCCTGTTGAAGTTTGGACTCTGGCTGTATTGACAGTCAGCACAATGACCGCACCTGATAGTCCTCCACTCTCTCTGCCTGCTTTTTTTCCCCCCTCTCTCCTGCATTGATAAATAAGAGCTTTGGAGCCTCCTGCGCCTCTTCCCCGGGCATTTATCAGGACACCTGAGAATATATTTCATCCCATGGCCAATCCTAGTCACTCGTCCGAAGATGAATAACACAGGAGTTCTTAAGGTCAGGGAAATATGGCTACTAAAACTCTCAACGCGAACGTGACTATTACTATCTCCACAATACAGTCGTCCCATCCCTCAGCAGGCTCCGGTGAAATATGGCCCAAAATAAATGTCCGGCCATTTTTCACAAAGCACCGTGACCCCGCTCTGACAAACAAAGCAGTGACGGAAAATCTCAGCCTCCGCGCCGCCAAATTAGCTCTGAAATAAAAACAAAAATACAAAAAAAAAGCAGGCTGAAGATAAATTAACAGTTTGATGTGTTTTGCTCAATAATTTGTGACACATCCCAAAATGGGATGCTGCTGCAAATTAAGTTCATTACCTTCATTACACACATTAAGCCGAATAATTGTTTTTATGTTGTCCTAATTCCCTGCGCCTGAGAAAACGAGCACCATTATTTTCCCCCCACTATCCTTTCTCTGCCCTCTAACACCTGTCTCCCATTTTGGTTCTGCCATGCTGCCCGCATATTTATTATTCCCCCTGCGTAGATTTTGCATAGAGTATATGTTTGGGCTTCACTTCTTTGCTTTTATGAAAATGATCCTTCCTGGGTCAGATTGCTTTTCCAGCTTTGTGTTGCAGATTTATTCTCATGTACGCGACACCTAAAAACAATAACCTCATCGAACGCGTTTCATTTCTGGCTTAATGAGGGAGATTAGACGTGTCTGTGAGGTCCTCAGACGGACGACGGCTTTTGTTGCAGAGTGACTGTGGTTCACTGTGCAGTTGTTGTGTTAGATTGTGCTGGGAGAGGAGGGTGCCTTTTGTTTCAAGGAGGGGGAGTTTTCCATCTCAGCTAATAGCCTGCAGACGTGGTTGAAGTATGGGAGTTGCTGACAAGCCAAAACCATCTTGCTATTTTGCTTATTATAATACTTCACACAGCAATTGTCTATGGAAACGCATCTGCTGGGAACAGATTGGGACAGGCATTCTTCAGAGGCCGGCGCGCCGCTCTGCTCTGTCAGTGTAAATACTGAGTGACTCTGTGTGTGCGTTCGCTCGACTGTGTGTGTGTGAGGAACAATGACTGGCATCTTTGTGTATATATCTTGCTTCTCTGGGGAGGAGCTGCTGACCTTTGATGATGGGCTGACTGAACTCCCTGGTTCACTGCACCAGCCAAACCCGGCTATCGGTGGACACTCGCACATACGTGCACTTGCTCGCGTTGCGCTAACACATGCAGCACACAATGCAGCATTCGCATGCAATTCCAAACAATCCTCGCCAGCCAAGCATCGGTCTATTTGATCACATCAATCACGGCAAAATACATAATTCAGTTTATTAATTCAGTGGCCCATGTCAACTGAATCCCCATTAAAACTCAGTGTTTACCATGCAGATCAGCCAGAGAGCACACTATTTATAACATTTTCTCTATGAGACGCCACCCGGAGACTCATTGTGGGCAACATGCAGTATCTTTCTCTCTTTGATATCTGTAGGAAGTGACAGAGCTCTCCCTTCATGTCCATCTGGTCTGCAGAGGACCCCGTGGTGTCACTTTTCCACTCAGCTGCCGTCTCCGGCCATATGAGCCTTGCCCTTTCTCATCCTGACAGTATGCACATGCCCTATTAATGACACGCAGGGGAGTGGCACCACAGTATAATCTGGCTTGAATTAAACAGAAAAGTGCAAACGCATTCCCCTACTTTTTAATATACGCACAATATGAGATTAATCACTATTTTAAATGCACCAGTGTAATTGATAGGTTGTGTTGTAATCAGAGGAGAGATGCTTTTATTCCTGGTTTTATTAACAGGTCATAGAGCAACACGGCACCAATATGCATGGTAGGAAAGAAGGTACATTACCCAGTGATAATTAGAAATGATCATCTGAAAAGGTCACACAGGTGGGGATGAGCCAGCAGTGGGCTGCAGATTAATCTTTTGTCTGTACGAGTGTTTAATGAGATGGACACCTTTCCTTCATGAACCCTTTGTAAGATGAACTCAACATCTACGACAAAAAGCTGAGGCCATAAGGAGGCTTCAAGCGTTTGATCGGATAAAAGGAAGAGGATCCTTTTTTCCCCCCCCAAAATGGAAACTGTTTTTAAAAAATCAAGTAAAAAGCCTTTCCCTCCTATCCCCAGCTAGCATTTACTTGAGGGGCTAATTGATGCTAATGTTGTACACCTGTTCTCTTTGTATTGTTTGTGATCTACTTGTTATATCTGATGAGGTTGTGAGACTGAACCCTGTTTAATATTTACCTTTGAATAAATGTTTCCACTTCAGCCTTGAGTGTCATGCTTCTTTTTTTTTTAAATTAACAGTGTATAATCTAGCAAAAGCTCTCAGATGCTGTTTTGAGTGCATTTATTGGTTTTTAAAATGTTCATTTGCCACTCATCAGCTCAGTTTTAATACACAAATACATAACAAAACAACCATCTACTGATCCTTGTGCCAGAAACTGGCTAAAAAAACATATCTAAAGTAGATGTTTTGTATTGTTTCGCTGAGTTGAAGAGTGAGAGTTTAGCTTGCGGCGCGTGGGTGGTGGTGCACTCACTCTGTGGACACTGCTCGCTGGTACAGTTGAGAGACTGGAGATCAAGCCCCTGGCAGTCTTTGCCCCCTGTGCCAGGTGAGGGCTGGGTGCACTCTCTGCTCCTCCACATCGAACAGTCTGCGCCACATGCTGACCACTTGCTCCACTCGCTCCAGCCTCCGTCCACTAGAAAAAAGAATATAAAAAATAAAAATAACAGTGGTGAAACACATGCACAGCAGCTAAAACTCAAACGAATT
This sequence comes from Oreochromis niloticus, assembly GCF_001858045.2. NCBI lineage: Eukaryota > Metazoa > Chordata > Actinopteri > Cichliformes > Cichlidae > Oreochromis > Oreochromis niloticus. The sequence continues at coordinate 28,687,569 of NC_031966.2, read as the reverse complement.
CTCTTCAAACAATTTATTTCAGCTCACAGTGGTTAACTATTGATTGGAAAACATCAATAAACCGGGCCATAACTCCCCTTTTTTCAGCAACAATGTGAACTGGTGGAAACGGTGGCGCCAAACTATTTGTGTATTTGCGTGCGAGACGAGAACAAGTGGTTCAACACTCTGTTGCCATCCTGTGCAAATCTAAAATGGAAACCTGGTAATGAAAACCTTTTAAAGACATGCAAATCCACTTGCACACACTCAAATCCAGCAGCTGCACAGAGAAACCAAAGCGTGTAGAGCTGCTGAGGAGAGCCATATTGTCTCTATTCTGTTTTCTTTGTTTATTTTCAGCATGGAAATCAGATGCAACTAAGTTTAACCCCACTGGTGCGAGTGTGGCCTGGTAAACCAAGCTGCCAACAAACCAAGGGGGAAAAAAAGTAACCTCTGAGCAAGCGGTCCATACATACGCAAGAATATTTCAGAATGTTCTCATACACCCAGCACAACATAATATAACATTTGAGAGAGGGAACCATCTCACCCTTGTTTGATTTCTTTGTCAAGATGCTAATATAGCGCCTGCGGTGTTGCCTGAAGTGCATCCGAATGCATGACAAAATACATGTGGTATTACTCTGAAAAGAAGAGAAAGTACATTACACCTGCAGCCTGACCATAACTTCAAACAGCCCACAATGAGCACAATGGAAATGGGCCCGTAATAGTCCGGAGCACGCCTGGCTGTAAGAAATATCAGCAGCTTTACCACATACAGAGAGGAAGGCCATTTTGCAAAGGTGGGGGTAATTTGGCATTGCGGCTGGTGCGGGTGGTGGCCGGGAGTAATATTGAGAGTGACACAGCGCCAGGTCTGGGGAAGGTTACTATAGGGCTAATGGGAAAAAGAGCAATAATGAGCTCTCATGGGGAAAAAAAAGGAAAAAAAACACCACTGTCTCACTCTTTCTCTCTCTCCCAAATGTAAGGGTGAAGGGGACCAGGCGAGAATTACCTGAACACACACACACACGCAGTCAATGCACACCTCTATGACAGCAGAAACCCTTCCCCTGGCTGACCTAAGGGCAAGGAAACCTTAGTGCTCATTAATCCTAGCAATAAAGAGTGCAGGGGGCATGACCTGCAGAAAGCAGCTCTGACCCACTGCAGGTCATGAAGCTTTGGTTAATAAAACATAAGTGAGATGTTACTGAGGGCGAGGGTACCTGTTATTGCATAACTGTATCAACTAATGATTTTATTTGCTTCTCAAGCAAATCCCCAATTGGAGAAATGAGATAGAAAACCACCGCGAGCGCACAGGGTGAATTAAACCCTGCTCCCACACAAGTCTATGTGTCGGTCCGTGTGCGTGTCCGGAAATGACAACCAGAGAATGCGAGACTATTTTTGTGCAAGAGCATATGTGTGTGGTAGGATGCTGACACAGCTCGGGTCCTTTTTTTTTTTGCAGTCAGATCCATTTGGCAGAGAGCGCAGAACCAATCAGATAATTGTCCTTGTTTGGCATTGAGTGGACCCATCCGTGGGCCAGTGGGCTGATTATCCAGGCTGGGAATGAGAATGATTGAATAGCGAATTACATCCTAATGAATATATTATGTCACCCCTCAGTTTATCCACACCACGGTGAAATAAAGGGATGAGATCAACATCTGCCCTGATGAGGTGATGAAATTCTACTTCTCTTTTCCCCACCACAAAAGCAAGACTAATCGCCATGCAAATGACATTTTCAAACAAGGGGATTGGCGTGGCAACAAAGTGAGAATGTGGATGAGACAGAAGCACTGCGGCCCAAGGCTAAGGCAAATCAAAGAAAAATGAAGATGCATAAACAGTCCTTGATGGCCTGGCTCTGAACGCCGACTCTGCGCACGGCTCCCGTTTCAAGAAAGGCGAAAGGTTTTCTCCAAGAACACAAAAAGCTAAATAAATGCAACGAGAAACAACAACAAAGTCAAGATTTAACACTAAAATTAGAGCCACACCTCATACTTTGTTTCTTCTCAGAATCCACATAAGAAAATGGTCGTCCACAGAGACAGTTTTCCTTATCAAATCCCCAGAAAGAGATTGTTAGCACTCCTGCAAAAGGCACCGCAGCTGATTTTCAATCATCCGGCACCGCAGGTTTCAGGTCAGCCAGGTCGCCGAGGAGGGACAGTAATACAATAACCCAGTGGCAAGCGCCCGTTTGGACATGTTGCCAAGGGGAGAAGCAAAAGGAATCTAACCATTTTTTAAAGGTCAGTGGGAGGGCCTGTTTAAAGCTTCGCTGTTCAAAAATGACAATCGCCGCTGATGGACACAGTCCGACATCATCAAGCACCCACGGTTTCCGTGTCCTTGAGGGAACCCGAGGAGGTAGACAACTATCACTGAGACCAGCAGGCCTCTGCTTCCACTGTCCTGTCAACACACATGTGTGTAAGCACCACTAATCCCAGTGCTCACAAGCTGATGGTGGCGGGGGGGACAGAAAACAACCACAAAACAGCCACGGATGGCTTTGATAGCTCAGCCACAGAAGTGGGTGACGCAACAGAGATTAATCGCCCGCCAATAGCCTGCATTTCTGATAAATGTAATAAAAATGAAATCTTAACATTAGATGTTTCTTGCTTGCTTATTTAGGAGTAGTGTGCAATCAATAACTGAGCAAAGCAACGTTTACCCCCGATTTTGACGAAACCACCAAAAACTGATGAAAAAGCGACAGAGTGAGATATGAAGAGGGTGCGCCAAAGAACACAAAGAAACCAAATGGCACCAAGTGATTAAAAATGATGCAAGGCTGTCACCAGATGGCCACCATCTTTTCACACTGAAATAATGTGTTTTTCTGCCACATTTATTTTCCGTTGCCTTTATTTATTCCGCGGATAAAATATGGAGTCGCCTCAACAATCAATGATAAAACACGAAGAAAAACACGACTGTTTACTCCCAGAGTAGAATTAGACTTTTGCCTGCAGTGCAGACAGCAGACATACGGGCGCTAACTCGGATGTCTACGACGCGTACGTGCACGGAAATGCGCACGGATACGCCAGCCCCCGAGTCTGTTTATTTTCCATCTCGCTCAATTCTCACGACTCCTGTGGCAAGCCTGAGGGATCTGTGCTATATTTAAATAATTCACAGGAGTTCGAAATCTCTTCAGGTTGTTTGGTGTTCACTCGCAAATCAAGCAACAGTTTAGTTCATTCGTGCGGGGTGGGCGTCACTGAATCTCTTCCAAAACCGGGGACTTAACTATTTGCTGTTGGCTCAGGTTTAATGTTTGTCTTTGCTGGAAATGTTGGCGTGATCTGACATTTTGCCATGACTATTGGCTCTGACCACAAGTCAGCGCAGGGCAGAGTCGATGAGAGGGAGACGGGTGGACTGCAGAATTATGTGGGATACTTCTGCAGGGATATGCTGGGATGGAGACAAAAGAAATGAAGGAGGCAGCGAGAGGAAAGCGAAATGGAGATAAGCCTTTGCATAGCTTGGCTACTCGCTGTCTCAAGTGTTGATATGCTCTGCTCTGAGCCTCAGGCTTTAGCCTCAGCCGCCTCCTCCTCCACAGCTCCCTGTGTCTCTCCCAGCATGGAGCCCATCTGATCTGCCACACAGGCCTCCGCCAACTCTCATTAAACACTTTGGAGACTTAGACAAAAATACAGATGAGCCTCTCGAGCTTCACACTTTCCTGACGAGAGGTGGGAGCTCGGATACAAGAGTCATTGTGAACAGATACGTAGTGGGTTTTATTACTGAAGAGGCCGTCTGTCTCGGTCCGCGGAGGTCGATATAATCCACGGGTGAAATATGCCTCAGCGACTATACTCTGAAGGAGTCGTGCTACTTTTTGAATGTGGAACAATACATGGCCATCAGCATTTCACCAATAAATACATAAAGGCTCGGCTGGAGGATGCAGAGACAAATTAAAGCCTTCGCATGCCGTCGGTTCCAAATTAAAACTGATTTGTTTCCAGCCAATATTCATGCGGCTCTTATCCCTAAAGGACGAGTTAAGCAAATCTAAGAAGCCATCTCTGCACTTCATAATAGGCTTTCACAGCATAAGCACCTAAAAACTCAATATATTTTTTCTATAAACCATTTCAAAGACCTAATGCTGAGAGCTAAATGCACTAGAGAGAACTAATGATGAAAAAAAAAAAAAACTTTGTCTAGATAATTAATGAACTCTTGAAACAAGACCAGCATTAAATCATGAAATTTTTAAGTCATAGCTCAAAAACAAAGCCGGTGTAGTAAAAAAATGTTGCCTCTCAAGGCCGACTTAAAAAAAAATCCCACTACTTTTGACTCCAAATGTCAGCTACGTCTAAATAAGTAACATCATGTCTATCTGCAGTGTCACAGCTTCCCATATAATTCAGTTTTCTCAAGTTGCTTTCTCCTAAAATGGACTGAGCTATAAGCACGGGGATGAATAAAGTTCTCATCCGGTAACAAGTGATGCATGTGCCAGGCTGCTCTGTCCTGTTGCCCCTTCCTGAGGCATGTGTGTTAATCATGCTCTTTATTAATTAAAGAGAGGTATACACACAAACGCGTCCATGGGACAGTGAATCTGTTTGTGTGTGTGTGCTGGGTGACAAAAGCGACAGGAGCTGCCTGTCGGTTCACCTTCGGCTAACTTCAAAGGCACGTCTGTGAGTACACAAGAGCGTCGGTGCCACTTGTGATGGGAAACAACAGCTCATCATCCCCCAAGCTTTGCTGCAGTGGACTTCTTGGCCTTGAATGGGGGGAGGGAGTGAAGGGGGAACCCCTCTCCCCAGCAGACAGCTGAGGGCTTCATTGACGTTCCCCACAGCAGACAGGTAACGAGTGACAAAAGGGGGCAGAGACAAGCATCTGTTGCCAAACAACAGGGCTGATAGGGGTGCGAGCGGGGTCGCGGTGCTGGAATGTCTCCCATCAAAAGGAGAAAAAATTGAGTTCTTTCTCCCTCAAAATCTCTATAAACTGTCTTCACAGAGTACAATGTAATTTTTGTCACAGCACTCCCAATAGTTGAAATGAAACACTTTCTCTTTGTGGAACAAGAGGAAGATGGAGGGAGGGAAGGAGGAAGGGGGTGGGTGGGTTGGCCTAACAATAGCAGCTTGGACTGACATTAATTTCTTTAAGCTCATGAAGGTCAGTATCCTGCTTTGCTGTAGAGGAATGTCAAGCATCCCTGGGCACCCCTCTAATTCAATTACTGGTTGCTCCAACTCCAGTAATTCCAAATCCACCCAGGTCCTCACTCTGACTATGAATCCCTGCTCCCCTTTTGTCTTCCTCCCACCGTATTCAGGCAGGCCATGTTACTTACAGTCGTGCTTGACATCTAGTGATGTCTTTACATGCTAGATGTGTAAGACAACACCCTGATTCACTGAGGAAGATAACCTCTGTTTTAGACAGGGAAAAGCTGCCAGTGCCAGGGGTGTTGTATTTCCCTCCCTGCTATTTACTGCGCGTGGGAGATTTCTCCTGTGGTCAGCATGGCTGCTGTGCCCCAGCTATACGTCCGCACACTGATCTGTTGGCAGACAAACAGCCAGCTCCTGCGCACACAGTCAGGCTTTCTCTGCTTCTTTTTCAGCTTCTCTCTCTCTCACTCCGGGCTTTGTTCTTGCCTTCCTTACACTGTATCTGATTCCACCTGTCTCTATCCCTGCCTACACCTTACACCTCGTTTTTTTTTCAAGCTTGCTCTCTCCCTCGCTATCTCTCCCTTTGTCAGGGGCCTAATGTGGGACTGCAAATGAAGCAGCTTGACTTCCATCTCAGGCTACCAGGGATCAATATGTGTTGCTCACTATCAGGCAGGACACTCTCTGCCTCTCCGATGCTCTCACGAGCGAGGACGGGCAAGCAAATGAAACGCCCCCAACTCCTCGCACGCAAACATCGCACAAAGGCCGACATAATTCAGCTTTTTAGTGCCCGTATTTACTACACAATTTGAGCAGCAAACAATAGTGACAAAATAACGTGGCTGTAACCGTGTCTCCTTAAGCAGACGGGTCTCTGAAAGAAAAGCGGTGTCTGCATACAGTGCAAAAGATAAAGAGGTATGTGAACAAAGTGCGATAATAATAAATCACTTTTAGCATGAAGCCTTACTGTGCAGACTAATAGGCTCTGACGTTGCGGTGTAAGCGGTCTAACTGCAGGAAGCAATAAAGCCTGACATCTAAGAAAAAAAAAAAATAGACTGTTAGTGTTGGTACAAAAAAGCAGCCAAAATAAAGATGAAGTGATGACTTCTAGATGCAAAAAAATGCAAAAAGGAAGCCACAGGAAGCCAAGCGCCACAGGACAAACAGGGTTGCCTGGGAGTTACCTGGACAGGTGGCCACACAGGCACTTTTCTGGACGTTCTGCCCCTCACAGGATGTGCCTCCATTCAGTGGCGTGGGGTTGGTGCAGCTCCGACTCCTCTTCTGCCAGCCACGCCCACACACGGCACTGCAGGACGACCAGGTGGTCCACGTGGACCAGCCACCGTTGACTGTCAGACCAGTGCCAAGGGAGGAGGGGGGGATATGGAGGGGTGAGGTAAAGTGGGAGGAAGGTTGTGAGGGAGGGAGGGATGGATGAATGAAGGGACAGAGCAGCCAGGATTACCCGACATGCACTAAGGAAAAATAGGCGCGTTGCACTAGAATAATCAAGACTGCTGATACACTCTTTGCAAAGTGAACAAATGGAAGCGCGAGAGCAAAAGGGTCGCTTCCTGTGTCTGAGCTGGAGTTATACGAAGTGCAGTGGAAACAAAATGGCTTCAACAGGGAGCAGAAAAACCTGACGGCGATTTCCCGGTTTCCCCTCCGGGGAAGGCACAGCCGCTGCAAAGTAACTCACGGGCACGTTACATATCAGAATCTCCCCCCTGAATTTCACAGAGATAATACGAGGATATAATAACATAATTGTAAAGCCATTCCATTTAAAACCACGCTGTCACAGTCATACATGCGTAAAAGCAACAAAACCAACAACAACGTGTGCTCCTGGGTACTGCCAGACACTGCTGAGATATAAATGCATCACGGTTGTTCCGCAAATTCGGACTGCGTCCTTCACACATCCGCCACTGATTTCACACCACAACATATCATTCAGCGAAATCAAGTAGGCTTATCTTTGAATTGGAGAGCCCAGCACTGTATAATTCATTCCTCTTTTGTTAGTTTTTTAAAGATGCGAAACTCAAAAAACTCTGAATTTCTGTTATTACGGCCACTTGTCGGAGCAAACTTTAACCATCCATTGCCACTTAATTGGTACTATGTCTCTCAATCATGCCAGGTGATTACATCAAATCATCCTGTATCTACCGTGTTTCCTCCAGCTCACAAGATACAGACATTCCTGATTTATTGACTTGAACAGCACTGTCGTTCTCTCTCTGTACATACTCCCTTCCTAATTTCCCCCTAACACTCTCCTCTGCTCGTCGTGGCTGAATCATTTCCTTGCCCTCTCTTTGCGATTGATTGCCCGCCACGGCGAGGTAAATTGCCAGGCAACTCGGCCCCTGATTACCTCTTAGCACAGAGTGCAGTCACACCAGCCAGGCCTTGTTAAAATGCATCTCTGGCCCCCTGTTGAACCCCCTTTGAAAAGTAGCAGTTATCATGACTTGCTACATATAGCGAGATTAACTAGCACAGTAGACTGTGGTACCTTCAGCTAACTGATTTTTTTCCTCTCGAACTCAGAGCAACGCAAGTGAACAGCAGTAAGAGTTTCTTTTGTTTGGTTGAGTTTTTTTTAACTAAAAACCCTCTATCATCCTAAACCAGGGCTGCAACAGTAATAAACGGCATCAAGCAAACAGTGTGATGGAAACAAATAAAATTGCACATGCAAGCAACTCAGCAATTTGTTCCCAAATTTCTGGGTCTTTGAGTCGAAATCATTGTTTGACAACACAAGAAAGGCAAACAAAAAAAAAAAAGAGTGCGTATGGTCGTGCCTTCACAGTTAATTCAGCCCTAGATTGCTTCTTTACATCTTTTAACAACAAGCTAATCAATTAGGAATAATTGCGCTTCTTTAGTTTTATGCTGGAGGCTTAGAGGAATGTATGATAATGTGTTCTGACTGCATGCTCCAAATTAACACATTTTTTTGTGTGAAAATGCACGACTCAATTTGCAGCTGCATTTAAAGCCGTAACGCTCGGACCCCCTTTGGGTTTGTTGAATTACAAAAAAGAAGAGAGAATTAACCTAATAAAACGAAAGCATTTTGACAAAGATCGGAAACACACTTGGCTCACTTACTGTTTATTATGCTTTTATTGTTGAATATTGATTTGATGATTATGTTTATTAACTAAAATGCTGCGCAAGTCAAATCAAAAGTAATGCAAACACTTTTTCTCTCACTCTAATTCATCTAAATTGATGCACAAAGACTCTAAAACCACATTCACATCATGTTTTCTTAATGGGATTTCATCCTAAAAGCCAAAATCCAATGAGGATTTATACAGAAGGGCATCTTCCACATCTTTTTAAAGTCCTCATAGTTTTCTGTTGAGACAAATGTTATTTTTCCACAGTGAGAAAGATGTATTTTTCCACCATGGAGCAATTTTACATTATATAACTATTCATCTTTTTCTTAACATAATTTCATGATAAGATATAAAGTCATAGAAAAGAAACATATTCAAAGGACTCAATGAATTCCTGTGAAAAACTAAGTACACCCAATGATTCAGTCGCTGAAACACCTTTAGCAGCAATGACTTCATATAATAAATGTTTTCTGTATGAATTCATCAGTCTCGCATACCTACATGTTATAGACTTGCAGCTCTGCTCAGGATCATTGTCCTGTGCCATGATCTAATTCGGGCCAAGCTTTAACTGTCAGCTGGCCCGTATATATTATTTTGATATACAGAGGAGTTCCTGGTTGACTCAATGACTGCACGGGTTTCAGGTCCTGTGGCTGCAAAGCAAGTCCAAAACATTACCCCTCCACCACCGTGCTCAACAGCTGGTAGGAGGTATTTGTGCTGATAACCTGTGTTTGCTTTTCACCAAATGTGGTGTTGTGCATTATGACCAAACATCTTTGACCTAAAGAACATTGTTGCAGAGGTCTTGTGGTTTGGTCGTGCTGCCATGCTCTTTTTCACTTTTATGACCCTTTCTTTAATTATACTGACTGCAGAATCTGATATGTAGCTCTTGAATTTAAAAAAAAAAGAAGAAGTTTTTCTCTCTTCTCATTACACAATCTGACCTTGGGCTGAATTTACTGGGACGTCCATTCCAGGAACACTCTGTGTTAACACACCTGCATGTTCCAGACCAGCAAACTGTCAGAGGTTCTGCTTTTATTGAGGCGCTCACACTTGCTGATGGTCCTTTAATTAAGTGCATTTGATTAGCAGCACCTGGCTGCTAATTACCCTATAACAGCATTAAGGGTGTACTTAGTTTTTCCACAGGACTGAATAGAGTCCTCATTTTGCATTATTATGAGTCAGTGGATTATGTTTAACGATCACTATTGCCATCATCGTCTATCTTTCACCACTTAATTTACGAGTATTTATCTATTTAACGCCTTTTATTTTTGATATCGCTTTATTTGAACTGCAACGGCACCTCTAATGAACATAAAGGAGCTGTTACCATGTTTGGCACATTTCACTTCTTGCTTGAATGGTCAAACAGGAAATTCAAAGGCTTTAAAAACCCCACCGCACATCCCAAGTTGCCCATTCTGTGGAATTGATTTGTAAAGTTTATCTAAATAACTTCCTATTACAATATTACACAGATATCAAAAAACAAGAAAGATCTAAATATAGAAGGTAAACAGGTAGTGCCTCTTATTTGTGGCATGCACTGTGTTTTCTGAGCTGATGTGTCAGATAATAAACAAGAACTGCTGCTCTGCCCCTACAGTACATCACAGTATCATCTTTCTCTGGCAGCCTTAACTAAAAAAAACACACCCCGTGTCAGGCATTGTGTCACATTATCCATTTATTATTCTCAATGTTGTTTTCATCAATCGTTCCCTCGTGATTTCCATCTTCTGTTCGCGTGGAGCTGAGAATTACGCCAGGCTGTAATGTATTCAAAACTTTTGTAGTGCCAGTAGCCGTGGAACCCTCTGTGATAGAAAATATGCTGTTTCTCTGCATTTTAATAAAGGCCAGTCTGCTTATCAAGCCAAGTCATTATTTACAGTTTGCTGTTAATTCAATTTCTCTTCTCATACTGGATCCACTACAGAGGAGGAGGAAGATGGCAGCCTCGACATCAGAGACTGCCAGCTTTGGCAGAATGGCTGCCAGTAACATTTTAAGTTGTGGTAATTAATGTGCAGATACACCACTCTCTCTTTATGTAGTGATTTATGAAAGTGTAATTCTTTCGCTGCTGAAAAACAGAGCTGACGTATGCAATTTGTCACCGTATGTCAAATATGTGAAACACAGTGTAATAATAAAAAACTACACTGTAAACTCTGAATGTAACAGTATGAAGAGCTGACGGGAGACTTGCGCCCACACATCTTCCGTGCAGCATGCAAAGGTTAATGTGGAAATGTGGGACAAGAGAAGCGGCGTGCAAGCTTAAAAGGATTCATCCGAGCCGTTTTCTGCGTTTGTATATTTGGAGGCTCAATCGAGCCCGGACCCCGGCACTAGTCTCTGTGCACAGTTTTGACATCTGCTGAAAGAAGTCGTCACCTACCATAGACAAGGATCGCGGCAGAGGTGCTTTTGCGGCGAGCGACGATGTTTTTGGCCACGCACGTGTAGTTGCCGGTGTCGGCCAGCCGGGCTTTTTTGATGACGAGATTATGGTCGGGCGTGATGACAAAATTGGGGTCACTCGCTGGGTCGATCACATCCTCGTTTCTCTGCCACTCCACCTGAAAACAGATTTCAGCGGTCAAAATTCACTGCAACTCGACAGACAGCAGCTCGCCACCACCCCATACAGCTCTACAGTGACCAGACATGATGTGGATGAGAGACTTCTACGTCGACGTGTGTGTGTGTGTAGGGGGGGAAGCAGTGAGGTACTTCTTTTCTGATGCAATCACACAGACAAAGGAAGACCAGACGCGGCCTGGTGTGGTATTGAGATACAATTTATTTAACGCCCTGCTGATTTGAATATTTATTCGCTTCTTGTGGGGGAAGATTGCAGCTTTTATTTTGTAGCTGCTGGACGTCTCTGTAGCTGCCGGAGGTCCGCGAACACGACTGATCGTGCTTTGTGTAAGTTTCCGTGCCCTCTTGCAAAAAGCCAAAACTGATGTTATTTCTTTTTTTGGTGTTCTCTCAGATTGGCTTGCTTGTTTTCTTGCTCTCACTTGACCTTGTTCTGTCTCGAGAGGAGCAACAGTGCGGCAGCATTGTTGTTGGTATTACTGCCAGTTGTGATACCGCATATAATTGGGCCTTCTTCCTCTGGTGCACCATCCCCGTTTTCCCCCCGTCGTGACTTCTACTCTGATGTTCTTTTCTGTTCAACTGCGGCTGGCACCTTCCTTCCTATTTCTCTGCAAACTGTCCCTACGCTGTCGATCTGCGATTGGCTAGTCTGCTGTTTCTGGTCTCTGGGCTGTCTCAGCGGCTGGCCTGAGCTCCTCTTGTGCTGTTATTAGAGCAGTTAGTGCCTATCTGGGACCGGGAGGATGCAGCGAATGAGGTGAAACAGCTGGCCCCGGTCTGGTCCTCTAAACACAGGCACAGCACGGTGAAACACAGAGAGAGAGAGCGAGTGTGACTTGAGCAGAACAAGCGATACAGTGCATGGAGAGGCGGGAGAGATACACCGAATGAGATAAGGAAAGAGTGAGGCAAATAGATCCATTAATTATGCATAGGCCTTTAGAGATGCCAAATGGGGAGTGAAGCCTCCAAGCCAATGCTGAGTGATGTGACGAAACGACGTGATATACAGCTTCCCAGAGATGTAAGAGAGATAATAAATCAATAAGGGCAAATAATTAGAGGTGTAATTTATCCGAACAGGGTTGTCTGTTCCCCTGGTGGAATGGGGGGATATGCCAGGGAGCTGATCTTGAGCTACTCTGCGGTCTTTGTCCCCTCGGTGAGGAAAGGGTAAATGGATGGCAGATTTGGGCCTATAAATATCTCCCGTATCCGTGTCTCACCTCGGCTTGTGGCACTCCCTCGGGGGGATGGCAGCGCAGCAACACCTCCTGGTCCAATGCCACCTCTTTACCCTGCGGCTCCTCCTCAAAGTTCTTTCTCAGGTCTTACAGGGAAAAAAAGCAGAAAAAAAGTAGAGAAACAGAACCAATTAGGATGTGAAAGCTTGCAAAGATTTGAAAGAAACACTTCTCTCTGCAAATAACTTGGCCTGGTGATGTGTCTAAATTTGCAGCTCTTGAAATGTCCGCCAGTGGCCTCGCCGAGCATGTTGCACTCTAGTTGGCCCCTAAGCCACACTGGGATCGGTGGCACCAACCATGTTGCTTATTACAGGCTGCCTGGCTGGTTCAGAGATGCTTGTCTGCTGCCAGAGGGGCCCGGCATCAAGCAAAAGCAATTGCATTACCCCTCACTCCCACCCACTCTCCTCTCCCCGGCATCCGCCAGCCTCCAGCTTCCATCTGTATGACGGCTTGGAGCAGCCACACGAAAACAAAGCCCTGAGGCGCCTGGACAAGAGCTCCTGCAAGCCTGGCTGACTGCATGGGGCTTCACATTACGTCTCATTGAATACTTACTGTTGCACAAAGTCCTAGTATATATTTGTCTGTAAGCCCCAGCTGTGAATTACACAGGTAAAAACTGGGAACAGTCATTTCTTGCGGGGGAAATAAATGTAGATCCATTTGTATCAGATGAGCCAGACAGGCCGCCGATAGCTGGCGGGACTGGCACAAATTTGATGTGCTCACCCCGGGTTTCAACTCGGAGCGAAGCAATGTGTTATTGTGTTGTAAGAGGCTGAGGGCGCGGCTGTGAGAATTCCTTTAAACAGATGTTGAGCCTGTCCCGACCAATCACACTGAGAGAAAACATTAAGACAGGCAGGGGGAGACTGACGACATTCGATTTAATTAAAGCTGATAAATTTGGACTGGAGGAGACTTGAGATGTAACAGTGTTGGAAGGCTCGAACGTACGCGAGCGAACAGGCGCGTGCGTGGGAACCTCGCCGATGCGATCGCCTGGTTATGCATCGTTATTCAAGCATGTGCGTGTCCTTATCTTACATCTAACTGACTTTGCGGAGCTCTCACACACGGATGGATAATGAATGTGTGTTTTCAAAACGTCTGGTGGTTTGGAGACGGTGCCGTGTTTGGCTCTGTCTGGAATAATACATATTTATGTGGGAATTAATAGGCGGAATGTTTTAAAATACTCAAATGTAAAATGGCTTCTTCTAATAAAGCTTTTGAGGCTGCGGCGAGGGATGTGTCTGCGTTCCCCAGACAGATTTATGATTGCTGCACAGCAATAAATTTCAAATCTGTTTTTATTTCAGTTACTTTCACAGGGATCATTTCTGATATACTGTATCCAGCAGAAAATATGCTCATGAATACTCAAATTTAGAGTTCCACTATTTTCTTTTTTAAGACCTTCCTCGAGCAGATACATTATTCTGGGGTTCTTCCTGCAAGGGTTGGATGTTTTCTTCTCACAAGTATCATCACAGGAAGATGATTTAACTAAATTGTAATCACAGTAGTGCACTGTGGTGCAACAGATCATAATGTTCTCTGGGCTAATTGTTAAATGAAAGTTAGTCTCCCCCTCCCAACCACCCAAGGTGAAAACACAATATTCTCTTATTACATGCCGACATGCAATACACAAGCACCTTTTTAGGCAGCAGGCTTTGGATTTGTAATGATGCAGTGCTCATTTGAAAGTGCACTCACAAGCAATCCTGATGTATGCTTTCTGGCTCTTCTGGGTTCCGGTGGTGCTCCAGGCGACACACTGACACCAGTACTCATCAAGTCCGAAGATCTTCTCCACCTGCTGCCTGGTTATTTCGATTGTCACCTGCATGACTGGCAGCGCTGGAGAGCAAAAATCCAGAAGAAGAGTCAAAATGTTAGACACGGGACAAGCACGGCTTTGACAGCAGCAACGAGTTAAGAGGCCAGAAATACTTCTCAATGGAAAAAAATAAAAAGAACAAAAATAAAAACAAATGAGCTGAACTGATACCTTAAGTGCATTTTGTACCTTGAACTAAACCAGCAAAGTAATTTGGAAAAAGGAGAGGAAGAATAAACAAGCAGAGAACTATAATCATATATAAACAGAGTGCTTGTTAACTGCGGAAAATGAGAAGAGAGCCTCACAGCTATCCTTGGTGTAATTTGGAGGGCGTGAATACAGCAACAGTTAGGAAGGAACAAGGAAGTGCTAAACAAGCACTCGACAAACAAAAATACTCAACATAACCCACGTCTCTATTATTAAATCCAGGCGGAGGGACGAGTTCAGCATTTCCCCACAACCGTGTTGATATAAGTGACGGCGCTGGAACACGGGGCAAAAGTGGCTTTATTGCTTTTCTAGAGGAATGTAAACAGAAGCCTTCTTTAAACAAAGAAAAATTGGGACAAAATCCAACCCGCTAAACCGTCCAAACAACACAGTGTTGTTAGAGTCATATCTTTTCTTCTTTTTTCCTTATATTTGAGAAGCAATCTTTCATTTCATTTTCTTTTGACCTTCTACTTGGGACTTGTAATCCACGGGTATTTCTTATATATTGAGCTGCGACCTTGATCCCTACCATGTGCCTTACTTTGTCTTCGCCCTGATAAAGAGACTGCCGTGTTTTCCTTGAGCTTCCAGCTTTCTCCCTCCCACCCCATCTTATCTGTTCTCTTTGTTGTCTTTTGGAGAGAGGCGTTCATACGAACACATTTTTAGAGTCGCAGAGGACACATCCTGGAGACTAACAGGAGCCGCATACAAAGTGCACTATATTCAGATTTCAATGGAAAGCCACTTTCTAACTTCCATTCACACAAAAGCACTCTGACACACTCTTGATTTGTCGGTGACAATCATTTCCAGCTCCAGACTGAACCCGACTGAAGCGAGGAGTGCTCCATTACGCCATCACGACTTCACAGCAAAGAGTATCCGAGCAAACCAGCAAAGCATAAATTGGGAATTTTTTTTGCTAAATAATTTGAGGCGTACTGCACATGACTCTGCACGAGCCCAGGCTGGCCCAATGATGACACAAGCTGTCGGCGAGAGGAGGAGGAGGGGCTCAGCCGGAGGCCACACACAGTGATAAGTAGCTGTGAGGGTCACTGGCAGACCGCCATGTATTAGTGTCTAAATGCGGCAGATTTTTTGCTATATGTGATCACAGTAAATGTGAGTCCGTGTGCAGTGAATCCAGCCCCGAAGCACCACTCCGAGCATCAACAACACCTCGTGCTGTGTGCAACATTTCACCAACATGCTCGCTCGCAGTTAATTTAAAAAGTAGAGAAAGTGATCCTCTTATGTTTACACTGCCTTTTTACAAAGCCTGCCAGAGACTGTCAAAAAAAGTTAGACTCAATACCAACACGAGACTGGATTGAGAAATCCTCATTTATTCTTTTTCATTGTCTTTCTGAAGGTCCACTACCTCTATTAAGTATGTGTGTTTGCAAGAGTGTTCGGCGCAGGCTGAGAGAGCACCTAAAAGCTAAAGAAATGGCTAAAGTAACGAAATGGGCACTGCAGAGCATGAACAAATGGAGCATAAGAAACCCTCCTTCCTTCTGCAAATAAGCGGCATGGGGAAATTTGGCTTTTCCTCTTAAACACGTACACGTGTGCGCAACAGCAGTAGCTTTAACTTTACATGCATCACTTAAAGATTGCGCTTATTTCAGCAGCTACATCTTGTAGTTTCCAAAGAAAAAAAATTAAGCACAGTGCTAAATGAAATGTCAAACTCAGGAGAGCAGCGCTTCTTATTGGATGTATATTTACTTTTGCAGTAATGTGCAAATTCTGTCTTGTATGCCAGAAAGCGCTTTGAGAGGGAGAAGTCGCACGTGTTTTTTGCTGGTGTACACAGCAAGTGTGTACTTGTTCTTTTGTGCATGTAAGTAATAAAATCTATGAAACGCAGATTATATATGGGTGAGTACCTGCTGCAGAGCAAAAACTGGGGAAAAAGAAAAAATCAATGTAAAGCATGCCCTAAAACCTGAACATTAAACGAAAGCTTATTTTGAGGAATCCGTACAGAAACATCTGATCACCCTGACTTACACTGAGCTCACAGCAAGCAGTTTATGCGTGCAAGCTAGAAAAATATATTTAAATACATGAATTTGAAATTTGGTATAAAGTGATATTCAGTGCTCGGTATGGCTCAAATTACAGTAGGAATTCATTTGATTAATGCAAACCTTCCTCCTTCTTTGAGCTAGGGGGTGAAAGGAATAAAGATCAGTATGGAGATGCAAAGCATGAACAATAGCAACCTGAGGTGAGAAATCCTAAGAAGAGCAATTTGAAGCTCTGCTTGCCAGGGTAATTGCATTCTGTTTCCTTATCTTTTCCTGTCTCCATAATTACCTGCTTTCTGTGTCTGACACCTTCCAGTAACACTGCTGTGAGTCACTCTGTCCAATTTCACTCCAATTAATAAGTAGGACAAAATAATCTCATCACTTTGAGGACAAAACGCGTCTGTAATTTTACAGCAGTTTATAACGATCGGACAGGCTGCTATTTACTGTTGTTTTCCCCGAAGCCTGCTCCATCAAGACAGCTATGAGTAAAACAAAACTTTATGAAAATGACTCAGAGACGACTGACGGAGAAACTACGTTATTGATTCCTAGAAAGCAGTCCTTCTGAAAGTGGAGCACCGCCACATTTATGACTCAATTATATTAATATTGATTTATAATAGTATGCTCGCCGCCTTCAAGGTGTTAGGAACAGAAAAGAGGAAATTTACACTTCCTTGCCTGAAAGTGTGCACTTAACATTCCTGTTAAATGATAATTAAAACATGGCACGATTCCTTCAGCCTTTGGTTTGATCTGGAGCCCATTTTCTAAATGAGCTCATATTCCAAACCTCAGTGAAATAACTGAGAAAAATTTAAAGGGTGATTATGTGATTGACACAGTGTGAATCCAGGGCTGGATCCTTTGTACATTTTTATTCTAGAGCAGTGGGATAACTTACTAAGCCATATTTGAAAACAATTTCTGGAAAGTACACTTCACTATTGTAACACTGCATGGGAATAAATTGGACTGGGAAAAACAGAAAAATAAAACATGAACACAAATGCCACCAGCAGTGGAGTCTCTCTATGGTAATTAATATCACTTTTCACACCAACTACCCGCCTGACAAGCTTTAAAGCTGCAGAAACAAAGAAAAAGCATATGCACTCACTGGGCACATCATTAGGTGTACCTGTTCAAATGCTTGTTATCAGCCAATCACATGGCAGCAACTCAATGCATTTAGGAATCTACTGGGATTTTACCTGCAAAGATTTACAGAAATGATATCTTATTGGTCGGAGGAGAACGGCCACACAAGGTTATAAGAAGCTAACAGTAGCTAAGACAACCACTTGTTACAACCAAAGCATGCAGAAGAGTATATGAATGCACACCATGTTGAACCTTAAAGCAGATGGGCTACAGCAGCTGAAGACCACACTGGGGTCGACCCCTTTCAGCTAAGAACAGGAAACTGAGTCCGTAGTTCACAAGGGATCACCAAAACCGGAAAAACGCTGTGTGGTCTGATGAGTTGGTAGGGACAGAGTTTCTCATAACATGAAAACATGGATCCCTCCTGCCTTGTATCAAGTTTCAGGTTTGCACTTGTGGAGTAATTGTTCTGGGGACCATTTCTTGGCACACTTTGTGCCCCTTCGCTCCAACTGAGCATTGTTAAACACCGCAGCCTACCCGAGTACTGCTGCTGATCATGTCCATGCCTTTATGACCTTCCAGCAGGGTAGTGCACGAAGCTGTCACAGTGCTCAAATCATCTCAAACTGGTTTCTTGAACATGACAATGAGATCACTGTACTGCAACAGCCTCCACACCTCCACGTCAATAGAGCACCTTTGGGATGTGGTAGAACGGGAGATTCACAGTTGACAAATCCAGCACCTTGTTGAATCTATGCCACGAGGATTTAAGGCAGTGCTAAAGGCAAAAGGGGGTCTGACCCAGTAGTAGAAAGGTGCACTTACATATACAGGGTGTATCATAAAGACTCATCCGATTTCAACACGTTTTATTTCCATGGATGTTCTTTCGGATGTTGTTTCTGTTCTTTCTGTCAGAAAGGGGAGATTCGTGAGTTCCACGTGGTTGCCAGTAGGTAGCTTAACAACAGCAGTGACTCCAGACATGCTTGCAAAAGTATGGGACGAGTTTGACTATCGTATGCCATGTGTCTGGCATCTGTCAATAAGCACTTGTAAACATTAAAGTTTTATATACAAAACTTTCAATTTTTTTAAATTTATCGCAATTTATCTATATCCATTACTTTAAAATTTTTTTGACATATATCTCTCTCTATATCTATATATATTTATCTATATCTCTATCGATCAATGAATAGATAGATATAAAACAAGTACAGACAGGTCTCCATCGTAAACTTTTGGCTTCACATAAAATTAGAATTCTGCTAATCTTCTGCTTGATGCATTCACAAATCGTTTCACTACTTGTACTACTTTAAAAGACTCACAAGATATTTTCTGCATGATGAGCCGCATTTTTTAAGGTCTGCAAATGGAGCCTGGTCTACCAGAAGCCTAAATGACAATATCCTGCATGGATTTTTGTCAAATGATGCTGAAAACAGGCTGACTTGTGCCACCTGAATAGATTCTTAAGTTAATTTTAGCAAACTTGAATTATTAAACACTAAACCGACCCAATCAGAGCATCTTTGATAGAGAAGTGTTGTTCCTTGGTGATTATTTAAATTCAAATTTAAACACATAACTGTAAATAATCATATGTACATATGTAGATTTACCTGAAATCCATGCATCGAAGAGTATTGTGCCCTTTTTAGCAGAGCTGCAGACACAGGGTGCTTACAAACTCAATTTAAAATACTTTAATAGGGCAATGTAATGCTGCCAGTGAGGCAAAACCCAGAGGGGAAAAAAAGTCAGCAAATCATACTGCTGCTGCTTCGGAGTCGTTGAAGGTGCACAGTATTAACTCAAGTCTCAAACAGACAGTTAGCGGTGTTTGAAGAGATTTTAGTGCCCAAATCAAACTTAAACATAAAAATATGAGGAGACAAATTGGATTTTGAAAATTATCCAATTTCCCAAAGAAAATTGCATCCTTATTTTCCTGTGATTTCGTTTACCTGAACACAAACAATTATGGTAATCAACAATCTTTGTGTAAAGCAGAGAGTGGGAGAGAGAGAGGATGCTTTTATCCAAAAAGGAGGATTGGGAAAAGTATCAAGGCCATGGGCTCGGGCTCGGAGACAAATAAACCTAACAAAAAACCCCAAACAAAAAAAACACATGGCTCTGCCTTGAGAAAGTCTGAATTAAAAAAAAAAAAATGAAATGGAAGAAATAAAAAAGACCGAAGCAAATGCAGAGTGGTTCAGTTCATGAATAAACTGACCTTACTATTGTATGATGGAGTCTTCAGGCAACAGAGTACAATACAAGCTATTACTAGATCCACTGGCGCACACACACAGACACGCACACAGGCACAAAGGACACATCCAGAATTACTGTATTGTGTTTTTATTTTAATCTGCAACGAAGACAAGATTATTTACACATGCACTCCATTCAAATGTGCAAGGAGTGTAACGATGAACAAAAGGGACGGGGTCACACTGTGAGAGCACAGACATCTTTCTCTGCGTGTGTGTGTGGGTAGGATGAATCTCCCCCTGAGCCAACAGGGGCTCAACACACACAGGGTAAACATCATTGGACTCAATCCCGGGTGAGTCGATATTGGGCTTGTCTGAGTGCAGGACTTTATTTTTCTCTCCCTCACTCTTGTTTTCGCAGTCTCTGACCTCAATTCCATAGGGGTCATTTGCTTATCAAAGGCAAGGACTGGAACTTGCAGGTCCTGAGTGTGCGCTCATTGTGACCAAGGAAATTCAATTAGGCAGCATCCCTACAGTATGTGTGGGTGGGATTCATCAGTGGATATAGGAGGATTAGGGTTGGGTGACTCTACATCAGGGGAATGCACCATTTCAAGGGAGAGAGTTCACAATGGTTGATGGGAGGCACCACAGATGAACGCTTTTAAGAATGCACTGTCTGCACATCCCGGCAACCAGTCAAAGCCATACTCTAAGGGTTTCATTTCCTCCCGTGGTTCTTCTTTGTACCAAATGGCATCAGTGTCATCAACGGCGCCACAAGTGTCCAAAGCTTCCTTTTACGAAACCAACAATGTGCTCTTCCGAAGGCCAATTTACCTCTCCTACATGAAAGAAGTCCAGACATCAAGCTGGGCTGGCAAAAAAGACAACTTTGGAGCTCACTAAACAGCCTGTCAAAATCAATCCAAAAGCACAGTCACCTACCAACCTATACAGTATTTACAGCTGCAACCCCATGTCACTGAACCAAGGGCACAACTGCCTTATCAAGTCTTCAAACTTCCATTATCATGTAAAGCAGTGCAGTGATGAGTGGGCCACGTTAGCTGACGACGAGAGCTGAAAATGGCAGGTGGCGCCATAAGCGTGCCTCTCCTGACAAGGATAACGTGGCCTTCTGAATGAAGCATGATTCTATTAAAGAGCAAGAGAGACGGGAACAGCTGGGGGAGGGGATAAGGAAGCGAGCTTGGTTCACAAGGAATACACTAGGACCTTCCATTCAGGGATGTTGGTGAGGTTGCGACTCAAGTCAGTGGGACAGTGTTCTGGGTCAAGGCTCTGCCTCCGGTTATGACCAGCTTTTCAAGAGCTTCTTTTGATTGAGCTGTCCATTTTTCACAATGAATGCATGCTGCAAGGCCCCTGCTGATGCTCTGAATGTCGTTACAGATTATTCATGGCTGACAAACAGGCAAGCAGGTAGTGCTCCAATCAATCCGGCCAGGTTGAGTCCAATGCCACTCCAAGGAGACTCAGGTGGAAATCTGACAGCAGAGTGGGAAGAGTACAGGATGCAGGATGAAAGAAAGATGCCCCCCCCAAAAAAAATCTACTTGTGTTACTAAGTGGTCTCTCTTAGGTCCCTCTCTCTTTCTTAGCATATTTTCCTTTAACGTGAATTTTTAATCTAAGCAATGAATCATTTGACAATAAATAAAAACATGAATAAATAAGTAATATAATTGTTATCTGAAGGTTACCTTCATTTATGAGGATAATATTCCCGGATAATTAGTTTAATGATTTTGCAAATCCATGGTTCAAGTCATAACATTTTTTTATTTTTTTTGTTTAAAAAAAAAAAAACAAAAGAGAAAAAAAGATTTTAGCAAATGATTGGATTACGAATAAAATAACCTCCATTACTTTGATGTACTTCCAGGTCACTCTTTATCTGAAGGACCTTTAAACACGATGGCTTTCATCAGACTGAAAAGCTTTAACCAAGGATTAACCACAGCTTCACATGGTTAATTAGCATAGGCAACATGAGTGTATGGCTAATTAGTTACAAAGCCATTTCATGTATTTCACAACCTTCATTTACTAAAAGTGCTTTAATAGAGAACAGACAGACAGCATGCTAGTAGCTGAGCTACTGATGATGCAATCTTTTCCTTCTGTGTCATGGCTGTCACGTTTTATTTTTTGCTTTTTTTACAGGAGATATTTTGACTTGTCACAGAAGGTAAAGGATAGGTGGAATTAATGCCAGCAGTAAGAGTCCAGGTGAGCCATGAAAGAGAAACTTTGTATCTTGTTATTTTTAATCAGAACAAGCCAATAAAAAAAGGCAGTGATCACTGTTGGCATCTCTCAGTTTTTATTGCCACTATTCATTTTAAAGCTAATTTTTAAAAACCTTAAGATGTAACTAAAGCCTAGCCCACGCAGCATGGATGGATTATCTCAGTTGTTCTCCTGACTGAAGTTTGGTAGGGTGATCATATTTTGATTTAAAAAAAAAAAAAAAAAAAAAAGAGGACACTTGGCCCAGTCATGAAGAACTTTAATAATACTGTTTGCTTAAAGAAATTTTTTAACATATTTAAACGATACCTTCTCTGTGCGGTTAACGAATGGTGAAATAAAAAATGTCATATAGGCTTTTACAAGTCAACAAGTGCAAAGAAAAATAACTCAAATAACCCTCTGGAATTAAATAATGGTACAGAAATAAGGCCTCATCTGTATAAGAAAAATTACCAGTACCGGGACGGTAATGAGGGAAATTTCTTTTGCAGTTCGTCTGAAAGGCTGCACTTGTGCTTTGGCATCTTTTAAACATCATCAGGCGCGCTGTATCCTGTCTGTGAGGCAGAACAACCACTCACAAAGCAGCAGGGGGATGACGTCACACACATGTGTCCTCTGTAGGCCCATAGAAAAACCCAGACATTATAATCAATCTCGAAAATCCCCCCGGACAAAACGTGAAAAGTGGGCATGTCCGGGGAAAAGAGGACGGTTGGTCACCCTAAAGTTTGGTCCGTTTACAGCAGCATCCCGCCATGTGATTAAATTTGTCCCTGACTATCAGGAATGTGTTTATATTATGCTAACCATAGCTGTATAGCTAGCCACCATATAGCACATCATTATATACCAGCTAGCCCAACTTCAGTAACCCTACAAACATCACTGCTGTTTAGTTTTTTGTCTTCATTTATGTTGAAAATGATAGCAGAGCTGTACATTTTCATTTTATTAGAAATCTCTCAGTCAGAACATGTAATATTATGTTTAGGTGGAAACTAGCGAGCTAACTTCCTGCTAACTTCTAACTCAGTTAAGTTTCATAAATTCTTTTTTCGAGGATGCCTGGATGTTAAACTCAATTGTTGCACCTGGTAGAGCATCCACACTGATCATTTTATTAAAGATCAAACAATTTAGACAGTTTGTAACTCGGTGATGCCGCAGTGTTCGTTTGACTTGATCTGAAGTGGAGCTTGGACCCGGAAACGGCTAATGACTTAAAGACTGGATAGCATGCACAAAAATAATAAGGGGAATGCAGCCGTTCTTAATATACATGCTTGCTTTACTTATGTAGAGAGCTTAAGGGATGCCCGTCCCCCATTAAATTCAGGGATCATAATCATGTTGGAGTAGCCCGTTTTTTACTTCCGTCTGCATAACATTTAAAGATTCATAAATGTCAACTAAACATGTTAATAATAATAATAATAATAATAATAATAATAGAAAAAAGTGTTTACAAATATAACACAATTTTTTCATGAAATGAATATGTGCAATTTCCTCCATCTCATTTTTCCCTTTTCAGACGATCCAATCAAACCTTTCAATAAAATGAAAATACCAGAATTAAATTGCCCTTCCACACAGTGATACTGACTTCAATATTCAAATATAGTAGGTTGCTAAGAAAACAGTGTGATAATGGATTATTTCTTCAAGTTGCCATGTTCCCTCTTTTACCCCCATGTGCAAATCTCCTGACAGAGAGGGAGGCAGGCACTGCTCCCTTTACAGAGATCAACAACAGACTTTCACATATTTAATGACTTAAACTCAAAGTCACTGTGCTTTGTAACATGTTTTACAGCATCACGGACCGCAAGCTCTAACTTGTGACTGATGGATTGAATGACAGCCAGGTTATGGCTGATCTTTTCACACAGAGCGTGGCTGCTTCTCTCCATCAGCCCTTCACAGCAGCTGTGCCGTCGCCTGCAAAGCCAACAACCCTGTCCATAACATTTATTCAGAGAATTGTGCATAGCAACGCTTTTTAACTGTAGGATGTCACAGACAGCAGCTCCAGTGCATAACTGCAGTTCATCAAGTTAAAATAAGAAGCTGCAGATCTCACCTTTGTGGGTAATTCTGATCTTGGTGATAAGGCGTTGATTATCACTTTTAAATGAATCGTTTTAATTTCTATTTTATTTAGTTAGTGGTAGTTTTCACGTTGGAACAGTTGCTTGGTTGCATAATGAAAAGTTGGATTGGCAAGCAATCTATGCAGTGTCATCAACTGTCATGGGATCGGGAGTGCTGAAAGTGAAAGTTAATTTCTGATATTACTGTCGTTTGTTTTGTACATTGTATCAAGATGCATTGAAACAGTCCATCCCCAAGGGGCATAGAAATAATTTAGCAGAGGAGGGTACAGAGGGGGGGAATCATTGCACCCCGATTGAGCTGCACTATTAAAATTTGCAAAGTCCCCTTAGTGTCCCATCACGCTTCCACTAGTAATGTAATAAAAGCTCAACAGCGGTAGCCTAAAAGCACTGACAGCGGGTCAGGTCCCTTACTATGACACCAGACTGCAGTTATTAGTATTGTGTATTCTGTCTGGTTTCAAAACTATTACACCACTTAAGATAATTCCTCCTCATGTGTCCTTTTCCATTGTTAACTTGCAATCAAACACAATAAAAATGATTACTTGGAATGCTAAGGCGAGACGGCTTAATTAGATTCAAACCAATTACTTTTTAAACAAAATTTCACATTTAAAAAAAAATCAAAAAAATCTGCAGAGCAGGCCACAACACAATGGGAAGAAGATGAGATTTTTGAGTGAAAATGATTTGAGCTCACTAGTAATGAATAATCATGTACACACTCTGGATTACCCAGGAGAGCGAGATCTTCACAATGCAAGAAAAAAAAACAAAAAAACCCCAACAACCTCCACTGCCATATTTGTCAGTGACACAACACTATGCTAAGTGCACACACATTCTCACAAGAATGCAGAGTGCGGAATAAATGACGCTCAAGTTGTTTTTAGTTGCACAGGTGTTCACGGGTTTAGAACGTGATAATGAATTGATTTACAAAAACTTCAGAATAGCTCTTCTCTGCACCCGAGCAAAGACATCAAAAACCAGACATTAAAATCGAGTTTCCATTAATGTATTTCACATTTTTATCTGGTTGCTAGCTACCGTACAAAAGCCAGAACTGATTACATCAAATGGACATTAATTCAAAGCAATGGATTTTCCTATTTACACTGTCCCTCCATAATTAGTTTGCCTAACCTTTCTTAATCGTGTACACACACACACACACACACACACACACACTGCACAGAGGCAGTGCTGTGATTTACCACCGTGCCCTTACCAAAGTGCCCTTTTTGTAATTACTCTCCATCCAATATCCTAACCCCGATGATTGGCAAGAGCAAAATGTTCCCGATGCCACAGTCTTCTGGCTGGGAGTGACTGGGACCTGCTCCTTTATCTCCCACATACACCTTGTCCTACTGCGAATGAGAACACGTCGGAGGTGAAGGCCCTGAGCACTTTGCTTCTGCTTCCATTACATTTTGCAGAGTGGGAGGATCTGATAGAAGCTTACCCACATGAAAGCCGTGATAATTTGCTCGGGCTAACATGTTTCTCTCCCCCTTGTCTGACATGGCCTTGGGCGCTGAAGTAAATAAGGAAAGCTGCTTCAGGTAAAGCCAGCCTAGCTCCCATCTGGTTGCTGAGTGCTCTGCGCCATACAAATTGCATTAAGGCTTCCTCCTCCCTCCTGACGATCTTTTGGTCCCTCTTGGGCCTTTGGCCGGCAGTGTTGTTTCAGTTGGAAGGCAGGAGTTTTTGGTAATCCAATGAAGGTGTGTAGGCGAATGTAAATACTGAGCACAACATCCAGCGTTCAGTAAACAGCCTGGGGGAACGCAGAGGCTAAAAAGTCTTTCTACCAAATTCCATTTCTTTCTACATTTTCTTTCCTTCGAAGAACTACTAAGATTATAATTTGTATTAATATCAACTTCTAGCTTTTGCGGATAATGACTCAGAATGTAGCTTCATTAAACATAAATATTATTTACAGTTCTATAAAAACTGCAAATAAAATCTATGTGGTAGTCACATTTTACTTACATTCATGTGATCATCTGACACAGACACAAAGTTACACACACAGTTTTTCTATAATTACTAGAGACAAAGATAACAGTCAGTCGTGTCTAGGGATGGGTACCGGTATCCGGTGCCATTCTGACATAAACGGTAGTAACCAGACCGAAAAGCAGTGCACATTTCAGTGCTTTATTTCGATGCTTTTTCCCCCCCTGAGATGTCATACACTTTGGATTCTAGACAATCATTTAACCTTTCCAAAGATAGTAGGCGGGGCCAGGTACGTACGTTCTTTTAGAGCAGAGCTACAGATTAAAAATGCCCAAGGCGAAGCGGTCAAAAGTCTGGCTGTACTTCACAGCAAAAGATGCAAACTCAGCAGCCTGCAACAAGTGCTTTAAGCTGATACTGTGATACTGTCAAAGGAGGTAACACCTCGAATCTTATGAAACACCTGGCGACGCATAGCGTTTTTTTTTAAAGCCCAGAAATGCACCTATTTGATAGCTTGCTGCGAGACCTCACACCGAGCACATCTACTGTGGGTGTGGTGCCTGTTATCGGACCCGGAGTTAGCAACATCCCCCAAGAACCCGAAGAGGAGAGTCCTGGCCCCTAGCCCTGCCAGTGTAGCAGAAATGATGACGGATGATGATGGCAGCAGCAGCCGTTCTTCTCTGCGTGAGTAGCTTAATGTTGTTCGTGTGTAATTTACGTCGAGTACGCTAACCACATTATTAAATTAATGCACGTAAGGTGAACTAGCAAACACCGTCGTAGTTACATGCGGCTGTCTTCTTGTTTGATAGAGTGATACCATATGTGCCCTATAGCTGCAGAAAAGGCTAACATTGTTATCTTTTTACAGAAAAACAGCTAAACATGAGAGGTTTTAGGACAAAGTTTGAGTTTTCCATTGTTTAAGCACTGATTCCAACCAAAGGAGGTATGTTGTATTAACAGAAAAGCCTAACTTGGTTATCATTTTGCAGAAAAAAAAAGAGACTGCTAAAAATAAAAACATAAGAGGTTTTTGGACAAAGTTTGTGTTCTCCATTCTTTAAGCACCGGTTCGAGCACCGTTTCAAAGGTACCGGTTTGGCACCGGTATCTGATAAAACCTAAACGGTACCCATCCCTAGTCGTGTCCTTCACAGTTTCCTGTGGGAGTCCGAAAGTTTTAGAAGAGAAAGAGGAGAGCTGTCTGTATAAAAAGCGTATACACGCACTCACCAACCACTTCATTAGGTACACCTTCCTAGTACTGCTTTCAGTACTGCTGTAAGTCTTCATGGCATTGAACAAGGTGCTGGAAACGTTCCTCAGAGATTTTGGTCAATATTGACATGACAGCATCGCACAGTTGCTGCAGATTTATTGATTGAACATCCATGATGCGACTCTACTGTTCCACCACATCCCAAAGGTACTCTATTGGATTGAGATCTGGTGACTATCAAGGCCATTTGAGTAAATGAACTCATTGTTTTGTTCAAGAAACCAGTTTGAGATTATTTGAGCTTTGTGACATGATGTGCTTTCCAGCTGGTGGCATTCATCAGAAATCAGTACTCACCAGGTCAGGCAACTTTTTCCAGTTTTCCAATCGGTTTTCTAATTTTGTTGAGCCTGTGTTAGAATTGAAGAGTTGATGAATTTGTGCTTAGGAATATATAATAATTTGTGTGCTGATAAATATCTTATCCTTAATAGGTTTTATAGGTTTCTGTGTGCAACTTTGTGCAGACATGAGACAGGAAGCTGTCTAGTCGCTATAATTTTCCGTTGCACACAAGAAATCACAAGTTCCTGCTTTTATACGTTTAGCAGGACTGCTACGTTTGCTTTTGTACATATTGGGGTGTTAAAAGGTCATGCTCTAAATGAAGTGACTAGAGATGTAGTTGAGAGGCCACCGCCATGTATGGTGTGTGTTAGAGTGATATTACCTGAAGTGCTTCAATACTGTGCCTTATATTAATCTCATATTAATCAAAACTGCCATATAATCATATAGTGTAGTATTAAGTGGACACAGCCCTGAATAATAAAGGCATTAGAATAGGTGTCGTTCAGTTAATAATAATAATAATGGATTGGATTTCATATAGCACTTTTCAAGGCACCCAAAGCGCTTAACAATGCCACTATTCATTCACTCTCACATTCACACACTGGTGGAGGCAAGCTACTGTTGTAGCCACAGCTGCCCTGGGGCAGACTGACAGAGGCGAGGCTGCCATATCGCGCCATCGGCCCCTCCCAGTTGTAGACTCTCGCCCACATTTGCTTGCAGGACAGTAGATAAGAGGGAACCATCTTCTGTGGAAATTTACTGAAATGCTGTTGTTTAGACTAGAATAGGGTGCCCGGTAATAAAACTGTCAGGTGCCCGTCACCATTTTGAGATCTGTGGCAACATGTCATGCAGGACGCATCTCCACTTCTAGAAGTAATGTGAAAGAGAAATAAAGTGTTAAATGGTCTACTGAGCAGTGTTTTGTCTTCCATCGGATGCCTCTGAGGAATCAAAAGAACTCGGTGAAGTGTTGATATTTAACATGTGTCAGGAAGTGACACACACACACACACACACACACACACACACACTTTGCTTACACATGCTTGCCTTAAAACTGTCACCTGGTTAACTGAATTATGTGTAACCTCTGGTGTCAATAAATGAGTGAGGCGGACGCAGAGGAGTCGGAGTTGCTTGGACTGACGAGTGGCAGCACTGCCCTCCAACGCTCCCCTTGCAAGTAAAACTATTGTGGTGTCTGTGTGGTTGCTTTCAGTAACAGTTTCTGTTTACCAGCGGGGTTGACATAAACCCAACAGCCTGTACAAATTGTAGCTTCAGTTTCCTGTTCTTAGCTGACAGGAGTGAGGCCTGATGTGGTCTTCTGCAGCTGTAGCCCATCTGCTTCAAGGTTTGAAGTCTTGTGTGCTCTTTTGCATCAGTTTCCATCAATTGCCTTCAATTGCCTGATTGCCTTCAATCAGCTTGAAGCATTCATCCCTGCTCAATGGATATTTCCTCTTTTTTTTAAACCCTAGGGATGGTTTTGTAGCTCAACAGCCATTCTATATAGCCTTCCTTCCTTATTCTGATCAATTTGCCCATGTCTACATTCCTAATTGCATGGATTTAATGGATGGATTTGCATTCTTGGACAAAAAAGACAAATTCAGGACTGAGAAATCTGACAGGAATTATAGGAAAAACTCCCAATAACAACAGTTGCAATTCCACTTAAAATTCACATTATATACTACAGATGTGGCATCAGACATTTAAACAGAACCATATTATTAATTTACACATGACTGTTTCTCTTTCTCTTTGTGCCAGTAATGGAGCCAAAAGCTGAATAATGACAGTTTTGGTGACATTAAAAAAAGGCTGTCAGGCAGGAAAATCCTGGGTGAATACCAAGTAATTTATTCAGTAATTAAAAGTGGTTAATTATTTGGGAAAAAAGAAGGGAAAACAGCACTGAATGTGCAACATAATCCTTCAGAAACTGTAAATATTTTAGCAATGACATTTGATTAAAACCACAAACTCAATTCTGGTCCTGGCTAAATGTTCACATAGCGGCAATTAGCTAAGTCGAGACAAAAGCCAGAGTGCACTGTGCTCTTAAGAAATGATACGTTAACCATTTATTGTTATATCACATCTGGCATGAAAACCAGGAGTGAAGCACTGGGGAAAACACTGGAGAGTGAGTGTCAACATTGTGCCATGTCGGATATACATAACTGTCACAGAATCAATTTTGCCTCAAGACGTATGGTACAAATAATAGCCTCAACTCTTACTAACCTTTCTCCGTGTTACAAGAGCACCAGAGAACAGCAGCTGAAATAGGATGTGTGAGGGAGCCTCACAGCAATGAAAACAACAGGGGGTAAGGGTTCACCTCCTCTCAAGAGGCATGGGGAAGGAACTGAGAATGCAGAAAACAGAAGTCCACCAAAGGCCTTCTTCTTACGGTTCCTTCAGGGGTCGCCACAGCGGATCACCTGCCTCGATCTCAGTCACACCAACTCTCTGCATATCGTCCACTATATCCACGAATCCATGAGTTCTGGATTGGGGTCTTCAGTAGTCATAAAATATAATACAAAAAAATAAAAACAATCATATGCATCGAGATATACATCAGTCAATAGGGTTACAACGATGGGCCGTGTGACTTCAGGCCAATTTTTGTCTCTGGTTGGAGGCAAATAGAGACAAACAAGCCAAAGGTGTAACCAGGGACTGGTACAGAGCTGTACGGACCTAAACACCAACCCTTCTGCTGCATTACAGCGTGTCCACCACCAGAAGCTTGCTTTGCCTCTCTTCCAGCCAGACTTCCACTGGTCTGCTCCACACCCAACCTATTTGAAATTTTATTTATTTTAAGAGTTCTTGGTGTTTTGGCCTTTTTTGTGGGGAAAAAATGGGAAGGTGGTAAAAAAATCTGAGCATATATTTCCTGTAGTGAGAGAAATGGAAGCTCCGACTTAAACCTGGAAAGTGTTCACAGCCTCAGTGTGTAATCTGTTTAATCCCCCCCCCCCCCAACTACCACAGTGGTCACATGATGCTGAGCTTACAAGGCTCTCATTCCAACACGAAGCGCGTTGTTGAGTCCACAATCAAGTATAATGCGACGCATGAGGGGATGAAGCGCTGCAGACCGAGCACGGATTGAGCCTTTAAATATTGATTTCTTTGTTCGAATCCGACTGCTTTAATTATTAATGCTGCGGATGCAAGAAAGAGAATTGTGGACTTTATAAATAACCTGACGCTGAAAAAGAAAAAAAAAACTGGGGTGAAAATACAAAGTGGACCCCGTGAGCCTTGTTTAATACCAGAGGTAGCAGATGTTATGAAGGTGGTGTTGGGATAATATGCAGACATGAAGCACAGATGCACAAAACAACCGAAGCAAACCAAATGTTAAGGATGGGCAGTCTGCAAGACATGTTTTTCCTCCCCCCAATTTATGAACAAATAATTTAAATAATTCTCTAAATAATAAAGTAATTGGCTTTTGACTGCTCTTTAAATAGACGTCGCTCCGAAATCTCTCGAAAGAAGCAGGAAGAGAAAAACCATCTTCAGAAGAAAAAACGCTAAAACAACACAAATGAATTATTCATTTGAATCACATAAAATCCTCAAGATTGCTTCCTGATGGCTCCCAGACTGGGACGTCTGCTCCTGTTGTTGTCAGCATGCCTCATTGAACACCTGCTTCAATGCAAAGGTTTCCTCAGGTTCCTCAGACGCTCTTTTTCAGCATTCCCCTTTTTGTCCCGTGTCGTGTGGTCAGCATGCTGACCGCAAACACAGAGTCTAGAAGTGTTACACGCGGGCAGGAAAACGCTGACTGCCGACTCCAGTTTTATTTCCCGAAACGCGAGGGAGAAAATGTTTGCCTGCTTGTTTTTCACTCTGTCACCCACCCGACCCAAAGTCCAACAGCCTCTATAAAAAGTACACAGGCGATGCACTGTAGGTTTACTTAATACTTTAGAGTAAATAAATTCTTAAAGCACAATACACACTAGACAGCTTTAGATGTCTTTGCTTGTAAAAGCACCATCCCACCTCCATTGAAATACCTATTTGTGACACTTTCTTTCTCTTCTCCCACTCATATTTTACGCAGCACTTCATGACAAAATTGAAGCTATTCTTCTTCCCCTCACTGCACAAAACAGTCCTTTCACTACAGCACCACTATCCCATACCCGGGACACCCTGCAGCTTTTAGTTTAAAAAGGAGAAAAGCTGCGACTTGATGTTTGTTTGAGGACTGTGTAAAATACCTATAGTGAAAGTCTCCTCGGGGCCAAGCACACAAAGCATTAACTTCCCAGCCACAGAGTTCCTCTGCCTATCAAAAATCTCTGAGGACTATTTAGCTGTCAAGCTCCCTCACTACACCTGCAGCTCCACTATTTTTAAATGAATCTGAGCAAAGCAGATGTTGATTGACACCGCAAACTCCCACTCTGTCTCCCTCTGTCAGCATAACACTAGCGCTTTTCATTTTCCAAAGGATGCAGAGGTAAGTTGAGAGATAAAATTACATTACAGTAGCAAAAATAAATATATAAATGTGAAAGTTTACTGCTGAACACCAAACCACCAGGTCACGGATGGAGTTTACCAGCTCCTCTCTGTCCAGTTCTGAGGTACATTATGGAATCTAAGCACATTTGCAACTTTGGCCTCTATTTGCTTGGCACAAGGGAAGTGCGAGTGGTCTGGGTAATGCATGTGCTGCAGCATACAAAGCACATTTTATCCAGATGTCTTGGTTAGGGCAGGGAAAGCTCAGAAGTAGTTAAGACGGATCCAAGCCAATATTTCCATGTAGCTCTCAGAACCTAGCTGCTTTCCACAAAGGTACAGAGAGCCTTTGAAAATGCATTTTAAATGCCTTTTCTTAAGCATTCAGAAAACTAAAATACTTAACACACACGCCCAGACCAAGAGAAAATATCCAGCAGTGCATTTCCATTTCAAAATGAGGAACTGGCCACAACAAGAGATTTCTTCTTTTTTTTAAAAAAACAAAATAAAACCTCCACGCACAAATGCGAGCTTGAAGGACTGTATTGATAACATGTCTATCTTTACCAGACGGCATAAATAAATAACTTTAACCGCTCTAAAAAGAACGAAGCACTAAGACTGCTGAATGCATTCCAACTTCCACCAAGGGCACAGCTTTTGTGAGACTGACAAATGCAAAATTACTTTAGAGAAAGCATGGCGCTGAGCTGACGTGGGATATGTTTTGGTGGGAGGACAAAGGCTGTGCGTGTGGGAGATTGGAACAGTGGTGTTGTTGTTTGACAAATGGTAATTATCTTTTTTTTTCCCACTTTTGTTCCACTAATTGCAGTTAATTTTGAAATTTATTATTCCTACATGTCAAGACCAACTTCAAAAGAAACAGACCCAACCAAATTTGAAACTTAAGAAACCCCCCCCCACTTACTACTTACACAAAGTTGGAGACGCCAAGGAGTGCGGCCTCTTGTATGATTTTATTGGTGGGATCAATCAGCACAGCTGGCTGGTTTTTAATTCAGCCTGCCACACTTTACTCCGACTGCTGCAAACACACTTGCAGTTGTCTCAAGGCCAGACAAACACGGGCTTCAATTAAATCCACTTTGACTCCCCTCTCTCTCTGTGCCGTGTTGCTGTGCTTTGAGAAAGGTCTGCTTCCCTGCACATAAACACGTCCACGCTCTCACTCGCTCAGGCTGACCTGCCTGAGAAGTCTAATAGAACACACTGGCAGATGTGTCACGGGAACAATTCACCTTGCCATCTGTTTTTCAGTGCTTCATTGCCAAATCCTTTCCCCTCCATCCTGCAATCAAGGGCAGGATGAAATACAAGTCCCATTATAGGGAAGCAGCTAATAATGCATTATCAATTAGTCCCCTTGGCTACTGATCGATGCTTAGCAGGTGGTACAAGGCCATTTCGTTCATTTAGGACTATATTGTCCTCTTCCCCACTGATTCTCTTATTTCCTTCTGTTCATTAGATCCTGGCTCGCGGACCAATCAGGCTTTGCTTAAACTGCAACTGGACTGTTCTTCGATATTCTGTTAAAGATCACGTTTAATCACTTTTGTGTGGCCCCAGCACCAGTGGGACACCTCTGTCCTGATTTCACCTGAATTTTGATAACGCTGAAATGACAGCGGGCTCGTTACCGCTTTCAAATAAATGCCATTTGTGTAAAAGGAGCTCGTCTCCTCTAAGGCATCCGTGATGTTGACCTATACAGATGTGAGGGAATAAAGAAAAGAAAATGTGTATTACACAGACATGGAGAGTGGGGGAGAGTGGGCGGGAGCTGGTGTTAGGGAGGCGATTGGCTGCTTTAATACCACAGATAAGTATTCAGGTATTAAAATAAAGGTTACAGATCATTTAGGCTTAGCCTAGCTTATCTCCCCCTTAGATCAGAAATTAAATATGTCATCACATCACAATCCAGGATGGAGTGAGTCAAAAAAACCAAACAAAACCCCCCAACATATTTTATACAAATGAATCCTCTCAGGTTTGCAGACATCAGGGCTAGCCCTGTATTGTCATAACATTATTAGTTATTTTCCAAAACTGGTAGATGGCTTTAAAAGATTTACCGACTACGTCATATGCGGTATTTAGACTTCAAAGGATTGACAGAGGACAAGAGCGGATGCTGATAAACCCTCTTAGGGATGGGTTATGGTCCCTTTCTAAAGGCCTTTTAAATGATTTGCGGTGTTATAAAAAGAGAATATTAGTTTATTAATATTGTGTGTATGACTCAACGATAAACTATTTCAAAAAGTACAAAGAAAGTGTTTGCTGTTTTCTCCGTCATGTTCTCTTTTCATTTTCAGAAGCCTTGTCGACATCCGGTTCAATCAACAAAGAAAATATAATCTCCCATCTTTATAAGGCAGTTGCAGAGGTTTATTGAAATAGGAATGTGAAATGCATGTATTTTCCACCTGAGAGGGTCTGCTGCTGGGTGACAATGCGGAGCGTGGATCAAAATCGTTTCCATCAATGCTGGCAGATGAAATGCAAACACAATCAAATCAGCCTGGCCCCATACAACAAGCCTCCGCTCAAATGCCAATCTCCCTTCTCCTCATCATGCGTCTGATGAGAAATCATAGAGTGGGAGAATCTCCTAATCTATGCAAACACACTGTCAGCATTGATTTGTTCGGAGGGGATATGTCTTTATTAGGACTCGCCAGACGTCTCCTCTCGCCGACCTGGGAAAGACACAGAGCTGTCCGAGGCTTCGGAAGCAGTCACAGCCATAACATTTGAGATAAGTTACTGAGGACAGGTAATGAGAACCGATAGACTTGAGGACGGATCGATACTGGACACTGAAACCAAGAGAGGAAGGACAAATTGTGACATCTCTTCTCTTTTCCATGTTCAAAGGAGTTTCTGAAAGCAGCTCCATGTACGTGTGTGTGTGTGTGTGTGTGTGTTATGAAACACAAAGGTGCGTGAGCAAGTCTAACTGTAACTAAACAGCACACAGTCGGGCCGAGCGCCTCTTTTGTCTTTCCTGCTCTGAATCAGATTCAATAAACAGACCTGTCTGATGAGGGCAGAGGTCACGTCTCTCGTAGACAGTTATCCACATGTCATGTTTTCTACAGACCAAGCCTGGATACTGAGCGGTCTGACTGAAACATGCCGGCACGTCAGACCTGGGTCAGTTATTAATTTAAACCCTTCCAGTTACTTTGACGTTTGTCTGAGCGCTGGGACCGAACATGTTTGGAGTTTGCTGAATATTACCTCTGCTGCGCTGGGTCAGAACAGCTCATGTCAGAAACAGCCACGTATCCCGTATTCCTTCTGCTGCTCCGTTCGGCTGCGTGAAGGTGAAGGATTCATCGATCACTTCTTGGGCTCGCTTTGATCAGTTTTGTTTTCCCATTTGATATTCTTTAGTAACAACAGCATGACCAAAAGCGATTAGGACTGAGGGAATCCCTTGATGTTCACTCCGTGGTAATCACAGCAGACAACGGCAGGTTGCTTCAATGCTTTGAGCGCCTCGGTGAACAGACATGCTCAGAACAAGCAGTCTGCTTCAACTTAGCTTATGTCACACAACCTGGTGCTCACTGCTTTGCCCGTTTTCCACAAACGCAGGTCTGTAGTACTAGGATAGGTCTGCGGTATCAATATATGACGTAATCTAGTGATACCTTCCAATGACATCAAGCGATGACAGTAAATCACAACTTGTTGTAGTCCAATATTGCAATATAGAGCTTACTTAATGATTTGCAACATTAGAAAAAGGTATAAAAAAAAAAGTTGAGTCAAATTTACATGCTGGTGCACAGAATGTAATCATGTTGCTCCGTCCTATTTGGCAAATAAGAATCGCTCTCCAGTTTAATAGATTTAGAGCTGTTACGCAAATTGTTTTTGGTCCAATACAATCTTAACTCTGCTTTCTGCATGCGGCTCCTCGTGCCTCAAACCTCCCGCAGTTGCTCAAACTTTGGAAAATGTTATCTCTCTCTCCCCATCTCTGCATGTTCAAATCGCTGCTGCAGAAAGCGGGCACCGTCTCTTCTAGCTTCTAATTTAATGTGCTAGTTTAAAATGCTCTGTTGTTATTGAGAAGATATTGTTTCAGATTTGACTTATTTGTATGGACTTAATGACACCATATAACAAACACTATTATTGCCTATCAACGTGTTATAACTATTATTAGTTATATATATAGTGTCTTTAAGTTGTTAAGTCTGCATGTCTTAGCCAGAGCATGCTGCAAAAAGGTTTCAGTAGGGCTCTGAGTGAAACTCCAATAATAAGTCAGGTTAAGTTTTAACTCTAATTTCCACCCTGATAAGTTTCACTGCCGATTAAAACCTTCTCCAAAATACTCAAACGGGCTCAGAAACATTTGGGGGGGGTGGAGGTGTTTTTCTTGGTTAATGAATAATAAATTTTTCACACTTACGCTGACAAACAGCTTAATTAATTACCTTTCATTTATTTTTGTACCAATATCACTGGTGGTGGTTTTTCAGGCAGGCAAGTGCTGGAGATTAACGAAAGGTTCTTCACTGAAAGAAAACAAAGGCAGGAAAAAGCCGGCAAAGCCAGACTAGGAAAAATAATTACCAAATGGCGAATCAAAGGTCTGGAGGCAAATGTGGAGGGAAGGCTCAGAGATGGATGCGCAGTAATAATGAAGCGCAGGTAAACTGGACGGGACGATAAAGCAGCAAGAAATGTAGTAATCCTTCAAAATATAACGGGAAGAGTTGCTGACCACACAAACTCACACAGACACACATAGTATTTTTATTCTCCGCTGATGTGAGAGAATGACATCCTTAACAACTGACATATTAGCGGACAATCCCCTCACTCTTATTTTCAGCCGCTTGAGCCTCCGATCCCTTTATGACCAGAATCTCCAGCAGGTAAAGAACTGCTTCACATAAACTACTCCAATCTCACCAAGCCTGCACAACACAGCAACCAGCTTCTACCAGCTGCAGTCCAAGAGGACTCGCTGGAGAGGCAGCTGATTAAAATGTTCAATTACAGCTTGTGATATAAAATGATATGAAACGTTTGCAGAGGAGACGCTTAAACCTGCATGCTTTTTGAGTGTGTACACAGGTGCACACGTGTGCAACCAGGACACAACACTG
The DNA here is from genome assembly GCF_001858045.2 of Oreochromis niloticus. NCBI lineage: Eukaryota > Metazoa > Chordata > Actinopteri > Cichliformes > Cichlidae > Oreochromis > Oreochromis niloticus. The sequence continues at coordinate 28,650,254 of NC_031966.2, read as the reverse complement.
ATCCTAACAAAATAAATAAATACATCAAAGAGTCCAAATCGGTGGTCAACACTGCGCATGCTGTCAAAGTATACAAGGGAGGCACGAAAACATGAGAAAAGAATGGAGAAAAATCGACGGACAGTGCAGACCACGACAGCGGGCCTGCTGCTTCTTTCACAATCAAAACTTCAAACTGCATGTGTGCCTCATTGTTGAACAGCCACTTATCCATCAAAGACTGGAAGAAAAATCCCGTCTGAATAGAGGACAATAAGCAATAAATCTGCACTACATCTCCGACAGTGACTCTTGATTTTGATGTGTTTGCGTGCAATTTCTATTAATTTATTGTTGCAATTAAGAGCATCCTTTCCATTTGCATAAGAAAAGAAAGGAGGCCCCTTGACAAGAATGCTAATCAGCTTAAACCGAGGCTGATATCTCAGGAGGTTTCTGACAGCTTTTGGCTGATCATGTGGCTATTTACATCTCTGGCCTTCTTAATAGCGAAAGCACTGGGTGCAAAACACGGGCGGGAGAAACTGCAATCACACAGAGAAATGTTCAAAATTTCTCTCGAAGAAATGTGCTATTTTGACAAGGTGATTTTCCCCCCTGCTCCACCAGGTATAAATTGTCAATCAATTTTTTTCAAGTTGGATACGAGTCCAAACTCCTCATTCCTCCCTCCTTAAGGCAGGATGTTGATATCGGGCAGCTTCTGGTGTGACAGAAGTCCTGGTTGCTTGGCAACAGGTACGAGTTTAGAGTCCAGTGTGAGTGTGACATCCAGGGTAAGAACAACCTGACAGGCCTGTGCTACACACACACACACACACACGCACACACACGCTTTACCACTGTTGGATGTGTGCACCTTACACATTTCTTGCAAGAAGTGGGATTAGACGGAGCCATCAGTAAACTCCTCGGGGCAGTGCTGACATTAAACAGCACAAGTGTTTGAGAGATCGATGCAGGTACCTTGGAGCAGCCGTACCTCTGGACAACCACGCGTCCTTCATAACTGCACAGCTCCACATATGAAACATCCCTCATCAAAGGCAGCGGGACTGCAGACTGATATGCGGAGCTGCAAGGAAGCCTTGGAACTTCACAGGGTTTCTAAAGACCGAGCCCCTCGCTTGCTGCGGGGGGTCTGTGGCACCCAGCACGACGGATTTGTTTCATAGACAAATAAATGCCAACTATAACGGCTCATAACGACACGGCAAATGGTCCATCATCATTAAACGTTGGCAGAGCAACATCGCATTAGTAATGTTGTTCCCCATAAAGTCAGCAGTTTATGGGGCACGTCATGTTCTTTTTAGCTATTGACAAAACTATTCATATTCCGCAGATCAAAGTTAAGGAGCAGCCTCCACAACGTCACCCGGTGCTCGCTGCATATCAGCGACTGTACATCATCCAATCAGCGAGTCTATTTAAATAAACAGGTCACTCTCAACTTAAGATGCACTGTTCAAAACGGATCTGAGATCAAGTGTGTTTCTAGCTCTTATAAAAGTGGATGGGGGGGGGAAGAAAAGAACAGCCATTATAAATTGGAAAGGAGAAACAGGAGCAGATATTGTGTAAAAATAGTGATAACACATTTTCTGACAACCCATCCAGTCAGACACCGAGTTAAAATAAGCTAAAGAGACATCACCTATCAGACGTCTGAGAGGGCTGGCAGGCGGGGGTTTCAGACGGTCTGAAATGCAGTGTGGACAGACCATAAATTAAACAGAGAAACCCAAGGTTATACAGGTAACCAGGAACATTGCTTACATGAATACTTATTTTAACTATGTTGTTTAAAGACGGTGGCCCAGTGGCTTTACTAAAGAATAACAAGTTAAATTAACTGATGATTTAGGGGGGTGGGTGGATGAATGGATGGATAGCGACAAAAGACGTGATAACCAGAGAGTGTAACACTTATGTTAACGGCTTGAACAAGCCCGAATTTCAAAGTGATCAAAAGCTAGAGGCCACTTTAAAAGTTTCTAGAGCGCTCGTGTTAATTTCAATTTCAGTCGCAATTTTCGTGTAATTATTCTAATTAATTATCTCTCCTTCTGCCAGCTGCACTGCTGCCACACTTTTCCTTTTTCTACTTTCTTTTGTCACGAACATGTGTGCCGGTAAGGAGCTGCGAAGAAACCAGTGCACACGTGAGAGAAATATTCATCCAGGTTTCTCTGATACTTTCCTTTTCATTAATAATGTTTTTAAAAGGAGATTATTGGACAGTTATTGGCTGCGACATTATGAAGTTTGTTTACAGAAAAGCAGTAAAACCGCTGCACGTCACGGCTTGCTAAGTGTTTGCATTCACCCGTGGCTAGTAGATGTTGACCATTTATTTGACAAACTAAAAAAAGAAGCCCTTTTTAAAGCACTTCCATTCGTATCACTCCGATTAACAACTGTACCAAACTGTGAGAGCAGAGCTGTTAACACAAGAAGGGAAATCAAATTTTATCACTGTTGACTCGCTGACAATTTCTTCCTAATGATGCAAATCCACAAGCGCTCCCTTGTGTGCTCATTTTTTTCCCTCCCATTTTCAGCAAAGAACTACAATCAACTTTTATACTTTTTGTTTTGTTGGCATTATTTAAAGACCCTGACGCCAAAAAGAAAAAACAGAAAAAGCCAAAACAGCCCGCCATCGACAGTCGGCGAGTGAGTGACAGCGAGGTTGTGGGACACGACAGGAAGAGATATAAACAAGCTGTGTACCTGGGAGAATTTGAAGTTTAAATCACCAAACATTTCTCAAAGATGCTCATGTTAGAAGAGATCATTAAAAAACAAAAACAGGAGATTTGTTTTATTAAGAAAAAAAGAGCAGAACGGGAAGGGACAAGCCTGCACGTACACCAATCAAAGCCTCGTTGTGGGAAAATTTTGGAGACTAGATCAGACGTCCTCACCTACCGAAGTGTCAGGCTGAATTGATATCTAGACACTGAAAGTTAGATAAGCATGCCTTTTTTGTGCCTACATTTGCCGAGGTGCTGAATGTTAATTCCGAACCCTGTAGCCCAGATGGATAAAATGTTAAAACTGTGAGCTCTTCATCTTAAAACAAAGCGGCAGTGTTTGCATATGAATTAATACATTTCTGATTAAATTTCTCTTCAGAGTTTCCTGAATTCCCTTTGTGTCTGTGTGAAGAAGCCGACTGATGTGCCTATCTTTTCATGCATCTCTCAGTTGTTGCACTTCATCCGCTTTTCAAACATGGCTTTGCTATGTACAGCCAGCCACAAGTGCATGCGTGCACGTCTACCCCCCCCCACCCAACCGCCCACCCCCAGAAAAACCTGTCACGGCCACGTTTCTCATTCCCAATCAGTTGTCAGGCTGTAAATGAGTGGTTTGAATTTTGCAGATCGCTGCTGAATCACACCACATCAGTGTCATACATGTTTATGACACTGATGGTGGAGGCGGGGGATTGCAGCACAACGGAGAGAAAAACAAACAGGTCTCCAAGGTGATCGAGAAGATTTCTGAGACTGAAACCAATGTGCTTATTATGAGACTGGCAGGCTAAATAGGCTGGAGGATGAGCCAAGAGCCCGATGGAGCACAGTAATCACTGGCAAATTGCAAATCCAGGTTTCAGCACACAAACACTTTACATAATGATTCTATGAAGTTGCACATGTCATACATCTGTAGCAGACAAAATGCAAAAAAAAGAAAAGAAAAGAAAACTGGCTCATATCTGGGTTGAAACACTGCACAGAAGGAGTCCCAATAGAGGCAAAATTCAGTGAAAATTGGTTATCTATGTGGGTCACAGATTTTGTGTCTGGTGTACCTGTTGCTGGGTCAACAGTCCGTTCAATCAAGTGGTCATCTTGGTGAACCCACTCGCCGTTGCATTTGAAGTAGATCTGCGTGGCCGGGGTGGAGCGGCAGGTCAGAGTCACCGGCTTGTTCTTTACGATGTACTCGTCCTCCGGCTCTACCAAGAAGTGAGGTAACAGGTCCGAGAAGGCGGCGGGAAGCGTCGCCGTGGCAGCGTGCTCAGAACCTTGGAGGATAAAGAGAAGGAAGGAGGAGAAAAAGTTATTCAGAGAGATGTCAAATAAAAGTGAAAAAGAAAAGCTTTCAAAGTATTTCAAGTTGTCATGAAAGCAGGAGCTGAACCTTGTCGTACTTCGTTGTTGTGACTGCTTGACTGGTGAGCGAAAATGCAAGAAAATATCTAATGCAGGGATTGGGAGTCCTTGGTGAATTTGAGCTCATACATATGCACACGAACGAGGCAGAAGAAGACAGAGAGAGACAGATGGACAAAGAGCAAAAAAGAGAGACGGAGCCGCGTGGAGCAGAGTTGGCAGTGATGGAGATCGGCCTCGTGTACTCTTGGCTGGGTCGCGGGGATAGCAAAGTCCATGTCTTTACTCCAGCTCTTAATCACAGCCCTTTAACATCACCACTGATGGACCAGCAGCCATAAATCCCCATCTCAACGACTAGGCCACTTCACACTGTGTTATACGGTTCTTCAACCGGGACTCTAACTCTACCCACATTAAACACGACAGGGCACGAGGCAGGGAAGGTTGATGACTGACAGCTAAACAGCCTGTTAACTTAAAATCACTTCCTATATCCAGTAGATGTCTTTTTATTCCTTTAAAATCTCATGACATATAAATGACATGTAAAGGAAGGAGGCGGGAGGGGGAGAGAAACACCTCGGAGATACGGAGCTGTCCTTGCTCGGATGATGCCACAATTTACGGCAGACTTCTCGCTGAAAAATGTGCTATCCAAATGCTGAGTGACACAAAAGAGCCTGCAGCGCACACATCCTTCCTCCATGAACACACTTTCTCGCTCTCTCTAAACATATTAGCCTTGCGCGAGAGATAGCGAGAGGACACAGAACGGAGGAGAAAGAGGGAAATAACCTCTTTACACCACCGACACTCAAGGGAGACCGGTAAATCCCAAAATAAAACCCCTCTAAAAGGAGTGCGATATTAATTTACTGCCCTGAATCCAATATGGCTGACAAACCAGGCATTAACAACCTTCTCCATCACTCCCTGCGCGGAGGGAGAGGACGGCAGTCCACATCTCACACAATGAAAACGCCAACACTCGTGCTGACCTCTCTCCCCCCACTCCCTCCCTCTCCTGACGTCCTCCCTCGCCCGGTCTTTGTTCATCCTTACAGCTTGCCGATGCCCGGGTCAGGGATAATATTACATTGCATCATAAATACCAATCTTCAGATGAAGACATTATCTGTCAGTTCCTCCCCCACTACACATTATATTAATGTCTCTCTTTCTTCTCCCTTTCTTTCCCTTGTACCCCTGTGTGCTGAGTTGCTAATTTATCAGGATGAGATACAGTGAGGCGCGGCGCTGCTGCTGTCACTGAACCCCATTAATGTTGCGTGTACATGTTTAACTCTTAATGAAAACTAAATGTTCTGTGTCCAATGAACGACATACATCACTTACTGACACGTTGCCATTTTCCCCGTTTTCCTCATTTTCCGAACACATTTTCTTATTGCATGCATTTGCAGAGGAAAAAAAACTAGACAGCTTCCTATTCGAGCGCCTGACATTATCGACTGCGCATGCGAGTGTACGTTTAGGCCACAGTTCATCTTGAATGGAGAATATAATTGCTTTAAAGGAGAGCCAAAAACTTTGCTAATAAACAGTGTGGGCCCGGCAGGTCAGGCTGTTTGAAAATGTGTTGTTCCTAATGATGGCCGGTTCTTCAAGTGGGCCTGATTCCAGCTTTGTGACTACAGCCATTAGCCGGCTGGGCTGACCCCCCTGTACTCCCCGCAGACCGAGGACGGCAGCTCACTAAAACAGTAGGCGAGACTCACCTCGCACCTGCCAGGTTAATCATCTCATAGAGGACAGATGATGTTGAAACAGAGTGAAACCGAAGCCACCCGAGAAGGCTGACAAGTTGTGAAATGACTCGACGAACTCCCGATGTTAACTCGCCACTGACTTCCCATTTGCAAGGGGTCACATTCAGAGCGAACTCTTAACTTCTGATGATGTTGCCAATTTGTGTTTTTGAGTGTCTCACAAGGGGTGCAAGGGAGGGCGGTTAGCCTTCCGTTTTAATGCATGTGCTTTAGGTTAATGAGGTTAAACACGTAATTTCTTTTGAGAAGCAAATTGTCATTTTATGGAAGAGAATTCAAGTCACGCACCGCTTTATGTCAAACCCATAATGGAGGGCTGATGCGTAGTAAATTGGCTTAGATTATTGTCACGACACAACATACTTCAAAGTCAACGTGCACACACGCGCTCGCTCGTTCGCTCTCACGCGCACACATAGGGAGTATCAGCCACTTAACTGACTTCTTGCGGGTCAGTGCACAAATCAAGACGTACAGCCCTGCATTATATTCCGCTGAGTGTGATTGGCTTGGGCCGCTGTTAATTGTGAAATGCATCCGAGCCCACTGCCAGATCATTCTGTACGCGCGCAAACAACAAACAGTGGACGCTAAATGTCTCCCTTGTTGATCATACAGCCATGACACTGATTTAATTGCTACAATATGGTGGATGAGTTCCTGGGGCCAGGCCACTGTTTGGACTCCTGCAGATTTTCCTGTAAAGAAACCTGGATTCTTTCTTCTTTTTTAAAAAATTCTTGTCGTTTTTAAAAGAAACACGCCAAGTTTTGCCCTGATATTTGTCTGCAGCTGCTATTCTCTTGAGAGACAATTCAAAACGCACAACCTCAAATGCACACACACAAACACACACACACACAACAACAAGGGTGCACCAGCTGTCAGTGTGCTGAGCCATGATGTCCAGGACAGATTTCTTGCTTCACACAGACCCCATGACTCATCTGTCCTGCTGACCACATCAACTCCCAAGTCAGGGGCTGAGCACATTCACATGAGGATAAGATGATAAAGTTGTTATGATGCGGTCAGAAAAAAACACTTATAACATATAAATGTTAAAATCTAAAAAATGAAATAATAATAACAATTATATTCCTGTAACGACTGCAACTATATATGCTTGTTTTATATTATCACACAGGATTAGATTTTGCAGCTTTGTAACAGTCTTGTGTTACCATCAGTCTTCCATACTTCATAATGATTTCTACTTTAGTGTCATTTACTTTGCAGGAGCAGGCCTCTTTATTTCCTTCGTGTACACAGAAAGCTCAAGTCTCTTTTCTAAACAAAACCCAACATACTGTAGATGTGCCCCGCTTTTTAAATTTTGCTTCCATCTACATGAAAAGCAGAAAGTGACACAGTACGGCGATGTCAGCCGGCGAAAAAAACAAAACAAAACAAAACAAAAAAAGGAAAGAAAACCGTAGCTGGAGAGGAAATAACCCTCTTTTGTGTTTCTCCCTCACAGCACCAACACATCATATGCCCTTTGGAGCCAATTACATTTTTTTTCTCTCCCAACATCATGTCCCTGAAGTAAAGCATCATTGAGCAATCACTGGGCATAATTTACATCAGAGTGATAAACAGCAGCTATAACAAGTGTTTTATGACACCATCAGTGCCTTACGATGTCCTCTGAAATTAATTCAATTAAAATTACAATCCAGAATATTATGCAATTTCTTGTTTGGCTATTAACAGCAAAGCTAAGATCAAATTTGTCTCGACCGCTTTGTTGGTTGATGTTTTCCCTCCGAGTGCCTGGGTTTGTATGAGTAGGTTTCCGGACTCTCTTAAACAACGAGTGTCTTTATTCAGTGATCGCTCTAAACGTAACGTATGTACATAATGGTTCTGGGAAGAGAAGCGCAGATCATGTCGAGTTAGAAATGCTATCTATACGCCCGTGACGGCATTTACATCGAGAGTGAAAAATGCAGGAAAACGAAATAGGATGAGTGCGGTGATGGGGGGGGTGGAAGAAAAAAAGCTCCCTCCACCATCATATATAATCTGCTGCACGGCTGACTGATGTATGTTTGTCCCCAGATGAGAAATATTTACTCCTCCACATGTCTGAGGATTCAGAGTACATTTTTCAACGAGACAAACACGCTTCAACAAGCACTCGAACCACAAACACAGACTCATTCGGTATCAGAAGCATTCGTGCTCCCCGTATACTGTACACTTACACGCCATCCTGGAGCCAAAACATACGTATGAAGCCAAAAAAAAGTGCATGTATGCAAAAAAACCCCAAAAAAGACCACAACAATGCAAAAGAGCAAACGAAAACAAAAAAAGCTGCTCACAAACCGCTTTGTCTTTCAATCAATGAGAGGTGCAGAATTATGCATGCAAAAAAACAGAAATGCTAAAAAGCAAAATCACACTATGCAATATCCCTGGTCATTAAGGTCGGTCTGCAAAACAATCAATTACTGTCAGCAGATATCCACCAGTATAGAAACTGCTTTCATGCATTAAATAAACATGTACTAGCACCGGCACCTACTGCAACCCAAACTTGCATCAGCATCAGTTGTAGGAGGATGCAGAGGCTTTAAAACTATATTAATAACTAAGAGTATGAAGGACAGAAGGAGAATATGAGCCTAAAGGAGGAGGATGAATATGTAAATTGTCCTCACGCATGCCACATATGACGTTATTACATCCCCCCCACCCTTAATTGAATACAAAATTGGATGCTAAGCATATAGCGGTGATGCGGGCCCTTGCACATGTGTTTGCATATATTCATCCTAGATACTAATAACGTGCTGCCCACGGTGCTCCTGAAGAGAACATTTCCATAATAGATGCGCTTCTGAAGCTTCAATCTCATCGTCAACTTTGAGAAGTGCCTTCAAAAGCCGGAGACATAAATCATCATTACTCAAAAAACAGGCGTCTCTTTGTTTATGTGATTAAATGCTTTTGCTTGTTTTGTCATTAAACAGTTTGTCAGCAGAAGGAAAGAGGGAGGGGGAAAAAAAAGAAAAGAAAAACAAGTGTGGAGCTGTTGTGTAAATATGGTGCACAACAACACCATTAATGAGCCTTACACCTTTGAACAGGAGCCTACACATTTACTTATTCCGGTTTGTTGATTCCTATTTATCAATTTTCCTTGTCATCTATTTGAAGTAACACCTCGGCGGGGGTTGTGGTGGTGGCGATGGTGGTGGTGGGGGATCTAGGCAGGGAAGCAACTCTGTGCCGTCTAGCACCGGCTCTGACACCCTGCGTCAGCCCCCCACCTCCCCTCGCTTCAGCTCACCTTTCAAGGCGACGGCGTCATGAAAGGCGCATTTGCCTCGAAACCTATGAGACCATTTTAAGTTTTCTGTCAGGGTAAAAGAGCTGACATTTTGAGAGCGCAGCGTAAGTGAGAGCGCACTGGAAGTTGAGCGACTTGATGCGAGGATTTCTTGTCTTTGCAAATGTGCAGTTTGTGCAAAAGGTGTGTGAATAAATGGCTGAAAGTGATGCTTAAAGAGGAGCAGCACAGCTGGGAGCTGGAAATCTGTGCACAGAGAGAGTTTGGGATTTTAAACAGGTCCGTGGTGATTCCGAAATCACGTTCTTATTGTCGCAAGTGCCGTTGACGGCGTGGACTGAGGGTCTCCAAATTAGACGAAAACATGCATATTCATTGCTCGAGTGCCACAGCTGATGCTTTGTGGCCATTCATTTCCAGATGTTTCTGCACACAATCCGGTCTTTGGGCTGAATCGGCCTCTCACACAGTCACTTCTTATATCAGTGGTTTCATTGCTGGCTATAACTTCCCAGTAAGATTATTTAGCGACTACACTTACTTGGGTGTGTTACTCATGTGTGTATGCGATCCTCTTTGATTACAAATTCGAGTACACAGCAAATTAAGCATGAGAGCACTTGGCCATTTTGTAGGAAAATGAGTAAATAAATAAACTTCTGATCATCACCTTATATTAAGGGCTTGGTTTTAACTGAAAAATACATAATTCAAAAGGAGAGCATTGCAAAGATCAAGTTGCCTTATTACTGAGTAGAAATGTGCTCTTCTTGGAGCATGTATGTCGAAAAATTACTTGAGCTCCCCTGAAACAGCATAATAGGCAGGCGAAAAAAAAATCATCATTCAGAAGCATCGCTAACTGCTATTCAGTGTTTGGAGTAAAAAGGTCACTTCAACCAAGCAAAACATACAACTGAGAAAACAATGAAAGGCCAAAGATCAAGTACTTTAAAAAAGAAAATGAAAAGAAACTACTGAATATTTTTGGAAAATTCAAAAACTAAAAAGCTGAGTGAGGAAAAACGTTTTTATTGCTCTCCTGTAAAAGTCTGCACAAACACGAGACACGTTTGACAGATTTGGCTCATTTTAGAGGAACATCCAAAACGCCTTGCTGTAGCAAGACTCGCAATGTAAAATGCCTCCCGATTCTTCAAAGCTTCACCTGTTTGGCACTTCGTTGCATGATGTTTCTCAAAAGAGCCACGGAGATTTAAACACATTTGACTTAATAACTGCACACAATCCTCAAAGGAAGTAAAGACATCCACCGCTGGCAGGAGGGGCAGAGCCCAGTCGCAGTCTTTGCCATGCGAGGCACGCGCTCGCTTGCGGATTTGTCGTCCCCTTGCGCTTAGCCGGAAACGAGGTTATCCAGAAGCAAGTTGATTATAGGACTCGGAGCAGGCATTGGGAGAAACGGAAACGCAGACGGAGAAGTAAAGGAGGCTTTAAATCTTTGAAATGGAAGTTAGGAAATAATGAGAGGGAGGAGGAAGAAAAAGACAAAAGACAATTTAGATTACCAAATTAATCCTTTAATTACCAGGTATGCCTACAGCTAAAATGGCATGGTTCACACACTGGATTTTACAAGGGCAGAACAATCAGGAAAGTGAGCCAGAGTGCCATAATTATCCAAAACTATAAACTTAAGAATAAATAAATAAATACAGAATGGCGACATCGACTACTGGAGGACAAAACTAAATAAAGTGTATTAGCACCCAGATTCAAACCCTGCTGAGGTGATGGATTCTTCCATCGGCGTTCAGTCTTATTATAGCATTATTTCATGATCCTTTTGCGCCGATCAGAATAGAAATGTTTCATGAAAAGATACGAGCAATTTTCTATTGCTCTAATCTTTCCTTCTAAGGCAACAAGACCACCTAAAAATACTAGAAAAACGCTCCCCTCACTTTAAGAGTCAAAAGTTTTTGTTTGTTTATTAGTGATTCTTACATACGCTTGGTTAGGATGCTGGAAAAATGGCACTAACTGCTATAATGTAATATGATTCAACGCTCATGCTGCAAATGCCGCTTTACAACTAGATGGAAATGTGCTCTCTTTCCGCTGCCCTTGCAGCAGTCCTCACAGAAAACGCACAGGAAAATCACTTTAGTGTCTGTCCAAAAAAAAAACATGTTGGCAACGCAACAAACCGAACACAGAGCGCACACTTGCTGATGTCTGCAGAAGCTCCTTAAAGTTTTTCCAAGGGCTTTTCGACACAAACTATATTAAACGGACCCTTGTGACACTTACCAACCACCTTAACCCGCCTATTCATTTCTCTTCCTCCTCCTCATCTCATCATTTACCACCTTCCCAGTAAAGATCCTGTTAGAAACAAATAGAGGGTGACTTCTATCTAATTACCGTGACGGAGCTCGGAGGCTCCTCGGCATTAGACAGAGAATTAGACCACAATACAAAGATATGATCAATAACGAGGCTAAGACAAACCATCACCTGTTCAACTTTAATAACCTTAACACAATGGCAGAGCCAGCTTTCCAATTTGCCATGCCACCAGCACTTGTAGAGGTGACACACTATGCTACTGGATCTGCTAATGACTCACCATTAAGGCGGAGGAAGCACATGCTCAGTGTTTCCCACAGAATTAGGCTGTATTTTTGGCAGTACGGGACAGGGTATGCATGTGCACACAGCAGAGTACCACCCAGACTTTCTGAAACTAAACATTAAATAAAGAATTTTTAAAAAAATAACTGATTGCACATTTTGATCTGCTCTGCATCCTGGGTGAGTTCAGCATAATGAGTAGGGACACATGAAACTGCCATGTTATATACAAATCTCTGTAAAAAACAGTTGCAGGATGTAGTCAAAGACAGGGTAGCAGGAGTCACTGAGACTGCAGGACAGACAGCTGAGTGACATCAAGGACAACGGTGACTTGGTGAGTATGCCACTAGAAATGGGGAGTTTATCTCCCCCATCCAGTCTATGCCAGCAAGAAAGCATTGAATCACAGTTAACACTGTTCACAAATGGCAGAGGTTCTCAAACTGTGGCGTTTGGAACCAGGCAGCAGGTGATGTGTGGATGTCTAGGGGAAAGTGTCTGCAGTGAAACTAAGTTGAAAGAGTTAGCTGATGGTGTGTAGTAGAAATTCAACTTTCATTTTTAATTAGTAATGAGTGATAAAAAATGTGAGGAAATGGGCATAAAGAGAAAAAGCTTAAGAACCAGAGACATGAGAATGAATGACCTGGCCTAAAGTGAAGATCTAAAGTAGATGATCGGCAGTGTGGGGATGATATTGGTATCAAGTCATACCATTGGTCTGATTCTTTCTTTGCATGTCCGAATGGCTAACAGGAATTAAAAGGAACAATATACTTAAATAATAAAAAATGCTTCCATAGTGCAGCGGTTTACACATTTACCTAACAAGTGAAAGATTCACAGTTTTATCCCAGTTGAATCTCTTTGGGTTTGCGTTAGGAAAGGCAATAGTGCAGAAAGTTCTGCCAAATCAAACAGGCTAAGCTAACCGCTGTGGCGACCCCTTGTGAACAAGAATAATCCCCAGTGCCTATGGCCAGAGGACTGCAGGTCTTGCAGTGTCTTCTGAACACCATTATATCTGAACAAATTTTCACGGTAGTCTGTCCAATAATCGTTATGAGATTTCATTTTGCACCAAAGTGGTGGACAGACAGCAACTGCTATCCTTTTAGCCATGCTTCCAGTGGGCTGTTCACCCCTGATCCCTCACTTGAAGAGCCATAAAAACACAGATATAAGGAAAGTCAAAGAGGAACATCAAATGCCAACTCCCAGCTTCTATAATCCATGACTATGACGAGATTAACGAATGTTCTAACGGCAAGAAATGCAGACGTGGCAGCGGCACTGTCAAAAAAAACAAACACATTTACCACAATGTCACATGTTCACAAGCAGCAGAGACTCAAATCCAGAGGATCTGGACCTGAAAGAGAAATATAACTGGGAATTATGTAGATAAGTGTGAACCTGTATAGAAATGAAAGGCAGAGCTGGTTATCTGATATGACTTTCTCCCCCAAAGCAAACCAAAGCGCATCTGAACTGTACGCGTGTTTAGGGTATCAGTCGAAGGCAGCGGCGGCGTGCAGAGTGGGGAAACTCATTTCAACCTGAACAGCTTTCTGATTATTCTCTAAGTTTTTTTCCCCCTCCCTCCTCTCCGGCAGCTCCTTCCAGTCCTCCTGACATGACAACCAAAAGCAAAGACACACTGGCGGCTGTGACTTAGCAATGCATGAATACAAATCGGTTTTGGAAGAAGTACCGCTTTCATTACTCAGAACACACCGTCTATTCCATTTCAGGTTAATCTACCTAAGAAAAAAAAATTGAGTTTTCTTAGCCAATTTGAGGAAGTTATATTACAAATGAAGTGCTAACAATAGTGAACAAAATGAATCCCGAGTGTGTGACAGCAGCCACATGTAAGAAAAGACAAAAGATAGATAAGGTTCAGTCAAAATCCCAGCGAGTGTAGCTGGCTCGACAGCTCAGCTTCCTCACTTAAATGAATATTCTCCTCTTTGAGGCTGACTCATGTTATTTGGCCTTTAACTGTGCATTGGTAATCACTCATGTAATTTGTACATGACTCCCTACCTAGTCATGTACATTAGGAGTGATGGCAATAGTGCCCTAAGAACATGCAGTATGACCCTGTACACTTAGAGGTGACTAATAACAATAATGACGCAGGCTGATGCGCAGTCACCGAAACATTTGCCATCAGTGAGGTGAAAATAAAAGAAACTGCAAATGGAGGAAATTTAAAAAACTGAAGAAAAAAAAAAGAAATCTGACGACCAGCTGCTCAACAACACATTCAAATGAAATCACTGCTTCCTAAAAATGGAATTTCTACTTGTTTTTCCTCCCAGACAGTCTAATTTGTTTTGCTTTAACAGCATTGAAACTCGAATAAAAGGAGCTAAAAGATGGTAACGCACTTGAGCACAGTGCTTGTTCTGCCTTAACCCTGCAGATCAGACGTGATGTTGTGGGCTTTAAGCTACTTCAGGCTCTGACTGGTGATGCCTACACAATGCAATTTAAACACAAAACTCCCACCTTTGTCTGGAGAAAAATAAAGGTGTGATTTCACCTGATGAAAATTGCTTTAAAGATACAAAATGTCAGTAGGTTTGTAATGTTTCATTTGTCTAAACACACGACATTAGACATTATTATACTGCTCAAAAAAATTTAAAGGAAGGCTTTATCAGCGCATCAGATCTCAATGGGATATCTGATAAGGACTGGGTAATCTGTTAAGAATTAAAGAGTGCCACATCGTTTGATGGAAATAAAAAGGATCAACCTATAGAGGGCTGAATTCACAGACACCATGTAAATCAAAGTGAAAAACGATGCGTCAGGCAGGCCTTTTTTGATCAAATTTCAGTGCCACAGCTCAAAATGGTCCTCAGCAGTTTGTGAGGCATGTCTGACAATACTGGGGTGTGATCCTAATGAGACGACGGATGGTGTCCAGGCAGATCTCCTTGAGGTCGATCAGTTCCTTCATCCTCCCAGAACTGTTTGCATTCTTTTGAGTGCAGGCATTGTCTCACACCCAGAGAAACCCAGAACCCATGCTGGTGCAGTGGGTCCCGATACCTAACTGCAGTCAAGGTGCCGTTGTCTAGCCTGTAGAGGTCTGTGCATCCCTTTGTGGATATGCCTCCACAAACCATCACTGTCCCACCACCAAATGGTCATGTTGAACAATGATACAGGGTTACCATTCCCCACGGCTTATGTAGACCCTTTTTGTCACATGTTCCGGGCGAACCTGCTCTCACCCGTGAAAATCATAGGGCACCAGTGCTGAACCTGCCAATTCTGGTATTCAATGGCATATGCTAATTGGGCTCCACGGGCTGAGAAGTGAGCACAGTGCCCACTAGAGGATGTCAGACCCTCTAGTGGGCACACCATCTTGGAGGGGTTGGACTACCTGTGTAACCTCTGTAGCACACACACATTTTGGGTGTTGTCTCATTCTCAATGTCATTAACAACAAAGGAGTTGAAACTGATTATCAACTCTCCCAGCTACTTAACTGACCACAGCAATATCCAAGAAGTTTATTAACCTGATGTTATTCTCTATTAAATTTTGTCCCTTTAATTTTTTTGAACAATCTGTACAAAAACAAGTAATGGAAAAGGACAAGAAGCAGAATAATCTTATAAACTATGTGTACTGTTGGATTTAGCTAATTTTATTGAAATAACATTGTCTGGGACTTCATTATATTCCAGACTAATACACATTTGTTGGTACCCAAATCACTTTGGGACAGACTTTTTTGGACAACAATAGAGCTCCACAGGGGAGGAACACGAATGTCAAGTTCTGGATCAAATACCACGTGACCTTAGCAATAACAAAACCAAAGCAGTATTGGAATAAAGTACACCGAGTTCCTTTCCTTATCCACCAGGACAAGACACACTGGGCCTTGTGCCTGAGCCAGATAAGCAGCACACAGGGCTCTTCCTCCTGGGCCGTTACGGCAAGTGATGATCTTCTGACAGATGATGTGATGAGGTGGGACAGTGCCGCTACGCTGCTAATAATACCTCACTGCAAATAAGGGCTGAAGACATGCACCATCTGATAACAAGGAAGCAGCTCTCAATGTGCAAAAAGGTGCCTGGAATTTTTAGCATTTCCTTTTTTTCTGCCCCTTTTTTCGACTCTGCAATCTTCCCTCAAGTTATCAGCGCAATTATTATTTAAATTAATTAAAAAAAAGAATATTGGAAAAGTGCCTGAGAGCAGCAGGTACGTTGAATCAACACGATGGTGTAGAATTTCTACATGTTTACCTTCGGAGACCCTGTTTAAAACGCAATTATTCAGTTCTGTACTAAACTCGAATTGCACTTGAAAAATTTATCATGCTGAACTTGTGCAGTGGCTGTTTTCCAGCACTCTGAAATTGAAAATCATTTACTGTGTGGTATTCTAAAAATGGCAAGATGTAATAACATTTCCAAAGTTAATCTACAAATAAACAAACTACAAATACACCGAGGTATAGCAGGTGACAATGGCATCCAGAATTAAAGCGTGCCTTCTGTTTACATTCAACAAAGCCTAAACACTCAGCACCACTAAGCTTTTTTGTCTATTGTACTAAGTCACTTTCAGGGGCTACAGCAAACTTATCTGAATTTATAGGTGGACCCCCTTCCTCCAACCAGATTTACAACAGGACACAACACACAAACTCACGGAGATCCTCCGATTGAGAGCTGTAGCTTTCAATCTGTCATCTGTGCATTGTGAATACAAAAGGGCCCTATAAGTAAATACTTTGTTATTGCAGCATACAGGTTCTGCAAAGCAGCCCTCTCTCCAACAATGCCAACAATATATTTTCGGGGTTTTTCTTCCTCTCTGCCTTTTCAAATCCACGAGGAGTCTTGATGGCCACACTCTACCACACAGAGACACAAATTGCTTCCACATCCTACCCAGTAATGTACATGAACAATAGCAAAGCATTAGGTGGCTAGCAATAAATATCTGAAAAGAGGCACTTTGCTCCAGGAAAATATACCAATAGAATTCCAGGTTTGGGGGTAGTGCAGTAATCTTATCGGGACTGTCGACCAATGTGCAGAAAACTGTGAATGAATAGTGCAAAGTGCTTTAACGGCAAGAATGATCATTATCTAAATTAATAAGAACACTTTTTATAAATTGAGTCAGCACGTCACCTTGTTCCTTCTTGAAAGCAGTATAGAAAGGAGAGTCGTTGTGACTAACTGCAATTAGGGCTTTTCTTGTTTGACTGTAAAACTAGCAGGAAAATGGAAGTCTCAAACTATAGGCTCACTTTGAGTGCATTTGAATGTCATTTGGATAATGGAGTGGTATTCAAGGTTTTTTTTTTGGGAGCTGCTTTGAAATGCAAGGCAGACGAAGACCCCGAGAGGCTGTGCATGAAGGCACCATCAACACGATTTGGTTTTAATGACAATTCAAAATTTGAAAAAAGGGGAAATGTTCTCTGTTCTAAATTTAGCATGACAGAGCTGATTTCACTTTCAGATGATCTTTGGCTAAATAATGAGCCATTTCGTTGTGCAGAGCTGGACGTGCTTTGGCTTCAAGGTAAAATGTGGACCTAGTGCTGCCAGTCCTTTTTAGATGAGCAGGGGGGGAAATAAAAGACAGGTGCTCCAACAAGCTTCAAATCACACATTACATTTTTATACACACACCACTCCAGCTAATACCTGTTCTAATTGTATCCAATTAATGTTGACATTTTACATGATCTGTCATCAGGGTTCCAGTCAAATTTAAAATATTTTCTTTCCTTTCGCCTTTATCCAGTTAATGAAAAATAGATACTATATGGCTGTTGCAGCTAACAGACAGGAAGTAAGGGGAAACTAACAATCTAGCTATTGAGGTTTGTCACATGACATCATGAGCACATTGTTGCTTGTTATCTGCCATGTTGGAAATGATACAGCCACTCCCCAACTGGTTGACAGTGGTTCTTGAAATTGGTTGCAAAGAAAACAAAACAAACAAACAAAAATTCTCCTAGTGATTGCTCTGGTTGCTAACCAGTAGCACTAGCATGATTATTGACCTCTTTTGTAGTCTGGGCTTTGCTTTTATTTTTTTTTATTTTTTTTAAATGTCTGCAAGACTTAGGGAAACCATTGCTTAGGGGTAATTTTGATTCCTATCTTTCGTTTGATACAAAGGTGTCTATTGTCTTGCAGTCCTGTGTCATTTAGCTTAGACAAACAGCAAAAATGTGGCCATTCCTGTCACAGTTCGATTTCGAAAAGGTCATCCATGCTCTCATCTTTATCCAGACTTGATTACTGTAATGCACTTTACTTAGGCATCAGCTGTGGTAACACACACAGACTGCAATTAATTAAAAATCCTGCAGCCAGGCTTTTAACAGGCCTTCACTGGCTACCTGTTAGTTTTGAATTGATTTTAAGATTTTATCGCTGGGGTTTAAAGCCCTACACAGTTGGCCCCTGCCCACATCTGCGAGATGCTGACTACATATGAGCTTGGCCACTGCCTGAGAGCTCTTAGTATGCCCTTGTTAGTGGTTCCAAAGGCTCGTTTAGTCGGTAAATGTGGTCAAAGCTTTGCTGTCTGGGCGCCGCAACCTTGTAACTTCTTGCCTGATTTGGATACAGAAGTTAGTGGTTACAGAATTGCGGGAAAATTCTGTATCCTCCTTTAAATCTCTTCCTAAAACATTTTAAGATAAACATTTACTACTATTACATTACTACTATTTACAGCTTTCTATAACTTTAAAAGCATTCTAAAATCATTAATGTTCTCAGTTACCAGTCTGCGTTCTACTTTTCACTGTTTCACTACAGTAGCTGGTGGTGTTGGTATGCTAGTGACCAATCACAAGATGGTTTTTGCCAACCAGAAGGGGTGTACACATTTGTCTCCCACGACTGGTGGTTGCCAGATGATTGCTGACTGGTCTCTAGGACTGTGTGACTCGGATCTTATTCACTTGCTCTCACATTGTCACTGTGATTGTCCAAAATGATGGACAAATTAAAGTGGATAAAGGTCACATGTCTGCAAATGATACAAAGTAACAACACATTTAACTTTGGTCAACTTAAAAAAAGATTTGTTTTGTTTTCTCCTCCTTTTTCTATTCTTAGTTGAAGCTATTACTATCCCATTTGGGAATTTGTTTTTGCAACATGGCAAATCAGACATATCAAACAACAGGGAGAATAAATACAAGCACAAATCAATAGCAAGTGTAGGCAATAGATAAACGCTATTCCAAAAGAAAGAAAGAAAGAAAGAAAATCACAGAAGCCACTGAAACAACCAGAGGCTGTACCTTAGGGCTGTAATGGTGCTGCTAAACTAAAGAGAAGGAAAATTAATTGACACTGGGTGGATGAAGGGATTTTGCTATGCACACTGAAGAAATGTTTAAATGCATTTTACTACGGTGTGGAAAAGTCTGCATTAAAACTGGGCCAAAACAGGAATAAAGAGTACAGACAGATACGCCAGGAACTGTGTAGCGTTATGAGTATTATAAGTACAACTTATGAATCAGTAGCTTGTAGAACCAGATTTAGCAGCAACAATTTGAAACAATTGTTTTCTCCATGACTATACCGGTGTCTCAAATTGGATGTTGTGGAGGCCCACTCTTCTTTACAATGTTGCTTCGCGTTCACTGAGGTTTGCAGGCATTTGTTTATGCAAAGCTTGTTATGCAACACCTCGATTCTTTTCTTATTCAGTCATTCTGTTGTATATGTGTTGCTTGGGAACATCGTTCTGTTTCATGACCCAATTTCAGCCAAGCTTTAGCTGTCGGGCAGATGGCCTCACATTTGACTCTAGAATACTTTGGGATACAGAGGAGCGCCTGGTCCACTCAATGACTACAAGGTGCCCAGGTGCTGCAAAACGAGTGCAAACCATCACCCCTCCACCATCATGCTCAACTACTGGTTTGAGGTGTTTGTGCTGATGTTCAGATTTGGTGCTTTGCATTTGGTGTCCTCTGTCCAAAAGACAATATTCCATCATTGTGGTGTGTTCAAATGTAGCATTTCCCCTGGCACCCCTTCCAAACAGACCATAAATTTTAGTTTATTTATTACCGTATTGATGAACTTTAACATTTAAAATACTAACTGAAGCATGAGGTTTCATTATCTTGAGCATTGTATAGTCTGACCTTGGGATGAATTTGTTGGGACGTCCACTCCCTTGACTGGCATTTTGTTAACACACGCTTGAATGCACCAGGCCTGTAAACTGCCAAATCTTCTGCTTTTATAGAGGTGCTCAAACTTGCGATGATCAGCTGATGATCAAGAGCATTTGGTTAGCAGCAATGGCTGCTACTTACTCTTGTAATTCCTATGTAAGCAGTAAGGGTGTATTTATATTTATTCTACCCCCCCCACCCCAATACACACAGAGACGCACAGTTTCAAGCTAAGTTTTTTGTTAAATATAACACACTAAAAGTAGTTAAATAACAATACAAAGTCTTGCTGAGTGCCATATTATGTAAGAATTGAAAGAGTGTACTCTTTTTCACATGTCTGTATAGTCTATAGTCCGCATCAGACCAGGCTTTGAATCATTTTTACATATAAAGCGTACTAATGTCATTAAGACATATTTCTGCCAACACTAGTGTTTGATATAAAAAGAACGAGGTGTGGGGAAAAAAAGTGCAAAATAAAGACATTTCAACTTGAATTATGCTTCACAGACACCACTGTCATGTTATTTTCACAGTTTCTAAGATCCCCTGAACAAATGACTGTGGTTAAGCATCTCATCAGATAAAAGCCGATTGTATGCGCACTCAGATTTAGTAAGAGGGCCTTTTTTTCTCCCACCAAATTTTATGATGAAACCTTAAATTACTACGGTATTACTGTGGCAATGCATCGCCGCTCAAGTTCTGTAATTAAATCTACATTTGTAATAAATGTACTGGTTATTATCTTGTCTGCTCTGCATTAATTTAGCTTCCAGGCTAAAATGGCAATGATGTTAGATCTATTGCACCAGTAAAACATTGCAAATGGTGCAAAAATACAGAGACCATTATTGCTGTAGTATCATTATAACTGTATTAGTGATATAAGATATTAGTGACCCATAGCTGAAAAAAAATAAGCCCCTCAAAGGATCTAATGATCACTTTGAAGTCACTTTCATAAAATTCCAAATGATTTCATTTTACCTTCCAATTATCAATTTATCATCGTTTTCCCATTACAAGTGACTGGGACGTGTAATCTGTTGTCATTTGTTCTTTATTATGTTCAATATTACAGAGCTTTAAAAAGATGCACAACACAAAGCTCACTACTTTATTTCATTTTAATCAAATCATAGCCTGTCTCCACATGCAATAATATACAGGGTATACAGGGAAGGTGATGCATAACACTTGCACTAGAACACATTTCCACAATGAAGCTGTTATTCTACAGTTTACCTACTGTGCTCTAAAACTAACATTCATTACTGGTGCATGGTGTATATGCTTTCACAGGCAAACAACTGATGTGTGCTAAGAATACGCTAAGGTATCAATCCATCCATTTCTTGGTTTTGGCCATGTATCACTGCCAAACCTGGGATCTGTCAAGCAGTGATAGAGGACGTTCATGTTTGATCACGCTCACTGTCAGTCATCATTGTTACCGTATCAGTCTCGATTATACACGTGCACACTTTACAAAATGATTTCAACACTCTTTTCTTTCTAAGCATTAAGAAGTGGCGGTAACTGATTAATCATGTACAGGTAGAAGCCATTTAATCACGCCAAGTTAAATGTGTGAGAAGAAGTTCACTTTGTCTTGTGGAGCAGCTTTAAATAACTGGAAGGGCAAAGCGGGATCAAATTCACCCGATACAGGTGACACCAGGTGTTTTTCTTTCAACACATATGAGAAAAAGTTGGAAAACTTGCAAGATTTGGAAACTTTGCACAGGGTCATGCAAAAACATGATCTGCCAAAAGGTCAGACTAGGGGTCTGCTTGGTCTAAAACTTTTGGTTGCAGAGATCCAGCTGGCTAAACAGGCTCGGATAGACATCGAGCAGCACAATGGAAAGTTTCTGAAAACAATTCTTCTGTCAACAAAAGGAACTACACCGAGCTGATCTACCGGCTGATGATGTTTGATTAGAGGTTGGCAATGAAACAAACGGTGTATGTCTAGGCGTATTCAGGATGCCCTAATCTTTCTATCTGGATGGTTATGTTGGACAAGCTTAAATGTGAAGTAACCAGATACCTTTCATCTACGTCCTGTTAGATGAAATGACATGCATGTCTCTCTCAAGAGAGGGTGGCTGATAGTCAGCTCCTCTGATGTTCTGCCTTGGCTTGTCTGCAGCACAGCTCACATATGCCAAGGTCCACCTCACGGGGATAAAGATAACCTGCCATGTGTGGATTTTTTTGACATTTGCATGTTTTTTTAATTATTATTAATCTCTTTCCACTTTGATAAACAAGATGTGCGGTTTAATGAACATAGAGGCATGAAAAACAAAACGAAACAGGAGTGTGGGTAACACTGTATATTACATATCTGTAATAAAACACGACATTTTATACAATTATGTCTTAAGTGTATAAACTGTCTAGTTACATGTTGCTTCTGAATGTGTTGCACACTTGTTAATAGTGGCAAAACATTCAAAAGCACTTACCACAAACTATATTTACATCTTACTATAACGATCGTAGCATAATTATGTATTTCTGTTACTTAACTCCTCCTACATGTTTTAATCAGTCTGGATTAAATTTACTATAAACTTCCAACCAGGATTATCAACATCTTTATAGCATTTAGGAATTATTTGAATAACACTTAAATTATTACAAATTATACGTTATGTGTCACATTATATAATAAACAGTGACATTATGTGCATGTTGTTTGTTTGCTTCACTAAACAAATTTTAGTGCAGTGACACTTTGGGGTCACTGGAATGTGTCGGCATCTCTCTAAATAAGTGTTCATCAAACAGTGACGCTAATAGTGTTTGTAATAGATTACTTTGACTTATACAATGAATATGTAGCTTGCAAAGAAAAAGAAGAAGAAATATTTGTATGTATTAATAATTCGTTCAGTGTTTATGAACAGCCATTTCTGACTTTATATCTAAGTAAAATGAAGATAAAAAGAATAAATAAATTAACACACATATCTGTGTTCTAATACATGAGCAGCGCAGACAAGCACTCCAGACCTGCTTAGTTTAGTGTAAAGAAGTGATCATTCTTTAGCACTCCTAGCCTATGTTTAAAAGACAATGCATGCAGGTGCATTACAGTCTTTACAGTATAACCCTGTTAGAAGCTAAAGATTGAAATTATTGATGTTAAAATAACCCCCGTGCAATGTAATGCAGATGAGATTCTCTGTGTCTTGGTTCACATATGACTCAGTGTTTGGTGTGAACTTTCAAAAGCCACTCTGAACATATAAATTGACCCAATGTTATTATTCACTGCAGGCATCTCTGTCATGGTGGCCTTGTTAGATAAAGAACTACCAACAATGGAAAACCACACCACACACACACACACCAATCAAAGTCCAAACATAACATGACTGAATAACCGCAACAGCACAAATAAATCATTGATTTTAACATGCACATCAGCAGTCCTGTGGGTCTTTGCTCTTCCATAGCTGGAGAAATCACCACCTTGGATTCTGCACTATTTTAAACTCAGTTTTATTATTATTATTTTTTAAATGTCGGCTGTGCTAAATGAGGTAATGGGACTTAATGCAAAGTGATATGGCTCTAATGAGTTACGCGGACAGACTCGGGCAATAGAGCCCGTCTATCAAATCTGAATAAGAAACAAAGCATTATACTGCAAGACTGCACAACAGCTTGGTGTTAACATTCAGCTGCTCAAAGGCATTAACATTACAGTATCAAAATATTTAAGTCTGTCAGTATTAATTCGGCTACAATTACAAAGGGCTGAATTAGCATGCTATTTTTTGTGCAAAGAAAATAAAAGGCAACATAGAACAAAACAGTTAATGAGCAAAGCAGTGCAGATCAACTATCCATCTCATGCCATGACTGATCAACAATGTCAAATTCAGTGACCACCTGCAGTGATTTGAGGAAAGTGCTGCTAGTCGAGGATATAAATGTCTGGCATTGTGTAAAAAATGATATTTTGTTCTGCCTTTGTGAAGAATCAGAGTTCTGATGTCCAGTGGCAACCCAACAACCCCCCCTCCCTCCCTCCACCTAAATGACCCCCATACCTCTGCAGTGGAAAGACAGATTGCCTATTTTCCTATCGCCCGTGCTGGGGCCAGGCCCGTGGCACCTGCTAGACGAGCACAGTTTAGTGCTCTCGCTGTCACCTAACGTATGGGTCTATTGATGTGCTCTGACTGGGCCGGGCTGATGCTACCCAACACGCATTAGAGCCAGCTGTTGTGCCTCATCTGTCTCTGCGTGTGCTCCGATAGCCACAAAAAGACAGTAAACACAGGCTGCTCGAAACATAACGCTTCAACTACCTTCACCCTGCTTCCCGCTGCTCACAACACCATCATCTCCCCGGCCCCTCACTAAATGAGTGGAGAGTTGTCGGGTCTTAATTGAGACCAAGAATGTGGCTGATGGGGGAAAAAAAAAAAAAAGTTGATTCGCTGCAAGTATGGTAATTGAAGTCTTGATTACACCTGTCTGAGAAGCTAATTCTAGGATTTAGGATTCAGGGACTTAATAGAACGGTTCGTGCAATTGCAGTCCAAAGAGTTAACAATGCAGCCTGAACATTACAAATTGCACACTGCTTTATTTGACACTGATGATTAAGGTTAAAGAATTCAATGATGATTACAGTAAGTGGATGAAAACAAACAAAAGACCCTGATAAATACATGTGCACACCAATCCAGACTCATCAAGTAATCAGCTAAAAAAAGAAAAACAAAACAAAAACATGAAGAAGAAAATCACACACATTTGCCATTATCCAAATATGATCTACCAGATACAACAATATCAGAGGCATGGGGAGACTCTACCTACCCTGTTGAGAAAGATGAGGGAGACGCCCTTTTCAAAGTTTGAGCCCATGAACCCCTGAAAGGTCTGTTCATGCCCCTGCCGGCATGAATAATCACCCCCAGCTTCCCTGTAATGTGCTGCGGATGATATATTGGGCCACATTTATTACTGCTCTGCTTCCACCTGGCTAGGAGCAGCAAGTCCTCCATTAATATAAAAAAGAAAAAAAAAACCCAGGCCTGCAACAAGATTTCTTCACAGCATATGACTACAGGCTCAGAACCAGTGTTAAGGTTGTGTGACCTTATTGGTAAAAATTAGAGTTATGGAGTCATTTTGCCTATAACAAAGTATGATATAGAGTTCCCCATTTCTTATAGTCAGTGTCTTTAATAGTTCAGGACCACAAGCGTTTTTAATCCTTGTCCGCAGTCACATGTCTTTGCAAGTCATAGTGTAAGATTTACGTCATCTTGGCAGTGAAGGAAAGCAGCAGTCCAGTCAAGTCACATCACACGGCTTTCGTTAGTCAACACACACGCGAGACATGTTGGTAACGACTGAAGAGGAGTTGTGCGGGATAACGCATTCTCATTTGAATAGTAATAGAGGATTAAAAGTGCCAGCACTTTGCGGTGGTTTTAGAGGATTAAAACAGTACTACATGGCAACCCTGAGCCGTAAATGAAGAGAACAAATCATCCCTTTAGAAAAACATGTCGGAACATACGCTTCTCCCAAATCTAGGTCCTAGTCACATTGTTTCATAACAAAAGTGATTTAAGAAGGCTCTGGCATATTTAAAACTATGTTAGGTCATAGAGCGCTCAGTTAGGAGGAAAGAAATCAAATGATAATGAGTAGATTAATATTAGCACAACCGCAATCTGAGGTCTGGCCAGCACACTTGTGGCAGTATGTGTCGATAATGACTTTTATTATTTGAGTGAACTTATGCAATCTAATCAAAACTAGAACAATTGGTGCAAAATAATGTGATTACCTTTCTACTGGCATGAATAATTTACAAAAATGGTGCGCCATAATAGAAAACCATTCTGGGATTGCTGGCAGATTTACAGCAGCTTTAACACAGGCCACCTTCTCCTACAGTCTCCTTTCCATCTTCTCCCTCTGACGCTATAAGCTGCAAGTATTGCAAAATGCAGGCCTGCACTTGTTAAAGGTCAACATTGTTAAGTGCCTGTATGTACGCGGGGATAGCCTTTAGTATTGCGCTACGCTACCCCAATGCTTGGAGCCCGACACTAACCACGAAGCAAAATGTTGCAGACACAAATGCACCTTCAGAGGCAGTGAGCAAATGTGCGTACACATCTGGCGTTTGCACATCTGTGCGCGTGCAGCATGTGTCTAAGAATGCACGTGTGCCGAGAGGTTGCTACATGCAGCAATTTAAAGCCGTCTTCTGCAGAGAAATTACTTATTTGTCCAATTTATTAGAGACTGTTCTGTTCTATTGTGAAAGGCAGGAGAATTCGCATGCTTCTTGATTGAAATCATTGCCACTGGGAGAACCTAGCCAACACCCTCAGAGGAGCTGCTATTCTGAAAGTGAGTGAATCATTGATTTTCAGCAGGAAATCATCAAGGCGAATCTATGGCAAATGAGAGAGTTGAGACGGCAAACGGTCCAGTTCAGCAGGATATTCAGTTATCACTGTATTCTTTCATAGACAGGCCACGGTGTCCGGTTATTGTCAGGCTCGTATTTAAGTGAAGACCAGTTGCTCACAGAGGGTGTTTTTTTCCTGCACTTTGGGGAAGTGCAAATGGAAAACACCCTCGAGTGAGAGGGGGGGAAAAATGTGCGAGTTTGAAAGAAAATGTAATCTTCCTAAAAATAAAAAACCAGACAAGAAAGCAATAACATCCTGAACCAACACTGAAATCCTATTGTGGTTTCTACGCCAAAGGGCTGCTCTATGAAAATGAGGCGCTTTGATGTTTGATTAAAAAAATATCCTCCTTCTTTGAATCCCTCTAAGATTTGTTTGCAAATTAATAATGCTTGATTTAGAAGATTTAATAAGAAGGGCTAACAGCTCAAAGCCAGTTCACAAAAAACACTGCAATTTTTTTTTTTTTAACACCGCAACAGATTTGACATCTTCATTGTGAAATAATCACATATTTTTTTAAAGCATTATCCACACTTCAACAAATACAATGACAGTCTATCCACTGGAGTCTGGTCAAGTGAAAACATGCTTTTGAAAGACAACATATACGTAAAGTCTTTTTTTTTGCCAAATAGCAGAAAGAAAAAAAAAAAAAAAAAAAAAAAAGTGTCAGCACCTCCAATTAATCAAAACATTTCTTTGTCACTTGTCAAATTATAAACATTAGCACACCAAAAACACATTAAGTAGTGACAGAAGCAGCAGATTTAACAGTAAGGAGTGTGGCTGTGGTACTGCTGATGGAGAGATTAACGTTATGGCTGAAGGACACCATTGTTGTGAGTCTACATGTCCTTTTATAGAAATTTGTTCAAGGCTAAAAAAGAAAAAACAATACAAGATGACAAGGGGCGTTAGCCTCATGGGTGTAACTTTGGGAGGGTCAAGATCTCTGTCAAAATAAATAAATCTGGGTAAATTCCCAGATGATTAAACATGCAACTATTTTGCTGGTAATAACTTAAATGACTAAAAATTAACAGCCTATTTATGCAAGATACTTCATAATTTTATTGGGGGCATTATATTGTCTGGGTCTGATTATTGGGGGGGGTCATAACCCCCCTAAACCCCCCCCTGGAAATTACGCCCCTGGTTAGCCTACTTTCTTTGCTATGACACCCAGCCTATTTTCAACTGCCTACTGCAGGTAAAGTGTTTATGTAAAGCACGTGACTAAGTAAATGGCGACTTAGAGCTACATAAAGAGCAGTGTTGTCCAGCCTTTGAGCCTATTTGAATTCATCTCTTTTTTTTATTTACTCTGAATAAACTCAATTCAAGCTGTGCTGGTAAAAAGTCTGCAGACGTAACTAATGGCTGAAATTTATAAATGCAATATTTGGACAGCCTGTGCATTGCAGTCTGCCTTAAATCTTCAAACAGCAACTAGTCTGATGAATTATGACTCATCTTAAACATTCATCTCGTTGGGTCACCCTTAACATTTTGAGATTATACAACTGATTGACTTGGCCGGCCCAAGGCTACCGTGGAGCTGTGCCAGAACCTGACAGGATGAGGCAGAGAAAACATTATCTCAAATTTCTAAATGCAGGGAGTACATCAGTGAGGAAGGCAATCTTTGTCTCCAAGTACATTTTTCCGGTGAAGGAAGCCCTCGGCAGGACGAGGAACCGGATGCTGCGTTGCACTGTGGTTGATCCCATGCTCTGTGAGAACAATAAAAAGGCTGGCACCGTGTTTCGAGGTGTTAGGGGAGCTGTGTGTACCACATCTGAGTGCACGTGACTGAATCTCCTGAGCAGCTTAAGTGAAAGTGATAAGCAGTAGAAACGGGGTTCTGCTCCTCACAGGCAGCTTGCACTGATCGCTGGGAATTCATTGCTCTTTCTAGCCATCAAGCAGGAAGGAGGAGGAGGAAAGTGTATTTAAAGGATTTTCACAATCCTTAATGCCATTTATTACATCTCACCAGCTGCAGCACAAGAGTGGCTGCATGTAATTGCGTCCACAGATCTTTTGGCTTGAAGACAAGCAATCGAGATGGATGCCTTTGCCATTGCTGCAACTGACCGTGAGTGAATCCTGGCGACTTAGGGACGGGACATTATTTAACATGGACAGAGAGTGACGTTAAGGAGCATTAGGTTCCGGGATTGTTAAAGCGCTTGTCACACTCCGAAGACATCCATCTGCACGACGCAGGCTTCAATCAATAGATAAGTAATCGGCTGCAATGAGAGGCAGCACGTGGTATTACTCACCGACTCTGTCCTGAAACAGCCTCACCGCACAGCAAGCAGAGCGGCACAGAGCACGCAGCTCCATCATGAGGGAACTTATCTTTCAGCTGAGCACGTTGGTATCGACAGGCCAGAACGGAGAGCACCTTTGTATTGGTACAATCAGTCAAAAAGGGGCTTGTGCTTTCATGTTACAATCTCTCCCTGCTTACAAAAAAAACAGTCAATGGACTAAATAAAATGGGAAAAAATTCTCCTTCACTATACCTCATGATCACCACTCCTGTGATACAATCAATGATGTGTGCCATTAAAACACTTAACGGTTTTGCAAAAGAAAAAAAAAAAAAAAGGGAGGGAAAACAAGTGACCACAGCGATAATGCAGCAGCCCAACTGTGGAGCTGTTCCAGTGCAATATCTGACATTGCAGCCATTCCATTTAATTTGCTGTAAGAAGCAGTGAATTGTTGCACATGAAATAATGGGATCGCGAATGATGTAGGGGGCGAGGGGGGTGGCAGAAAAGCACATTTACGGGAGTGTGCCAGGGAAAAACACAACCACGGCACCCACAAAGTTTGTGGAAAATTACTCCAAATACTGGTCAGTGTTTTGAGCATGATTGACATTTCCTTCAATACATCAGCTCCTAGCTCCACTTTCTCATCAAGCGGAACATTTATAGACACGTTCAACTAAGAGTTATGAGATGATTCTTGTAGGGAAGCTAAAAGTAGGACAAAAGTAATTCCTTTCCTCTTTTGGGTAACCTATAAAAAAGGTAATTATGTGAGTATGTGATGAAATTCTAATTTAACTGCACCTACTTTATAATTGTACTTCACAACCACTAATACTCCAGTCTCGTATATATAGTATAATTCACTTTGAGGTTTGTGGTTTAGCCACAATGTAAGTGCGCACTATATACTGATCAATGTGGGAATGGGTCTTTGCTCAAATTCACCTAAAATGTGCACTCTTAAATTTTTGCAGTATTTTAATCAACCTAAAAGTGTTCGAACAGTAATATATAAGAGGATTAACAACTGCAAAGCAGTAACTCGAGATTCTTAGGCAACACCAACACTACTAAAGCAAAAATACATCTCATTTCGATTGAGAAAACAGTTGATACACCCACAAGTGCCTAATGTAGGAGGCAGTGGCGCCTTAAGGGTTTTCAGCTTCCTGTGTAGCTTCAACCAAAGAAAAAGCCGAATCTTACTGAGAGAAAAATGGTCTCATCTGTATGAAAAAGGAAAGAAAAAACACTGACATGAATTTAACAATCAAAACAGGGATATCAAGAGTCTCAAAGGGGAAGGCAAAGGTTGTCTAATGTGCTTCACTGCATAAGAATGGATTGAGCCTTCACATGTTCTGCATACTAACGTCTTCCCCATAGACGTGATTACTGGAGGCTACGATGGTCATACCTTCTGTCTGCAGCATTAAGAAAATAACAGTTTTAACACCTGCTGGTGATTGTTTATGGAACACATTTCTAAACCTAACAAAATAGCTTAATTATCCTGAAATGTGAAAAATGAACCCTTAAAACAATGCATTAGCATAAGCCATGCCATAAATTAGTACCAATGATGTTGGTGGAAATCGCCTGCTGTGATATTTCTGAGCAGACGTGGACAGCAACACAGCTGGGAGCTACACACCAATTTATTTTTTTTTAAAACTACAAATACATGCACAAGATTTTCTCAAAGAAAATGGAATATTTAATTATTCATATGGATTTTCAAACCCCATGTAAAAACTCCCTCGCTGATACATGCCGAGTTTGTGTGCAACAAGTACAGTGGAAAAGTGGAATCTGTACTTTTATAGATACCCTTCAGGATTTTGGCACTTAAAATTGAACAAATGCACAACAACAAAAAGAGGCTCATGCTACTAAGAAAATTCATTTATAATGGAACAATATTAGTGATGCACCAGTTGCACTGTCCTTGTCTGAATACAATTTCCAATTTTTTTAAAAATGCATATTTCATAACCACTCATAGTTTTTGCAACTTTTCTCTAATAGAATCTTGATTTTATACTTAATAATCAATGCATGTTTACATTTTATCCTAATCTGCAGCAGGTTAGACATCACTTATGCAGGCTTTGTGAATCTGTCTCAGGCAGTGACCCCCTGGCACCACCAAGTACATGCAAGTGGTTGTTGAAGGTCATCAGTTATATAATGTTGTAAGACAGCGGTCCCCAACTTTTTTTGTGGCACGTGACGGTTTATGACCAACAATATTTTCATGGACTGGCCTTTAAGGTGTCGCAGATAAATACAATAAAATAAAACCAGTACCGTTACCAAAAAAATCAGAAGATCTACTCATAACACATGGGAAAAGACCCAGGGAAACAGAGTTAATGATAAAAACGTTAAATAATGCTAAAAAAACAAAAACCCTGAAAACCATGAATTTCGCACCCGAGCCTCAACTCTTGCAGCCCGGTACCAAACGACTCACGGACCTGTGGCCCGGAGGTTGGGGACTGCTGTTATAAGACATATAAAGACATATAAGACATAAGACATATAAGGTGCTTCCCTGAAAACCTGCTTGCAGTTTTTTCGGTCAGTAGCTGTTTGCCATGGTCGCTTTTAGTTAGGCGTCTTTCATGCAAACTGTCTGCTCATACTTCCCATCTACTGGAAATGCAGCATGTTCACCTTCAAAGTTAAAGTTGTCCCGTTTGGAGAAAAGTTGGCATCCTCCATGCAAACTACAGGAGATCACGGCAATATGCTAATAACACGGAGTTTTTGGAGTACGTGGATGGTATTCCAATCCTTAGCACCCCCTCAAGCTTACCCACACCAATCTCTAAAGTGATCCACGTTGCTGGACAGATTGTGTTTTTAACAAAAAATACAACTGAAAACTTCCACACACGGAAAGAGACAAACCTCAGAACTAATAGCTGAGCGCCAAATGACATTACTGTGAAAATGAGGAAACGCCAGATGAGTAAACAGGCAGAGCACTGGCTTCTGCGTTAGCATTATCAGGAAGCTAGAGACAATTACAGCCCATTACACATTACACTGTGATTCATGGAAGAAATATCATTTTGCAAATCAATATGCAGTGATTCAACTGATTTATGAGTTACTTTACACGGCATATGGCAACCAAGCAAAGTAGGTTGCAGAGTTGTTGCAGTTGGGATGACGTGCAGCCTAATGTCCAGCTCTTATATTGGTGAGGAGGTGGACATTAGGCTACAATGGACCATTATAGACTCTGACATATTCAAGACTGAGCGGCCACTCACTGGTTACATTCGATTAGCTGAAACTGAGTCGATTCTGGTCACTGATCAATCAGTTTGTGAGATAAAATCGATTTAGCTGATTATGGTCAAAATCCTATTTTAATCATTTTTATTAAATCACACAAAACACATTTGAAGTGACCTTTTCAAGCACACAAACTTAATCTCTCTCTGTTAAGATATAAAAACCAGTCTCATTGATTATCTCTCTTAATAGAACAACAATTTGCTACATTTGATAAAGACATGGTATTCTTGTGTTGACAGATTTTTGATTTTTAGGCCGTCCTGCTCTAAATATCACCCTCGTACAATAGAGTAGGACAAAGGTAATTCTCTGGATAAGCACATTCAATAAACGCTAGGAGCACTGCTCCAGGGATTCAAAAAGCTATTCAAAAGCCCTATTGTTGCTTGTCCAGTGGTACGCACCCTCTAATGGAAGAGCCTCACTTATACTCGGGACACTGTGAAAAGGAATTACGATGTGCTAATGTGAGGTTATGTTTAATACAAGGAAGAAGCTTCAAGGCCTTAAACCAGTCGACTTCTCTCGAGAGCCCTCCAACCACCCTCCCCGTGTCCTATACTCCGTTTAACTGTCCTACCTTAGCTCGTCTTTCCATATGTTGCAGAGATTTGATTACTTGCCATTTTCCAGCTCATTAATGAAGACTTATGCTGCATTTGTAATGAATGTGTCCTAGCTGAAACATGATCAAGTTTCTGGGCTCACTGAGTGCTTTTCAGATGATTGCTTTCACCTCTGCGGTTGGTTTCATTGGTGGTGCAGGAAGAGGCCAATCCAGAAGCCACTGTAAATGGAGAACAAAGAGGGAATTCTAGCACAGGAACCTAATTATAAACGGATTTTTTGGAAATGCATACACCGAGCATATGCTGGAGATGGTTAAAATTAAAAATATATTAGGGTTAAAATATGCTTTTTTGAAATTTCAAATTTGAAATGTTTAACATGTCACGTGTCACCATAAACAAGGCTTTAACAAAAGCCTGAAAGGTTTCACTATACTGACTTTTATACTGTGCGTTTAATAAAGTGTTACTTATAATTTCTCTCCCCTGAAAGCTACCATGTGTCAAAACTCCACATAATAAACAACCAGGCCCTTGTAAAATGGGTCCTGATTCTTTATTAGGCTGCAACAAGGGACCTAAACAGCGGAAAAGCCAAACATTCAGCAATGCCTTTCAAACAAAATCTAGCTGTATTCAGACTCTGCAGATGTGACTGCTGATGCACATAAGCTGTATTCACAAGAGGCAGGATATCAATGCTGCCATCCATTTGCATCCATACTCTCAGTGCCCATCATTCTCAGTTTATTGTCACCAGCGTGTACACTAATTACAGCCTGTGACTTGTGACTCTGTCTTTTTTTGAGAAGGGTTTTTTTTTCTGTGAGCTTGTTTTTTTTAAAATATTGTATTATATACTTGCTGTTAGGCTCATTGCACACTTTGGTTAGATGAAAGGACTCAATGAGGGTGGTAAATTTATTAGACCACCTGCCATTAAAACAGGAACACGCACATTTTAGAAATCTGTCAAAAAACCCGTTTTAAAAACGTTATATTGTCATTTATTAGGAAAATAAACTAAATTCGTGTTTTTATATCCAAATTTGAGGCGGCACACTGGACTTCTCTCAGAAGCCAGAAAATAGTCAAGCATAACTATCAACCAGTAGGATCATTTTTTCTGTGCAGGAATGCAGAACAAACTAATCTGGCATCTTAATAAAACAACAACAACATGCGTTACTATTTTTATCTTCCTTAGTTGTGAAAATTCATGGATATTAATGATCTAATCTTTATTTTATAAATGCCTTGTAATCTTTTTGTTGAAATTCTAGCATCACGAGAACCCTACCAGTTGATTATTTCCACTACCAGCATATACCAGCTAAGAACTATTAGTACAGATTACACTGCATATACTGTAAAATAACTCCAGCTGCAACAAACTTGCATAAACCCTTATGCATAAATATTTATCGTTCACTAATATAATGTTCCAAACCTGACCTTTCTGCATGAGGCTGTGTTTACTTGGGGTGATTTAAGTAAGACTTGATGCTACTTTACTAAAGATACTGATTTCATTACTTTTATTTTTTCCACATTTCTATTTTAACTTAACCTCAGATGGATACAAATACTTATTCCACTACAGTCCTAGACAAAAACACAGAAAGACCACTTTTAGTTTAGGAAGGGTTCTCTTTATATTTAAACAAAAAGAATTTATCCAGAGAAATAAATTAATACATCCCATCTTCCGATAGCTCCAGTTCCAAATAAGACATCACAATCATTTAATACCACCAACGAGAAGCATTAATATAGTATGTAATGATTATCTGACAGCCCTCTCCTGGTCTACTCCAGAACCGCTCATTTGCAACTTTAATTCGGCAAATGGACTCCAAAGCTGTGTTTACAAGGAGCGAGACAGTCTTAGCTGTGACAGCTCAAAAGCAGTTCCCTAGTAATAAAGACTAATGCTGCATAATCAAGTCACATGTACACTAATGTCTACTTGAGAGCTCTTTAGACGTCCACGTCGGTGCAAAGTTGTATTAAAAATGTATCTTATGTGGTTTATTTCTTTCTTGCCTATATATACACTGTGTTTGTAATTTAGATGGAAGCGCAGTAGCTCTCACTTGGAACGGCTCTCGTGGCTGCTAATGATAATAAGCTGTAATAAGAAATGGGTCAAGAACTGACAATGGGGAGTTGATTGCACGTGTTATTTCAATGCCATAACATAATAAAACACCCAGTTAGTACTTACACTTCCTTTTCCACTCAAAGAGACACACATAAACACACACACACACACAGTTACATGCATACATCGTTCCCTATAAGAGTTCTCTGCTAGTGCCAGACATTTATTCTTAAGCTTTTGAGAAGAGTGGTCATAAGAAGAATTGCTCAGTGAACATCTATGGGCTCAAAATGTGGTCATAAATATTTTGTACTTGTAAATCAGTTTTGTACTTGTAAATCAGGATTTGTATGTGTAAAAAAGATTTGTGTGTGCGTAAAAAAGATTTGTGTGTGCATAAAAAAGATTTGTGTGTGTGTGTAAAAAAGATTTGTGTGTGTGTAAAAAGAATTTGTGTGTGCGTAAAAAAGATTTGTGTGTGGCCAAAAAAACCCTGCAAGTTATGAGTAAGAATTTTGACCCTATTTTTCTTCCTTTCATCTGATTAGTCAATGTCATGTCAATCACAAATGTAACAATCCAATCAGAGAACAGATGGGTTTGGCTGTCGGAGGGGCGCTTTTTTGAACTGCAGGTCCTTGCAGCTGGAGGATCTCTATATAAATATCCGATAGCAGCTAGGTCCCCTAACTTTCAGCAGCTGTTGAAAGGATAAAGTTGTGGTATGTCAGTGGTTAGAAATACCATTATTACTTTAGGATTAGTTTAACACAAAGTCAGGGCTGACCCGGGACCATTGCTGTGAGTCACAGTGCGCAGCATAAAAGTCCTTTCACATCGGACGCAGGATGTGCTGCTAATGCTAACTAAAAGCTGAGGATCCAGAATTTGTTGCGCTGGCTGCTGGGCTCTGTGGGTTTTTGCAGCAGCGCTACCCAGTGGCGTGTCTAGAAAATTTTTGTTGGGGGGGTCAGGTAGGGGCACAGATTTGGAGAAGGGTGGCAGATGTAATTGGCAGATAATGTTAAAAAAAAATTCTACCAACCGTTAAGTGTTTAGTCAGCATTCAAGGACAGCAATATTTGCATAGTATTTTTACTGGCATATAGTGCACATATGTTTTGGGCAAAAACATTTTTGAATATTAAAATACGAACATTTTTAACATACAGTTGGCAAATTAGCCAATGCCAATGCAAAACTTAATCTGTCTATTAAAAAAAGAAGATAATCTTCTCACAAACTGGTGTTTGATTTTGAAACAGGAAAAAAAGTGCACCTCTCATTGTTCATGCTGTTACACAAAAAAAAAAAAAAAAAAAAAAAAAAGTCATCAGCCGACCGGGCTGGCCACCGGTATGCCCGGTGGCCAGTCCAGCTATGTTAACCTGTTAATCTTCGCCGAAGAATTGTTTTCTGCGGTGCTGTCTTTCGTGCTTGGCTCTCCTACCTTTGCTAACGTGATGCTCATAGTGCAGAAGCCCATGCTGCATTCACTTACACTCGGATATCTGAGCTTCACTGTGAAAACATAATCGTACATTTGATGTTTCATTGAATTTTATTGTTTTAGCTTCGGGGTGGCACCTGGGGTGGCCAGTCTGGTTGGGGGGGTGGCCTGTGCCCCCCCAGGCCACCCCGCTGGACACGCCACTGGCGCTACCTGTATTAGATGCACCTGCTCCTTGTCATTTCTATATCTGACTTTATGTCCTCTACAAGAGTTTCTGGGTTTTTTGCTAGTTCTTCAAATGTTCAATAAAAACATGTATGCTAATTCATAACGAAGAAAGCTTTGTAATGAAGACTGTCATTTCCAATACACTGCCCCCCCCCCCACGGTCCGCAGCGCTGTTGAAAAGGCTGTGGAAGTCTCTGTATTAAACACGTAGACCTGTGACAGAAAAATCACCAAACTCGGACGACCACAGACTGTTTTCCTTCGTGTTAATGAAGTCCACACACAAATCTTTTTTACGCACACACAAATCTTTTTTACACATACAAAACTGATTTACAAGTACAAAATATTTATGACCACATTTTGAGCCCATAAACATCACTGTAAGAAAATATATCAAATGTCTCTGTGGCAGGAGCCAAAATAATACAAGGCTGGTCTGTTATGACTGTCACGTACGGCACCCCTGTTTTCTCACTGCTAAAAGCCCACTGAGGGTGGAGTCGAGTCAGTGTGGAGAACAGTGTCTTATGTGTGTGTGTGTGTGTGTGTGTGTGTGTGTGTGTGTGTGTGTGTGTGTGTGTGTGTGTGCGCGCGTGCGTGCGCGTGTTGGTGGGTTGGGTGGTGATGCCAGAGTGAGGCATTGGAGAGGTGTTGGCATCCCACGCTGAAAAAAAGTGAGGAAATTTGCAGAGCGGAGAGAATTAGTGACTCCCCGCTGGGCCAAAAAACGATGGGTGCAGAGAAAAAGGGGAGGGGAGGACGACGCTCCGTGATGGTGTACAAAATGACCTCTGAGAGGAAGGGAGCGAACGACAGGGGCGGCAGAGAATGGGTGTGTGGGTGGGGGGTCCTCAGGGAGAAGCACAGGGAGGGATCCAAAGCCAGGTCACCTTCTCCAGAGAGAGCAGCTGTGAAAACTCTGCCCCTGGGAGGAGGGTCACAGTCGAAAGCTCTGTATCTTACACACCAAAGCTCAGATTCTCCCTCTCTGCCTTCACCCTGCACAGGTCTGCAATAACAAAGCCAATTAAGAAGCCCAGGAGAGAAGCTAGCACCGTCTCACAGTCGCCTCTCGCTGACTTGGCAACCAGAATTATGGCTCAAGAGAGTACCTTTCAACATCAAATATAGAGAATATCAGCAATTACCATTCAATACCTCCGTTCTCCAGTTCCATTTCTCCAACTCATGAGGTGACTCATAAAGCCACTTAAAATTTCTCCCAGATGCATGCTAACTGAGAACACTGGGAAAAAAGAAAAAAAAAGGTATGCAACAGCATAACACCTCACGTTTTGAGTTAAAATGCTGCTAATCTCAGCGGAGTGCTTTATTCTGCAATGATTGGGCCACTGCCAGGGTGATCTTATTTACTCTACGTGGCATTTTAGGTGGCATTTGTTTCATCTGGATGTCATACTGCATGACATTAATTCAGATTTGGCTGCGAGAATCAATATCGCAGTATTGTTCTGGGAGACATCAAGAGAACAGACAAGTTGAACTCTGTTACACAACCTTCATTATCCAGGAGCACAAAGAACAAAAAGAAAAAAAATGTTACAATTTTCTTCAGATCTGCACAGATGAGGCTGCCACATGTGTGTGATGTACTGTGAAGAATGTTTTGTAGTTTGTTACCTGAACAGCTATTGTCATACGGTGGTTCGGGCCACAATTTCAGTTATCATTCCTCGCTACATTCTCTCTGTTCCAGGTACTGCTCTCCGATTGTCTGTCTGTATGGTAGCAGCCGCGTATAAGAAAAGTGATTGTAAACAGTAGATGCACTCCTAGATCCTTTTCATGGGTGGCCAAGCTTTAGCAATGTGCTCCTCTGTAACTGTCATCTTGTAGATTTGAAATCCCTCCCCGATCGATTGTACTAAAAGCTTTAATCTGATTGTTAAAAGAGCTGATTTGACAAAGCTGTTATCAAACTGATTTAAGTACCAATCAATACTGCATTATGTGTGGG